>NW_012148664.1:501010-523600 GCF_000956105.1 Propithecus coquereli | reverse complement strand
TCAAAATAAAAGAACAAATTTAAAAAGGACACAGTTTGAAGGGCCTCCAACTGACCAAATTTGGAACTATTTGAACTTCAAAAAAAAATGACTGCAATTGATTGTAACCCGGTGAATAAATAAGAATCTAGGAGTCCACACGATACTTTAACAAGAGAGAAAGAAAGAAAAATTACTTACCATCACCAGAGGTTACTATTATGCCAACATCTTACTCTTAATTTTTTTAGATAAAAAAAATTAAGCACTTACCCTGTCTTTTTGAGAGGAATTATAGTCATCACCACTTGCTAAGTGAAAGAAAGCTTTTCATTTCAGAATAATGACAGCTAATACATGTTGTGGAAGTGATAGAATAAAAAAAAAAATCACCATTTAACAATGACCAGTGAAATAAACAATTATGCAAGCATCATCAATGCATGCTGAAAAAAAATGTGTGTGTGTAAATACATAGAAAGATAACACAAAGATGGTAAAATGTTAATGATATTGAAGCTCTGACATGGGTGTACAGGTATTCTCTGCATTATTCCTTCAAATTCTTGGTATGTTTGAAAGTATACAAAAATACAAAAGCTTTGTGAATACCAATGTCATTCCATGTTTGACTGGAGAATAGAAACTCAATCCTAACCAGGAGGTAATCAACCCCTTCAGTTATTAAAAGACCTTGGCATATTTGTTATTTTGCTAGACGCCTCAACCACAAAATATACATACTGAAGGAGATTTTCTGCTGGCTGCTGAATTTAACAAAGGTTTGCTCTGCACATATTCAGAAGAGTTCATGAAATAAAAGAAAGTGGCATAGGAGGTTCCACCCTCAAATTCCCCAGGCGCTGGGCTCTACTTGGCACAAAGTAGAGAACCTGGTTGATTGACACTCTGAAGTCAAAAATTAGACATCCAGCTACACTTACAACATAAGGTCTTAGAGTTGTCATTATTCATATATTAAAGCAGCAGTCCCCAACCCTTTTGGCACCAAGGACTGGTTTCATGGAAGACAATTTTCCCACCCACAGGTGAGCATGGGGAGCGGCTCTGAATACAGATGATGCTTTGCCTGCTTGTCTGCTGCTCAACTCGGGCTGTGAGCCCCTGACCCCCTTCCTAAGTTTCACAGAGGACAATTTTTCCATAGACGGTGGCAGGGGGAGGGGCAGAGCTCTGCAGCAGGTCCCTAACAGGTTGAGGTGGACAGGTACCCAGTGGTTGGGCACTGTAGTATTAAGGGATAACTGAATTTCTCCTTATTCTTTATCAGTACACACTGTTAGAAACGCCAAGGGAGGAATGCACAAAAGAGGCCGAGATGAAAATTAACAGGTTTATTTTAACGTCTGTGTACAGACGGGCTGAATCCAAAATGGCGACTAGGGCTTTTATAGTCGGGTTTGTGCAGGCCCTCAAAGGGGGAGGGGCAGGAGGGAGGTCTTAAAGGTAAAGTTCCCATGGAACTTTCCATCAGCCTCTGGGTTCGGCCTAACACACCGCTGTCTCAAGAAAAGTCTGAGAAAACAGCTGACATTAGACTGTGTCTTGATTATTTGGATAGTCATTCTGATATTCTCTTTAACTATGAGCTGTATGCATTGCGGGAAGGGTCCAAGAAAAGGCTCATCATTTCTAGCATAACTTTAGTGCCGTCCTCAACTCCACAAATCCTCTCATATCTCATCTTCAAATAAAATATCCACTGTTTCTAAAGCCATACAATAAAAACATCTTACAGTAAATAAAGTTATTTTTTGCATAAACATGACAGAGTGATTTTTAATGTTTCTATTCTTATTGCGAAATATATTTAAAAGTATCTTAAGCATATCTACCTTAATCACATCATTTGTAAATACGATATGAGTTCATTGGTCTTTGTATATAAAACCAGATCTGACCTACAACTGCACCATCTTTGTGGCTATACATCTTAATCTTCCTGGGGCCTGGAGGTCTACTTGAGTGATGCTGTTAAACTAAAATGCATTGCTATTATATACTAGAATCGGTCCAGCCATCGTGGGCCTGCCACAGACTCTCATGTGGAATAAGCCAGTTCTGTAATCTTGTGTTGAAAAACTACCCAATGGTGTAGGAGGAGAACAATAGCTGAAAACAATATTGCATCAAATTGTAACTTCCAGGGAGAATTTGTTGAGGAGGCAGAATAAACAATTCTGTGAAAAACTTTCAAGGGCCTTTGCTTTACATATAACAATCCTTCAAATAATGGGTTTGGAGGAGCTTTAGTTTCAGCATTCTCCAACTTTTAAATCATGTCTGAAGATGGTTGTGTTCAAAGTGGTACACACTCCTCTGGCTGTGCATGACAAGATTCACTGGAGAACTTCAATTCATATTTATTTTTCATCTAAAAAAAGATGGGAAGTAAGTTTTATTAATACAAAAATATTTAATATACAGATGGACACTGTTGCCGTCTGTATTAGTCATGGTTCTCCAGAGAAACATAACTCAATAGGATATTTGAGATATAAGAGGAGATGTATTATGGGAATTGGTTCATGCAATTATGGAGGCTGAGAAATTCCACAATTTGCTTTCTGCAAGATGGAGAACCAGAAATGCTGGTGCTATAATTCAATCTGAATCTGAAGGCTTAAGAACAAAAGGAATAAAGGGATGATGTGACTATCAGTCTGAGTCTAAAGGCCTGAAAGGTGGAGTGGGGGGTGTAAGTCCTAGAATCCAAAAGCCTGAGAACTAGGAGATCCGATGTCCAAGGGCAGGAGAAGATGATGTTCCAGGTGAAGAAGAGAGAGAATTCACCCTTCCTCTTCCTTTTTGTTCTATTCAGGGCCTCAGTGGATTAGAAGATGCCCACTCACATTGGTGAGGGTGGATCTTCTTTACTCAGCCTACTGACTCATGCTAATTTCCTCCAGAAACACTTTCTCGGACACACCAGAAATGTTTTACTAGCTATGTGGTTATTCCTTAACCTAATCAAGTTGACACATAAAATATTAACCATCACACTGCCCCTCGGGCTACATGTCAGCTGTTTCTTGTGTCCTACTGCACACAAAGAACCTGAGGGAAGATGGAGGTTTTACCACACACATGCTGACACATGCCTTCTTGGGTTTCCAGTGTGTGTGGATATAATTTTGTATGGCCCAGTTAAGTTGGTTTGTGAATTAAATTACCTGGTCCTGATTCAAACAAACCTTCACAAATCAGAAAAGTGGCGTAAATAGACTTTTGCAAAAACAAACACTACCTCCCCGTCCCAGAAAAAAACCCACACCTTTTTGAAGATAAAATAGCACAAGCACAAGAAAACAAGAAGAAAAAGACAAAATTGACATTCTCTGTAGATCTATTCTCTGTAGATCTTCATTGACTATATAATGTGATTGAACTGATAATGATCTCAAGCTCTGAAAAACTCTGAGAAGAATGCCAAAAATAAAAGAGTATCAGGACTTCTGAAATATGGATTTAAATTCAATTTCATTAACAAGGAACCTCACCCTGAGGACCTATTGTGTCTTGGAATAATACTTGATGATAGAACAAAGCCATTAAGATCAGCAAGATGTGTAAAAATTAATAATCTGAAATATGAAGTTATAACTTTGTAATTTTTTTCAGTATGGTTTACACATGAGATATTTAATTCTTTAAAGCTTTTCATAAAATTTAATGATCCGAGTTTCTGAATATAGGAGTTCCTGTATAAAATTTATATATAAGTAATATTCCCATTTTAGTGGCACATAGACAGGAATGTTTTACTGATATACTTACAAAAAAGCTTGAAGACAACCAACTTTGAGACACAATGTGATCATGAGTAGTATATTCAATGCTTATTTGTAACTAAAGGATGATGCTCTTGTTAAAATCTTGTTGCTATGGACCATGAGACAAAATTCTTTGTTACCCTGGCCAATTATGAGGGGATAATCATTATCAATGGATCTGTTTGGACATTTTTAAAGAGAATTAATGCTAAAAATAAATGGAAAAATACTTCTTACACCCAGACTTCCAGACCGAACTGAGCAGTGAATCCATGATTATATATTACTTTTGAGGCACTCAGATCTAAAGAAACTAAAGGTGGCAGAACTAGTTCTCAATGGGACAGAGTAGCGTGTATTTTGCTAGTCTGCAAGCAGAGCTATACTGGTTTTGGTAATGTTTTTAATTGTACGTGGTTCATTATACTTAGGCAAATTTCTATATTGGAGGTACATAGCCTTGATAACTAATTATAAGGACCAAGAGAGTCCGTTCTACCAAAGTAGTTGATTCATGAAACAATGGGAGCCCTCAAATCATGGCTCTCACTGGCAGAGTGAGTTGCAGGGAAGCCCATGTCCTGAGACTAGCATGAGGCTGGTTTAGCTGCCTTAGTAATCCTCACTTTCATTTCAGGTGCTCTGAGCAGCTTTTTGTTTTTGATTTTGAGTGACACACTGAAATCAGTGCAGTTTACCTTAAACCTCCCTCTAATCTTGGAATACCTGAGAAAAGGCACATTTCTCATTCCAACCATAGGTTCTCAGAAATTTATATACCATAAAATAGAACTATAAAACAGTTATAAATTACTTGACATTTGCTCTACGCATGGTATTATGGTTAGCATTTTACATGCATAATCTATCTCATTATAAAATGTTTCTAAAGAGTCTTATGACTCTAACCAAACGCCATCTTAAAACAACCATGATTTAATGGCTTAATTCACATAAGTCAAATACTTCTGCAGACTTTCTTTTCCCCAATGACTACTATTCAGCATGGGTTTTCTCTATTTTCCAGCTTTTAATAGATCACTACATCTGCTTTTGATTCCTTCTACCTCAAGCTTTCCAAATACAATGCATGGATGACTCACTCCTTAGCACCATCAGCCTTCTAACTGAGGTCCAGCCCAGGGACAGTGTGAGGCCTGTATTAACTCTCAATGCCTGGACTCTGCAGGAATTGTTTGCAAATGCAGCTCAGAGCAAGGGGTAAATGGCATCTATGGCTACATCATGGAACAGTAGGGCCTCTAGAGATTCATGGAGCATATATTGCAAAACTCCCTGTCTGCAAAGAGGAGAGGTAAACACAATGTCAGTTCAGCATAACTTCACACAGGCTCCCTGGTTTGCTAAGTGCTGTATATTGTTATCACATACACTTGCAGGTTCTAGAGTCACATAACCCACAACCTCAGTTCAAATCCTGTTATCCAATTTATAAACCAGGTGTCTTGGTCCTGAGTTTCCGCATCCAGAAAGGAAGGCTAATAATAATACTTACTGTCTAGGATCGATGGAAGGATTAAATGAATTGTTTTTTTCTAGATAAAGTGCTGAGAATGTGCCCAATACATAGTACGCACTTAACACAAGCTGATTATTTAAATCTAAAGTGTCACAACAACCCTAAGAGGTGTATATTAATATTTCCATTTTATAACAGAGAAAATAAGCGCAGAGTAATTTAGTGATTTTCTTGGGTCCTACAGCAAGTAAGAGATGATACTGGCATTTGTACCTAAGCTGGATGCTCTTCAATTTCAAGTGCTTTTCTCTATACCATACAGCAACACTCCCCAACCTTTTTGACCCCAGAGGCCGGTTTCATGGAAAACAATTTTTCCATGGAATGGGGTTGGGGGGAGGAGAGGGAGCTGGTTTGGGATGATTCAAATGCATAACATTTATTGTGCACTTTATTTCTATTATTATTACATTGTAATATATAATGAAATAATTATACAACTCACCATAATACAGAATCAGTGGGAGCCCTGAGCGGCTGTAAATACAGATGAAGTTTCCCACACTTGCCTGCCACTCACCTCCTGTTGTGCGGCCAGGTTCCTAACAGAACACTGACCGGTACCGGTCCACAGCCCAGGAGTTGGGACCGCAGCCATAGAGCCCCACAAGGAGAAAAATATGTATGTTTTAAATCAGAACCAAGCAGAAGTGTATAGTGTAGGCAAGACTATCTGAATCATATATGATCTTCATATCTATTTTGGTCAGTATATATGGAAATCAGATTTGATTAAAATCCTTTTCAGAATATAATGATAAGGACAATGAATGGTGTTCTAAATTTTGAGGAGCTATTTTATAAGATGTGGGAAAATCTGAAATACCTATGTGTGGAATGTGGCCTTTGATTTTCAAGTTTTATCAGAAAACTATGACTCTTGCTATTGTCTACTTATGAACAAATTTAAATATCAACCCAGTTTCTAAATTGCTTATTGCCTGTACCATAGCTTTATTCTTTTGGTTTACTTCTACATGTATTTGTGTGGCAAAGACTAGAAAACTTAAGGGATTTTTTTGTTTTGTTTTATTTTGAAGAATCAGAGATAATTTACTTTTCTAAGCAAAGAAGCTGTTGAAATGGAGAGAACCGAGCAAATAACAACAATGTAGCATACTTTGCTTTTCCCCAATGCTATAGATAACTGGAATGGTTCATCTAATCTCTTACATAAGTCTTATGCAAGAGACGTGAGCCAGTTCTTTCCTGATCTAGTGCCAGAGCTAATTCAGACATTTAAGGGCCTTTGCTTCCTAATACTCCTGCTAAGCATGGTATACACTTACTTAGTTCACTTAGGTTATTTTTAAATTACTTGGGTAAACACACACACACTCACACACACATTTACGTTTATCAACATCCTTGCCAACACAGTGAAAGCTCACATTGTGCTTGTTCAAGTACGCTTAGCTTGAGTAGGGAAGGAGAAAGCGAGGGAAAGGTTTGGTATAATTAATGGTACTTTTAAAATCTTTCCTAGAAACATATATATTCACTGGACGCATTTATAAAACAAGCTATTACTGTTCATCAGGCTTTTTGTAGGGCGTAACTCTAGTGTAGAAGGCTAACAGCCCTATTAACTGGCTCAGAAGTTTGTTTTTTCTTAATTTTAATGAGGAAAGAGAGGCAGCTAAAAGTTAAGCCACTATGCTTAAGGACAAAGAGAAAATCAGAAACAGAGATAGATTAGGTCTCAGAGATCCTGTTTGGACTGCAAGGGTAAAGAGTAGCATGGAGGGAACATAAAAAAAAAAATCAAAAGATACAATTCAAGGAAATTCCTAATCCCTTCATTCAGAGCACAGTCTTCTAGGATAGCCCTTAGTCTTTATCTTAGTGGTTTATATCCCATTAATGCAGAATTATAAGTGACCATTTTGCTCTCCATTTGGAGGTACTAGCTCCTTCCTGCCACTCCTCTTAGAGTTTTAATGAGCATAACACTGACTCAGAGCAGCTATTACGCTAGAGGCAAGAGGCAGAGCATTAAACAAGCCTCTCTTGGTTCCTGTCTCCTCTATGGAGATCACTAGGATGGTATGGTTTAACACAGTGTTTCTCAACTCCAAGTACAATTAGAATCAACTGGAAGCTTTTATAAAATATTGTGCCTGGGTCCCACTCGTCCCGGAGATACTTATTTGCTTGGCCTGGTGTAGAGCCAGAGTGCAGCTGTGGTTGAGAACTATTGGTCCAGTGGAACATTGCTCGGAGGCAGGGTGTTATGTGATCATGTTCTTTATTTCTTTATTACATCTGTTTTCCCAGTGTGTATTCACATGTAAGATGAATTTAAGTAGTTCAGAGATGAACTTTCTTTAATCCAAATAGTTAAGTATTTTTTTATGTGTACTTAAAAATATATCTATATATAACTGGCATGTCAAACTTGTGAATATCCACAGATATTTTTGCTCAGTACTGTAGAAGAGGCAAAATGGTATCTCTACCCTCAGGGTTTTTAGCTGGGTTTGAGAATTAAATTGACCTAAGACAGATTAACAGGAGAAAAGCATACAAACTTATTTACTATAAGTTTTACATGACACAGGAGCCCTCATAAGTAAATGAAGATCCAAGGAAGAAGTTGGAATTGAATACTTATATACTGAATCGGACAAAGAGGAGTAAATTATGAAAATGTGGCAAATCCAAGGGGCCTCAGGCTAGTGTAGTTTTGGTGGAAAAGTAACTAGGAAGATAAGGATTCATCTCACAAGGTTGGTTTGTCAGATTGGCCTCAATTTCAACTGTTCATTTCTAGTGATAAAAATGTTACTTTCTTTCTCGTATAGGGAGGAGATCTTTCATATCAGGGTTTTATTTCCTGATTTTAGGGAAAAAGGGAAGGTCAGAGAGCCCTTCTTGCACCTGCTATTTTTATAAGTGCCAACAGCTCAAAGTAATTCATATGCCAGAGTGAGATATTTTGGAGTGTAAAGTGGCGTATTCTGCCACTTTTCAGTACACCAGTACAAAGGTTTCCTTTAAAATAATGAATTGGCCAGGCATGGTGGCTCATGCCTGTAATCCCTGCATTCTGGGATGCCAAGGCAGGAGGATCACTTGAGTTCAGGAGTTTGAGAGCAGCCTGGGCAACAGAGCAAGCCCCCTCTCTACAAAAAATGAAAAAATTAGCTGGTTGTGTTGGTGTATACCTTTAGTCCTAGCTTTGTGGGAGGCTAAGGTGGGAGGATCGCTTGAGTTCAGGAGTTTGAGGTTACAGTGAGCCATGATTGTACTACATCTGCACTTCAGCCTGGGTAACAGAGTGAGACTCTGTCTCTAAAATAAATAAACAAACAAAATTTAAATTTAAAAGTGAGTCAGATTAATAAAAATATTAAATAAACTATAGGTACTATGAGGCTATCATAAAAATTATAAAGTTGGTAGGAGACTGAAAATTAGGAAACGCTGATTTAAAGAGTATGGGAAAGTCAATGTACTGGTATGAGCAAGTCATGGACTGTCTAAATTATTCTTAGTGGTGGCTCCCAAGCACCTGAAAGGTAAGAAAGAACTGAAGTTGACTCTGTTCAATTCTCTAAATGACCATTTAACTGATGGCCATTTCACTGGATGACCCATTTACCAAAAGCCAATTTATTGAATGATCAGCTAAGTAACTGACCAAAAGAATTCTGAGGGATAGACATCTTACACCAGGTCTTTTGGTGTTTTACTTTGAAGCAAATGAAGATTTCTCAAAGAACTAAAAATAGAACTACCATTCAATCCACTAAGCCCACTACTGGGTATCTACTCAAAGGAAAAGAAATATATGAATATATCAAAAAGATGCCTGCACTTGTATGTTTATCACGGCACTATTCACAATAGCAAAGGTATGGAATCAACTTAAGTGTCCATCAATGGATGACTGAATAGAAAAAATGTGGTATATATACACAACGAAACACTATTCATCTATAAACAAGAATGAAATCATGTCTTTTGCCCCAACATGGATGTAACTGAAGGTTATTATCGTAAGTGAAATAAATTAGACACAGAAAGACAAATATTGCACATTCTCACTCATAAGTGGTAGCTAATTAATATGTCCACATGGGCGTAGAGTGGAATGATAGACAATGGAGTCACAGAAGAGGGGGACTGGATGATGAAAAATTGCTTTATGGGTACAATGTACATTATTCATGTGATAGATAACCTAAAAGCCCTGATTTGATCACTACAAAATCTATGCATGTAACAAAATTGTACTTGTACCCCATAAATTCATATAAATTTTTTAAAAAGGCAGAAAAAAAAAAGGAAAGGAAAAGAAAAAGAGCTGGGATAGGACCTAAATCCTCAAAATTAGAGAAAGGAGTATGTTGTAATGAAGTAAAGTCATCCCTTCCCACTGCACATTAGAGAGCTATTCTGGTATCTGAAATTCGAAACACACTTGAGATTCACATTCAACTGAGCTGGGCTTAGGAATTCATAGTCAGATGACTCTGCGATGCAGAGGAGAAACTAAAATTAAAAAACAGAAAACCCTCAGTAATGCAACAGTGAATCACAGTGAATTGATTTTTGCCGTAATGGCTTTTTGTGAATTAGCAACTTGATAAACTAGCTTTCCACAAAACAGATTTGCTTTAGAGTAGTGGCTACCTATTTTACAGAAAACTGGAATGCTTTTTTTGTGCGTGAGTCTTTCTATGTAAGTCCTCTTCTCTAGGCTGCTAACTTCTGGAAGTGTTGTGTCACATCTCTGCATTCCCTCCAACACCTGATGCATTATATGAGCTGGCGAAACGGGAACAAGTCCTGTTAAGGTAGTTTGGTGCAGTGCCCTTTTGCTCAAATTGCCATTTAGGGCACACAATCTCAAATGCAAGTACCAACCGAGTCCCACCAATTCAAATAATCTATCTATGAATAGAAATGGTGAATAGGTCTATTCATTTATTCATCTATCTATGAATAGGAGATTAATTTTAGCTAGGATTAAAAAAAACAAAGAACTAATTGAAAAAGATGAATTCACACCATAGATCATGAACTGTATGAATTTAATTATAAAATTCAGTTAATAATTGAATTGAGCAATCTTTCATATATAGTGAGAATTCTGATACCAATTTATAATTTTTCCTTTCCAAGAAGTGTTGACTTGCTAGCTTCCTTCCTTCAGTGTGACAAGTAGAGTCATTTCTGTTCTAGTCTGGTCAGAATTTTCATAACAAGCCTCCAGGTTCTGTTGATCTTTTTACATATCTTCTGCGTGATTCTAGTCTCAGGCTGTTTTATACCGAGGTTGTCACTCTCAGGTATTAAATGCAGAAAACAGTCTCTTGTGTTATACATGTTCAATGTGCTGGTTTTATATACAGTCGTCTCCAGCTATATTTATAGGGGTTAATTACTCAAAGAATCTCTGTGAAATGCTTGCCACACAGTGGGAATGTCTCTGCTCAGTATTATATGACCTTGCATTTCTCTTTCTGACTCCAACTTCTGGCCTCTGCCCTATTGTGGCAATAGAAACATTTAGAACTTAGCAACTTCAGTCAGGAAGAGTAATTTCCTGATTGGACCTGAGTAGATATGACCCCTCTACTGATTTAAGTAAATTAACACCACAACACTTCCAGTCAAACATCATCAAATGCTGTACCGGGCAGCAGACCCTCAAGGTTTTATTGTTTATTCATTTAGTATTATTATATGGGCCACATCAACATTATGTAATACACAATATATGCTGAATAAATAAATAAGAACTTTGCAAACAACATACTACTTTAACTGTCATATTTTTCTCCAAAAATATGATCCCTCTAAGAAACAGTTCAGTTTTTAATCTAGCCCATTAGCGTAGCTAGAATAAAACTAGCCATGGACTTAAGGGAACTAGATGGCCACCCAAATACCAGGCACATCCCTTTCTTAGTTTATTCAGGCTGATATAATAAAATACCATAGAATAGTTATAAGTAACAGAAATTTATTGCTCACAGTTCTGGAGGCTGGGAAGTCCAAGATCAAGGTGCCAGCAGATAAGAGTCCATTCCTCATAGCTGGTGCCTTCTATGTGTCCTCACATGGCAGTAGAGGCAGGATTCTGTAATAAGGGCACCAATACCATTCATAAGAGCAGAGTCTCTCATAACCTAATCACCTCCCAAAGGTCCCACCTCTTAATACTATTACCTTGGGGGTTAGGTTTCAACATATGAATTTTGGAAGGATACAAACATTCAGACCATAGCAATTCTGTACCTCAAATTTCCCTCCTAAAATTCTATAATGAGAGGCATTTCAGTCATTACTTCGAATTTGAAAGGTCACTTATTTCTGTAAAGGGTTTTATACTATGCTCCCAAAGGTTAGACTCTGAGCTGGGCTTAGTGAACAGGTACCTTCAAACAAGACAGACTTCTAGTAGATTGCACAAAAATGGAAAATGTGCCTTGGTGCTTTGTCAAGTGGGGTAAAGGAGCAGGAATCCAGAGGCCAATGGACCTGGTAGGGAAAGGGAACCAGACAGAGGCATTGTCTAGTTCCCAGCACTGGGAAGGGCTGCGTGGCCCTAGACAGTTGCTTTATAACAGTAGCAGTAAAACCTACAAAGAATCTCGAGGTCTAGAGCAGCACTGCCCAACAGACGGTTCTGCAATGCTGGAAATGTTTTCTATCCGCTCTATCCAATATGGTAGCCACTGGCCAAACATGGCTATTGAGCATTTAAACTGTGGCTAGTGCAAGTGAGGAACTGAATTTTTAATTAAAAATTTTAAATATAAACAGCCACATGTGGCTAGCGGCTACTGTATCAGACAGGGCAGGTCTGGACCATGCTCTCTCTGAGTTCTGCCTATATTTTGCTGAGACCAAACAACACTCTAATTTCTTTAGTTCCCTTCTTCTTCATTTTTTTTAATCAAAAGAACATTTCCAAACAAGATATCGAAATTATATTACTATTATTACAACTTCCATATATTGAATACCTACTAAGTATCAAGTGCTTTTTTTTACTACTTTTAATTCTAACAACAGGTCTTCAATATAGATATTAATATTTTTTAACAGATGAAGCTGAGATTCAGAAAAGTCAGAAAGATAGTAAAGGACGGAGCTTGAATTTAAACCTAGATCTGTCTGAATTTGAAGATATATTATTTTTTTAACATCACACTAAAGCTACCAAGCATATAAAAAATACTTAAAATTTTTATCTGTGTCTGCTTTTCTAGATTAAATCATACCTTTATTACATTTTATTAGCATAAAGAATAAAATTTTCTGTCACTTCATCATTCTGTGTACCTAGTTCTCTCTCTGTATTTGTTACAGCCAAAGAGAGTGACTGTTGTCAACAGCAGAAGTAGTTCTCTTAGGAAACACAAGTGGAATTATGAAAAGTATGGACAAATTTATGACTAAGAAGGTCATAAATTGCTACTAGCACACTGAGATGCAGTTATTTTTAAAGCTTGTTAGGAAGAACAGTTGTGTGTTCTTACTGCATGTTATTTGAGGTAACTATTTGTAGCTGAACATTGAGATGGATTAATCCTGGCATGACTGAGTTCAAATCCTATGTTCTTATGATAGACCATTAGCAAATTAAAGAATCAGGATTCTTCATAGAGCTCAGTTGTAAGCTACTAATTTATTAGTTCAAGCAAGGTCTCAAGTTTGATCTATCTATGTCATTATACAAAAATTACTAACTGCTTGAAATGAAAGACATAAAAATCAAACATAAACAATGCTTATATGTTTGAATAAATTCATTAGGAACAATATTAATGTTAGAGAAAGCAGAAAAGCATAATACAATTGACCACACAGTTGTAAAGAGAACCTCAATTAATCAATTTTTAAGTGTTCTTTTCGATTGTTGGGTTTAGCCTTCTTGAATCAGAGTTTAGATGGCTGTGAAATGAGCCAAAGTAGAAAAAGAAAAGACTAAATACCCAGTTAGATGCACAGTGTCAAGAGGAGGCCAGGTTTCTGAACAAGCAAATGAGGCCAAGGGCCAGCTGTTTTAGGAACAACTGGTACCTAGAGATGTCAGATAAAAGGAGCTCTTAAAAACTAAGAGTTAGTCCTCAAGGGAAAATCAGGTGATATGCAAAGTAAAAGAACATGGCGTCTGGCAAATTAAAAGTAAAAGAACATGAGTCAGATATTCATAAAAAGCCCAAGTGGGTGGGCATTTGGCATGGGCAGGATGGTAGGTCACTGCAAGGAAGGAGAAAATGAAGTCAACAACAGAAAAACCCAGATGTGAGGGAGACTGCAGTGCAGGACAAGAAACAAAGTCTCTGCGAGGGCAGTATAGAAGCCTAGCCACTGGAGAACTACAGAGTAAAGAAGGAAGCCGATTGTGGGCCTGAGTATACAACCAAGAGTGAGCTCAACGCAAGATTGACTCATGGCTGAGAAAGTGAGCTGTGCCTTTAGAATCAGGAACAATGAGGTGATCGCTGGTGTGGGTGAGGACTTGGACTAAGAGAAGGCCCAGGGCAGTTTTTTAAAGATGGCAAGACTACTTGATGTCTAACATTGTTGGGAAGAAAGAGTGGCCCTGTGGGAATTAACACTAACGATCTCTCCCTGGGGCCAGCTGAGAAAGGTCAGAGTGCCAGGGTCCTTACCCCTGGATAGATATGCATTTGGGAAGTGGGAGCTTGGAAGGTAGCATGGATAGTAACCTAATTCTCTCCACCTTTTCTCTACCTAAAGGCATGATCAGAGCTGACCAGAGATTTTCACCCTGGTAAGGGGACACACATTCTCTGAACCACAGGTGTTCTCTGATGACAGTGGAAGGTGAGCCTCTTTTCCATTTTAGCGTCCTCTTTCTCCCCGTAAGAACCAAATGTTACCATGTCTTAGGTGCCATCAATTCACACCAAAGGAAAATTGCAGAAGATTCCCTCTATATTTGCTCCTCTGATGGGGAGGACTGTGAGTACAAAAGGCCACACTCCTCCTTGAGCACATGGTAAAATGTCATTGATTATCTCTGCAACATAAACCAGTAATCAGTTCCAGTAACCAGTTTTGCCATGCTTTGCAAAACTCACATGACTCGATGTTCTTCCATTGGAATCCATTAGTCCCTTTCTGTATGTATTTACTGTGTTTCCTCATCCATGTATAAACGTCATGGCAATTGAACTAAAGTGTTTAGCTTGTTTTCTTTATTTGCTACAAGCTTTGGCTTCTGGGTGGAGTCAAGGATGGAGAAGAAACAAGTGGATGGGGTGTATGTCAGAGCCCACTGTCCATAACTCAGCAGTGAATCTGCTTTTGCATTTCCCATAGTCCCGTATATATGTGATTCTTCTTGTGGCTGTCCTTGTAATTCTCAGATTTTAGTTTCTTCTTGAAACTATTATATAAATTGGGCTAGAGTCACCAGAGCTACTTGGAAAACAGCAAATCAATCTCATAATTATCACAAGAAAAGCATTAAAACCAGCAAAACTTATTAAAGATATGCCTATCAAGTTTATAGATATTTTGTGTAATAAAGAATGAAGTTTATATTCCATATAGTAGTATAACAGGCTCAGAAGGAGGCAAAAATGCTATTAAATAGTGAGAATGAACATTGCAAAAGCTTTACGAGAGCCATGCAGTTTAAAGGATTATGTTTTTGGATGGAGATAAATCTAACAATTGAAATTGCTGTTTTCTTAGAACTAATTCAAGAAGCATTCACTTCAGGAAATCTCTTTCCTTAGTTGTTCCTTTGTTTATAATTATTTTGAACATTTGCTTTCTGTTATCTATGATAACAGAAAACAGATTTGAAAAAAGCAGTTGTGTTGGGTCACCAGCTTCAGAAGTGACCTGCTTTTGCTTAAACAGACATTTGTTGGGTGACATCTCTGAATGATTTTTTAAAAAAGTTATCAGAGATGAGAAGGGTAAGTGAAGCTTCCAGAATCAAGAAAAACTACAAGCGGCTCATTTTTATAAATGCTATTGTCTTATATAACCCCCTGGAAGACACCCAGTTCTCACTTCTGAGAGCTCTCATGAGTCAATTTGTCATTTGATATTTTGGAGAGTTTGCAGTAAACTGGAAGAAGTGAATTCTCCTACTAAACTTCGATGACAAACTAGCTCATACTTTAGTTCCTTGGAAACTAAACAGAGAGAACCTATTTGATCCCTTTTTTCTCCATGCCCAATGTATTCCCAATGTCTAGAACAGTTTCTAGCATGTAGTAAGTGTCTGAGAATTGTCTGTAGAATTAAACTGAATTTTGGAAATTTTTTTCTTCTTTTGGAGATAGAACTAAAAAGATATGAAGCCAGGAAGTTTTTCCAGTGTTCCCCTCTAACACCCACAGACATCAACCACCCAAGCATCTGCCTTTCCTGCACTGGGGAATGGGGCATCCTCCCCTACCCTCTTTCTCCTTCCCTTCCGGCTACTTTCTCCTCCTGTTTCTCCCCTCCCCTCTTCTTTTTCTTTCCTTTCCCCTCTTCCCTCGCCTAGAAGTTTCTAACCAAAAAAATCTATACACATAAAGAACAATTGCCAATGGAAAAATAGGATGCCACTTTATTAAGAGCTGGGCAAGGACTCAATAATCACAATGCAAATCTCTCTAGCAAGGCAAATTTGGAGAATAAGGTTTAAGTAAGGAAGCCTAAGTCCCTGTCCCTGACTCTAAGATTATCAGGGAGTCCACTTATTCTCCAACACACATCAAAAAGGATATAAGAAGATCTTACAGGAAGTCAGCAGGTCCCCCCAAGGTCCTCAGCCAGAGGCTCAGAAGCTTCCACTCTGACAGAGGAAACAGCAGCAGAGCAACTCAGATAGGCTTCTTCGTAACCACACATGAATTCCCACCACAGGTAAAACACAGCCCGACGACACTCTCATGTCCTCAGTAACCAGGAAACCACTTGTTCTACTTTGGAGAGGAGTTAGTGAAGGACCAGGGGTGGGCAGAAGGATCGAAGTGTTAGCTTCCCTCATGGACGGAGACAGCAAGTGGAAAGAGGGAACTGAAGATTTCCAGATAGGGAAGCATAGGTAAAAAATTGGAAAGTGAATTTAGGATTCTATACAATCTCAATTTTGCAGAAGAAACCACGCCAAAGAGCTGTGATTTTCCCTGGCCTTTCTACAACCCTAGGAATACATGAATTGTCATCACTGGACTTGCTGGCATCTCCCCCCCACCTGGCTTCAACTTCTCCCTTTTATCTTCCTCTACTATCACCATGCTCCCACCAAATCAGACTTCTTTTCAGGTCCTTAAACAACCTCTGTAGTTTCCTGTACCCATGTCTTTGACAACTTTAGTCCCTCTTCTCACTCTGTCATTAACTTATGTCTCCTTCAAGACTCAGCTCAGACACTACTTCTATTACACAATCAGTGATTGCTCCAAGCAGACATCTGCAAGCCCTTATTGGTGTGCCCAAAAACAAGGATCTAGTAATCTGAGTTTGAAACCTGGCTCACCAGCTTTTTAGCTCTGACCTTGAGCAAGTTACTTAACTTTTCCTGTTACTCAGTTTCCTCAGATATCACATAGGGAGTCGTCATGTCATGTTAATTGACATCATTTAAATTATATAGTATAATGCCAAGCATCCCTAGGCTACCAAAAAAGGGAAGCTACTATTTCTGCTTGTATAGATGACAAAATATGAATTATATTTATCTGTGGACCTGAGTTATGTCTTCCCATTGATTATGTACTTGCTGAAGCAGCAAAAATAGCTGCCAATTTTTGTATCTCTTCCACCCCCACCCAAGTGTCTTGCACAATGTACACAATCCAACATACATCTGATCAATGGAATAGACTTAAATGTGCCAAAATAGATTTGACTTTCTATGTTAGTTCATATTATACTAAATCATTAATTGCTACTTACCTTAAAAAGTGCACCATATAAATTAACTAATCTGTATTGTAGAACATTACATGTATTAATTTATTCAAAATATCAGATAACCTAACTTTATATTTTTGTATATATCAGGTGTGTTTTTAAAAAAAGTGCTCCACTTTAACAAAGTATGATAACCTATTAATCATTTATCCTAACTTTTGCTTAGCTTTTACCCAAAGTTCAGACCTTGCCAAAATTTGTTCTCCACCTGGGTAAGAATTATTTTCTTCGGATTTAATCTGTTTTTTCTACTGCAGAACACTTCTTTCCAAGATAATAGACTCGACAAATTAGTAAGAGTTTGGTAAAATGTCATTCAAAATTGAGGGTAATAAAGGTTCTTTAGAGGCCATATTTGGTGCCTTTCTGCTTCACCATGGCAGGTTTATGCCCCGTGAGGGTTGGGAACGGTGTCTAAACACCCCTGTGGAGATATGTGTACACTCTTTTGTAAGAGTGTATTTGTTTCAACCACGTCTCTTAAACACAATTTTAAAAAATAAACTTAAAAAAAAATCCCTGTGAGTATAGCAAGTTTGCATCATATTAAGTCCGCAGCATCTTCAAAGGCAAAGATTCTTTCAGAACATGGAATAGACAAACAGGGCGGCTTTGTTCCAGAACTGTACTTCTTAAAGAGCAACTCCAAACCCAACGGGCTCAAGGGGCACATAGTCGGCCCTGCGTGAGCCTCCAAACACCCAAAGATGGTTCCTGGGCATCTTCCGCTGCTCACTGATGTGTTGACAGGTTCTTGAGCAGAAAGCTCAGGCTGTTAATAGGAATATATAGCTCAGATAGTCAGAAATCGATCCACTCACACTTCTCACACCAGCCTCCATTTCTCTCTTCCAAACAATAGAACTACAGATTTTCTTTTTAAAACCTTTCTCCGAAAAAAGTGTTTACATCCCTGCTTCCCCCACATGGGGGTGGAGATAAGATGAGTAAAATCCTCAAGGTGCTTTAAGGCAAGTGGGGTCAGTCCCCCTGCCCTGCAGCCCCCAAGAGCTCCTGGATTCCAAGGGGTGGGTGGGAAGAGCCTGCAGTTGGCAACTGCCCGCCCTCCCTGCCGCTCTCATTTCACTTGGCATCGCCCTCCCCCCAAGCTCAGTCATGTCTTTTGGGGCCACACAAAGAAATGAAAAGCATTGTTTGCTTATAAACAATGTGGGAACCCCTGCAGTCCACGAATTTTTTTCTATTTTACTTTCTTCTAAAAATCCTTTAATTTTCTAAATGCACATACAGTCTATGCCTATTCTGATGGTTCTAGGGAAATCAACGTCTCTGCGCACAAGATATTAATTCTGGATAATAAAGCTCTGAATTCATACATTTAAAAGTTGGGGAGGGGAGAGGAAGAGAGAGATCGGAGAAAATGCTAGCCTGAATACTGATCTTCCTCTTCTACAATAAGAAAACCCCTGACATTTAGCTGAGGCCGGGGAACTTGAACCTTTCTCAAGTTCCCGGCTGCTGAAGGCCACGTGACTGAATTCTGGCCAATGGGGTATACGAAGTTCCCGGCGCACTTTGCCCGCGTGGTAGGCACACGCCAATTCTTCCAGCCCTTCCTCAAGCCTGCTGCCCAGACCAGGGCCTTGCTGTCAAAGGCAAAGGCCCAGGGAGGACAGAGACAAGACAGAAGAAACCTCGTGCAATGCAGTCACAATATCAGCCCTGGAGCGCCTGTCTCTGGACTCCTGTGTGAGTAAGAAATGCATTTCTATCTTGTTTACACCACTGTTAATTTGAGGTTCTACTTCATTTCATGCAGCCAATCATATTTTAAGCAAAGGTGGATTTTCCACAAAGCTAATGAAGCATAAGCTTCAGAAACCCTTACCAGCCACGGACTATTCCAAGGCCCGAGGAGAAACGTTAATATTGTGTTCCTATGGTCATTGTGTATTCTGTTTCTTTTCCTTAAAAGAGTTTTCCAAATTGCATAAGCCTCACACCTCATCCGCAGCGAGTCTTTTCATAGGTGCCTCTTGCATCGAGCGGCACCTTTTTGTTAGAAACGCGGAGGGAGGAACGCAGTAGGCCAAGAAGGGAAAGAAAGTTTAACATCTCCACACACAAGGGCTGACTTCAAGAGGGCTGACTCCAAGATGGCATCAGCCCCCAAATGGCGGGTTTCTAAGGCTTTTATAATCGGGTTTGGGCGGGCTCTCAAAGGGGTGGAGTTTGGGCCGGCCCTCAAAGGGGGTGGGCCAGTTTAAAGGGAAAGTTCCCATGGAACCTCCCACCAACCTCTGGGTTCAGCCTAACACTTTTGGGTCAGCCAACTTTACACGTGGCACGGTAAATACTTCATAGCTTCTTAAACTTTACTGTACTTGGTGAGATTTAGGAATAGCATGACTCATTGTTTCTCAAAGCACACTCTAAGGTGTTAATGATTGCTATAAGAAAAAGAAGTAACTTGGGGAACTAAAATATTAGCTAATACATCTTTGTTTATGGTTTTAACTACAATATTTCTCAGAGTAGGCAATATGGGAATGTGCATAGTGGATATCCTAGCCAAAGAGAATGCTGTGTTTCCTAAACTTACTGGATCACCAAACCTCCTTTTCGAGGAGTAGCTCACAGGTTAGTTTTCCGTGAAGCACAATTTGGAAGCACTCTCCTGGTCTCAGCAGAAAATATTTGTAGATCATCTCTCAGGGGAAACTATGTGTTTTATTTTTGTTGCATTAATGTAAGAAGGTGATTTTTCTTCCTGATCTTGTTTTTTTAAATTGCTCCCTTTCTGGAGTTTGTTGCTCAATACACATTAATTTCACTAATATTCTCATATGTGGGTTGATACTGGCCCATCTCTCCGGCCCCCACAAAAGCTAGGAGTATATGCACACAATGTTAGATCACCTGTGGAGGAAAGGGTATGACTTAAAGGGAGTTGGAGTCACACTGTGGTTTTATGTCCCATGAGGAGTTTCTTTGATGGTGGGATACGGAAAGCTATAACCACAGTGGAGATGTGGTTCTGCCTAAGGGACCCTTTTCTATGTTTATGTCAGTGCTTGTGGAAATGTCCAGGCACATTTATGTGAGCCAGATTTTCGTTACAGGGAATTCATTGACTCCATGCTTCTTGTCTTCCACTGAAATTTAAGTATTTACACTTGTATTCATCTTCTAGGGCTTCCGTAACAAAGCACCACAAACTGGGTGGCTTAATACAACAGATATTTATTCTTTCACAGTGCTGGGGTCTAGAGGTCCAAAGTCAAGGTGTCATCAGGCCATGCTGCCACTGAAAGTCTGTGTAGAATCCTTCCTTGCCTCTTCCTATCTTTGGGTGGTGGACATGGATTCTTGGCATTCCTTGCCTGCAGTACTCCAGTCTCTGCCTCTGCCTTAACATGGTGTTTTCCTTTTCCTCCTGGGGTTAGGACTTCAACATATTTTTTGGAAAGAGCACAATTCAACCCACAGCAACATCAAAAAATCCTTAATTATCTGTGGGGCAGCATGATGTCATAGTGGACTTAGGCATCAGAAGGCCAGAGTGGGTACTTGGCAAATCCCTAGGCTACATGCCCAGGTACATAAATGAGGATAACAATGCACTCCTTGAGTTCCCCCTAAGGGTTGTGACAAAGACATAGAAAAGTGCTTTGCAGGCTTTCGATGATGATAGAAGTGTTGTTATTGTCTTCAAAGAGAAACATGGCTAATGTGGGCAATTGAAATTTGGCACATCATCTCACACCTTACTTTAGACAATTATTTCAACCTCTACCCCATTCATCTCTCTCCTAGACAAGGACAAAATATTGTTTGTATTCCTGCCCTTGCACTCTCTACTAAGTGATGTCAGATGATGAAGAGAATCCTTGTCACTGCAGCTAATTCACAAATTGAATATGAAGCATTGAGTAATGGGGAAAAATCGATATTGCTTTAATTATAATTCTCTGAGTTTCAACTTAGGGTAGAAGACTGAAAAATACTAGCAGAAGACTTTTTCAAGACTACATATTAATTAGTTTATCCAAAATTACTCATCCTCAATTGTATATAAACTACTACTGTTAAGTTCTAATAGTAGTTAGTAAGGAAATAGGAAAATAGTAGCTAATAAGGAAATAGTAGAGCTATGATTCACAAACTAGTGTCTTGGTCTCTAGAAGCACTGGTGGTAGTAATCAGAATTTGCAACCTTGTTTGCAGAAGTTCCCCAAATCATATTTTTTTCATTTAATTTTTTTTTAGTGCAGAGTAACTAAAATGTTCATCCTTTTCCTTTGGATGGAATTTATGATATTAGTTTGATACTACATGTTACCTCATGCTTGGTTGATATTCTTTTTGGTAATCATATATCTTTTCGAATAAATCAAAATGAGTTATTTATAATGTGAAATTTTTTGATATATAAAATATTATGAAGCGTGGGAATAAAGAGAGATTGAGATCTTCAAAAGGGATTCTCGATAGTTAAAATGTTGAGAAAATGATGGAGTGAAGAGTGAATACTGATCACGTGTCCCTTTTAATGAACATTGGAAAAACAAGGCAGTCTTCCAAATACTTTGTTCTATTTCTACTTCAACCCATTACTTGGCTTAAATGCCTTTTAACTATGACCTTCTAGAATTTCCTGTACAACAATATTCCACTGTTTAAAACGTAGTTGGATGACTGATTTCTTTAACATTTCAGAATGTCCTGTATCATTTTAATGACTGAGAAGTGTGACTTTGTTCTCAGCATGGTAAGTAAACAAAGCCAAAGCACCGGAGAATAATTTTATATGTTCAAGGAAAACCTCAGACAGGGCAGAATGCTTTTGTCATACAGTACATTAAAATAAGACAAAGCCTGGGAGGTCAGAATCACGGTCCCAAAAGATCTCAAACCTTAAATCAGACTATACTAGGTGAGGAGTTGATCATGTTTAGTGCATTTGTTGACACAGGCTGCCTTCGTTTGTGATGGGATAACCCCACATGGTTTTTCTGTGCTCTCTGGCATCCCTGGAACATCAGGGAAGGGTCAGGGGACCCTTCTTTGGTGGTTTCTATCACTTTCCCTGAACTTTAACATGATCTTTCTTATCATACATTTTGTCTTAGAGTAGAATAAATCATTATAAGGAAGTATTTTTCACCGTCTGGGAAAGTGTTCCCACCTAAGGGCCAGGATATGTTTTCCTTTTCATTCAGAGATTGTAAAATAAGCAACCTCTCATCTTCGCTTTTCCCAACAAGTTTCTTAAAATCAGCTCATTTCCTTTAAAGGAGGGGATATGACATCATATTCTCTGTTGGGGGGCGTGTGTTGCCAGAAAAATAACTCCCTAAGTGATTTTTTTTTAATGTAAACTTTCTTATGGAGTATAACATA
>NW_012148664.1:500447-500960 GCF_000956105.1 Propithecus coquereli | reverse complement strand
ACCTCAGACAGGGCAGAATGCTTTTGTCATACAGTACATTAAAATAAGACAAAGCCTGGGAGGTCAGAATCACGGTCCCAAAAGATCTCAAACCTGAAATCAGACTATACTAGGTGAGGAGTTGATCATGTTTAGTGCATTTGTTGACGCAGGCTGCCTTCGTTTGTGATGGGATAACCCCACATGGTTTTCCTGTGCTCTCTGGCATCCCTGGAACATCAGGGAAGGGTCAGGGGACCCTTCTTTGGTGGTTTCTATCACTTTCCCTAAACTTTAACATGATCTTTCTTATCATACATTTTGTCTTAGAGTAGAATAAATCATTATAAGGAAGTATTTTTCACCCTCTGGGAAAGATGTTCCCACCTAAGGGCCAGGATATGTTTTCCTTTTCATTCAGAGATTGTAAAATAAGCAGCCTCTCATCTTCGCTTTTCCCAACAAGTTTCTTAAAATCAGCTCATTTCCTTTAAAGGAGGGGATATGACATCATATTCTCTGTTGGGGGGCGTG
>NW_012148664.1:482616-499372 GCF_000956105.1 Propithecus coquereli | reverse complement strand
AATTACAATGATTACTTTCTCAAAGGAAAACAACTCTATATCTCTTTCAGTTAATATGTCCGGCTCCAATTCTAGTGTCTGTGGATATTAAGTCTTATCAGGTCCAGATATAGTTTCTTATAATCCAGCATCCTAACATCCTCAACAGATGCTGGATTATAGCCTTGTGTGAGCAAAACACCAGATACAATCCAGCATTTCCCTAACCTTTTGTCTCTTTCTTGGATATACATACAATGGTTAATGGGAAATATCTGGACAGTGTGTGGCAAATTAGGCTTGTCTTTGAGGAATAAAAATAAAATCTTAAGTCCTCCAACCAACTGAACCAAGGAGACCCAGAGAAACCTTAAAACTGAAACCCTGGCCATGACAGGATGGGAGGTCAGACACGCCTCATTATACCCCCTTCCCCGCTAACCACCAGTAGGATTTCTTGCCTAAGGGTTACCAGCCTTTTGGAAAGACTTGCTCCACCCCTGATTTCAATCAACTTCCTAATGCTGCTCCTCCCTTTTTGCCATTTCAGAACTACAACTAACATTCTTTCCTGATAAGAGGCCACTGACTGTGGAATAGTTCTGACCAGTTTACAGAGAATGCACAGTGAAGGTTTTCATGTCCTCTGCTTCACTTTTTGACAACAGAGGGCCCAAAATTCCACCCTCAGATCATGCTAACATCACCCTTTTCTGTACATGGCTCTCATAAAGTAATATGAGGCTCAGTTGTGCATGCACATGTATCTCCTTTCATAAATAGTTCATAAATATTCATGACTCCCCCTATAGCTTGTTAAATATATATATTTGGCCACTCTGCTGAGCATACATTCCTGTTCCTGTTGCCCCTCCCTTGAAGTACCTGCTTCTGACTTCTGGCCTGAAGCTATGCTTTCCAGCCTGTCAGAATGGTCACCATGCAGGCCGCAACCCATGGTGAGAAATAAAGCTCTCCTTTCCAAATTTATGAACCTTATCATTCGTCAGTTGACATCTTTTACCCTAGTTTTATCTCCCCTAAGTCTCCAGCATCCCTGTCTGCTTTCAGATATTCATCTTTGTAGCTGGATTCTTTGAAATTTTAGTATCCTGGCATTTTTAATGGCTGTAAAATTGGACTCGGCCCTTGGTTGTTTGCTTGTGTTAATTTCTTGCTTCCTGCCTAGCACCCCTTGTTCTCACAGGAATTGTTAACTGCAGACACCTTACTTCTTTGTCAAGCAAGAGGGATAATAATTCTAAGGTCACAAGGAGAATATATGAGTTTGTTTTGTAGAAAGAATGAATTCCCCTAAAGCAGTAGTGACTAGTTGTTGATGCTCAGAAGTCTGGTTGCTCAAGGTGTTATCTGATACTAAAAGCAACACAGACTTCCCCCTACCATATCCCACACCCCATGTAAAAGCTGTCTGTCTCATCTCTGTGACAAGACAGATCTGAGAGACTGCTCTCATGTCTTCACTTCTCTCTTCCTCTCAGCCTGGGTCTCACAACGCCCAGGACAGGATCCTGGTGGGCAACCAGCCCCAGGAAGTCCTCTCCTGAATCATGAAGGGTTTGAGTCAGGAACTGGCGAAAAAGGAGTAAAGGCCCAGAGAGCAGTGGGGAGCTGTCAGAGCTGAGATGAGAGACAGCGACCCTCGGTCACGTCACAGGATCACAGATCACCTTGTCTTTCAGGTTAACAAAAACATAAAGAAAGTTTGATGTCAGGGGAACCCATATTAAATCAGAGCTCAGACAGGGCTCATGACAGCCGTATCAAACAAAAGATCATATAAACAATTCTTAAAAAATCAACAAATAGTTTGGAAATTATTAGAATGATTTGATGAGTTTACACCACCATCGAATCACTTGGCAAGTAGGTTTTTTAGTTTTTGTAGAGACTATAAGGAAATAAAATTAGAATTTTAAATGTATATATCAATATATATATTAATTTATATTACTTTGCTGGTTATTAAATATTTTTAATATCATCCTTAGCCAAAAGTCTAAGTTACCAATGAAAACATTTCCCTGACTCTTTCCAAGGCATGAACATTCAGTGATTGATGAAAGTTTCATTATTGCTGCTTAATTTGTGCTTATATCTAAGATATTTTATGATTTCAGCCAATGAAAGATATGAATACAGAACAGAAATAACTAAAGTATTTTTATCCATCCCATAATAGTTCCTTCCAATCTTGAGAGTCGAGATTTCCCTTATTTTAACCAGCACCACAGGAAACCTGAAAAATAGAGCCTGCAAGAGGCATCTATGAGGCCTCCAAGAGACTGGAAATATTACACTAACCAGGCCTCAAGAGAACTGAGCAGATTGGATGTGCTGAACCTGCACTTTTGAGCAACATGGGTAAGTGGCGTCATGCTTTGATCTCATCCCCGCAGCTCTGCTCAGGAGTCAGCGTCTTAGTCTGTTTGGGCTGCTGTAACTAAATACCAGAGACTGGGTAATTTATAAAGAATGGGGGTTTATTTTCTCACAGTTCTAGAAGCTGGGAAGTCCAAGGTCAAGGAGCTGGCAGGTTCTTTGTCTGATGAGGGTCCGATCTCTCCTCCCAAGATGGCACCTTGATGCTGCATCCTCTGGAGGGGAGGAGCGCTGTGTCCTTGCATGGCAAAAGGGACGGAAGCTCGAAACGGGACCAAACTCCTTTCATCAAGCACTTTTATAATGGCATTAACCTATGCATGAAGGTGAAGCCGTTATGACCTAAGCACCTCGCAAAAGGCCCCACCTCCCAGCACTGTTGCATTGGTGTTAAATTTCCAACACATGACTTTTGGGGGACACATTCATACCACTGCACTCAGTAAGAGAGAGGAAAAGAAGAAAGGGGAGAGAGGCAGACAAGAGGAGATCAGGACCTGTCTGAAAGTCACATACTTCCTCACCGCCATTTACTGTGTATCTTTACTCACTACCTTCTTTTTCCAAATCATAGACTGATAAGGGGCAGGTACTGGAAAATTTGGCAAATGGAAAGGGTTTTAATATCTGTGATGGCCTGAGCAGTATACTAAGGTGGTTGGAATAGATAATCTCTGCAGTTCCAATCAGTTCAGATGATTAACTCAGCTTGTAGTCTTTGTGGTACATACTAGAATAGTGCTTTGGACACTTTGGTCTTTGATGAGGCAAGATGAGAACATAAGCTTAATTTTTCATATGCAGAAAGTGAACCCTAGAAGGATAAAGTGACCTGCTTAAGGGCACAGGTGAGTTAGTAGTAAAAGATTTAATGGAGTCTAGAAACCTAAATTCCCAACTCCCACGCAAGTCCTCTTCCCACTCTACCACTTCTGGTGGCTATTTTTATTTTAGTGATACTGTGATACTGGTGGTACCAGACTGCACTAGGTAGATACTACAGTGAAGTTGGTAGTCTCACCTATTCTGTTGCTTATTCTGTTGACTGCAGTGCCGCCAACAGACCTTAACACTTTGACCAATAATTAATTTTGGATTATAAGAGACACAAAATTCCATTCACACTAGTTTGGGGTGGGGCTGGGGTGAAGAAGGCAGACTTATTGGGTGGGGTAAAGGTGGCCTCAGGCATGATTAGGACAAGGGACTCAAATGTCATCCAGTTTTCTCGCCACTTGCTGCCTCTGCTTCTGTGTTTTGGTTTGTTTCTCTTCCACTTTTTCTCTGCTTTCTCCAAGCTGTAGCAGACACGGCGGGGACAGCACCCAGGCTCACTTCTTTATTGCTCGACAACTCAAAAAGGAAAAGGACCCTCTTTCATGCTCTTTTCTAAAAGAAATCTTTCAGGGAAAAATCTGATTGTCATGACCTTGGACACAAGGCCACTTCCCCACAAAGCAACTGGGAAGATATGAGGACTAGTTCCCTAAAATAAAGGTGGATTCCATAGTCAAGGCCCCTGGTGATGTGAGAAGCCAAGAAGCCATGCCGATTTTTATCAAGAGGACAGCCTTGATAGCACAGTGTTTATTATTTGAGTTACAAGGTTCTATAGGGAAGCAAAAGTCAACTGAGCGAAAGTACTCACAAATGAACTGCCTGTCCACTCAGGTTAATTGTCTCTAATTCCCTTTTCTGATGTCACAAATAACTGTCAACCCAATGCAACATAATGGAAATCCATTGCAAAGTGAAATCACCAATCGTGCAAAAGTTGCTTTGATAAAAAAAGATCTCGGGAAACTACTCAAATCATTCACGAATCCACTGATAATGAGGACCTGCAGAGTAAGATCAGTTTACAACTAAGAAGAGAAAGCCAGTGATGATATGACGTGATTTCAGCATCAGAAGATTAAGAACGGTCCACGGAAAACTGATGAAATCCTAAAATTTTTAAGCAAAATAATCGTCTTTACAATCACACTGCACAAATAAATCACATAAAATGCAAGGTGAATAATCAGGCCCTCCTACATTTTTGCCAGAAAAACACGTCGCAAACAAGTCTAATAAAGATTTCATTTATTATTTGTTCATTTCAAAGAATTAACACATAGATGCAATGAAAACCAAAATTTTATTAAATAGAAGATAAAATAAGCTTTTATTTCCTGTTATTCTGGTTATTTTTCAAAATTAAATTTTAGACAAAATCTTTTTTAAAAAACTATTTACTATGAAGTTTCTGTCTTCCTGTAAGGTGATTCCCTGTAATTTAATGTTTTCCTGTTAGCTGTATTCCAAACTAGCGTAGTCACTGTTTCTCAGAGTTTCTCTTACTAGGCTAAATGATTTGAAAATGGGGTTTAGAGCATTTTTAAGTATCTATTTCTCTCCTTCCCCTAAGTAATTATGTCATGTCAGCTTATCCTACAATGGCTTCCTGGAGAGTTCCAGCTGACACACAATCTTTGTACATATCTAGTCAGATGAATTCAATTTCATTAATTTCAGTGCAATTTGATTATGATATGTTGCATTACTTCCAAGTGGATATATTCCTTGTGTTTGAGCACCTTGTTTTTGGTGATAATGGCAAGACTAACAACTCAGGACGGCTACTTCACATTCAATGATGTAGTGACATGATCCCTGGCACACAGTAGCCAATTAGTGCTTGTTGATGTTCACTTTGTTTTCCTGATTACTGATAGGATGGTGTTTGCATGGCAACAATAAAACTGTTCAAGGAGCTTTGGCAGACTCGAGTCTCATAGCCACAAATGGTATTAAATACAAGAAAAAAAAATTGGAGGCTCTCCAGATAACTGACAACACAATGCAACGTAATGCGAAGTAATTTCCAAGTGAAATCACGAATCATGCAAAACATGTCCTGACAAAGGTGATCTTGGGGGAACTGCTCAAAGAATACGCAAATCTATTGATAACACTCGTTACCATTTGTTAGGCCAGAATAAAATATGCTACCATTATGTCTCTGATGGAAGGATTATGTGAGTCAAATCACAAGAGTGTATGCCAATGGTGCTCTGAAAACCATGCTCCAGCACTTACTTCAACTTCTAGCAGACCCCAACCTATCATGAGTTTTATCTCCATAAATCAATTTTCCCAGGATTTGATAGTGTCTGGATTAATCATACTCAACAGTTTTGAGCTGAGAGAGCAAATAGAATATAAAGAGCTAAAAGCAAACATTGTTCTTTTAAGACCAGCAAACTTGATAACAATACTATTCACACCCTGTCTTTTATAAATCATTTTTTATTGAGACAAAATTCACCTATTGTAAGTATTTCAAAGTGCACAGTTCAATGGTTTTGGTGTATTCACAATGTTATATAACCATCATCACTATCTAATTCCAGAATATTTCTATCATCCTCCAAAAGAAACCTCTCTTTTAAAGTGAACACACTTCTGGAGGAGCAACACAGAAAGTCCAACACTAATATTTATACATTTTTAGATTTGTTTAATTGCAAAGGAAAATAAAAAGGTAATGTACTAGTGAAAAGTGGTCACTTGAAACAGGGAAACAGGGAGAGAGAAATATTGAAGCAAGTAAGATAGTCATTATTTGGGGTAGTGGTAGTAGCATGCCTCCAAGGTGGCTTCAAAAGATTTCAGCTTCCTGTTTGTCATGCTCTGTGTAATCCCCTCCCAGATGATATCAGGATTGGTCTGTGTGACCCGTAGAATCCTGCAGGAGTGATGCCATGGCACTTCTGAGGCTCGGTTATAAAAGATATTGTGGTTCTGCCTTGCTTTCGCCCTCAGATGCCTCCCTCTGTGGGAAGTCAGTGAAGACACCCTGTGGGATGTCATGAAGACACTCAAACAGCCTGTAGATACCTGGTTGTATTATGGGAATTAAAAAAAATTTTTTTATACCAGTCTATAGAGTGCCTCATGTAGCAGGGAACTGAGGCCTTCTGCCAACTATCAGCAAGGAGCTAATGCTTCCTTCCAGCAGCCACATGAGTGCACCATCTTTGAAGCAGATCCTGTAGCCCCAGTCAAGCCTTCAGGTGAGATGCAGCCCTGAACAGCCTCCTGAGAGACTTTGAGCCAGAGCCACCCAGCCAAACTGCTCCTGGATTCCTGACCCTTAGAAACTATGTGGAATAAGAAAGATCTGTGGTTTCATACCACTAAGTTTTGAGGTAATTTGTTACAGAATAATAGATAAGTTATGCAGCAGTATTAGGGTAATAATTCAGCAAAATTGGGAACATGAGAAGAGGAAGTATCTCTGTCATATGGGGCAAACCACTGAGGTTCGTAGATATAGAATCAATGTACAGACCCTCTAATTGGCACTAACTTTGAGCAGATCAGACTGAAACTTCCGTTATATAGTCTTTTCCCTGTCATCAGGGTGCTCTGTTGTAACTTCTTTTTATAATCAAGACAGTCCTTGTTCAAATTAAGCCTGTATCATACAGAAATCAATAGAGAGGCCTGCAGTGTGATTTGCATTGGGCCCCATTCATTGCTAGACATGGAGGACTTTGATCCCCTGAATCTGCATAGGGATAGGCTGAGGGAAGGTTGACATAAGTACTTTACAGAAGGGAATTCCAATTTTTCTATTTGCTTTTATTGGATTTTACTGAAATATGTCAAATAAACCAACCAAAATTTAAATTAAGTGCAAATAAAATGGCAAATCAATTTCAAATAAGAAGGGGATGATGGAAGAGAGAGTTTGAAAAATGTTAACTCAGGTATCAATATATCATCATCCCCTATCTTTTTGGAAAGGGACTGGTTTCTCCATTCCTGCTGAACATATACTCAAACCCTCTCTTCTTTGAGTTACTTTAACCACTCTGCAATGTTTTCGCTTGGCACCAAAATATGTTTATATAATTCAAACCTCCAGTCTGTTCGGATCTTGTTAAAACTTGTTATGCTTTGCTAAACTCCTAGGAAAGGAAGTGCATTTTCAGCATGTGGGCTATAGACTTCAGCTATGTTTGACTAGATGTTTGCCAGATATCATCAATTTTTGTCACCTAGTCAAGAAGTTACTGGAGGTAGGGTAAATTTTCTTTTCGAAGGAATGTGGACCAAAAATGTGTTTAATGATTCCGAGCACTAGTTTTCTTGGATTTGCAGTGGCTCTTAGATGGCAACTGTGGGAATAAGCCAAGGCTGTCCAGTTACTAATATCAACAGTTGAGAGCCGGGGAGCTCATCTCATGTTTCATCAAATGAAAACAGCACACATGCATTTTGTTAATAGAGCATGAAGGGCAGACATGGTATCCTTGGGTCCACTGGTTTTTAGAATAGGCCAAAAAATAACCAGGATGCTTCTCTGGGGCTCTTAGAATCAGGTATGCAGACAAAGTGATGGTGTCTTCCAGACTGGCCCCATCCTGCTTTCTCCTCCTCTTCTGTTTCTATTGGTCTCTTAAACTTAAACTGTCCTTGGTTGGTAAGCCTGCTTATTAAAAAAAAAAAAATTATTGATGAGATTTTGAATTATTTCAATTATAAAGAAAAGTCCAGAAATAATATAACAGATATCTGTTTATGTAGCATCAAAGTTGAACAAATGTTAAAAATTGGATTCTGGTTTTTTTTGGAGGAAAAAAATATTTTAGACACAGTCAAGGCTCTACCCCTATAGGACGTGCCCTAGGGCTACATCCAACTACCCACACCCTCGTGTAGTCCTCTCCCCTTGAGTCACAGAACCTGTGACTTGTTTCTAATCAATAGACTGTGGCAAAGAGGATGAGCTGTCACTCTTTTGACTAGGATATATTATATGGCAAAGGTTAAGAGACTTTTTAGATATCATTAAAGTCTTTAACAATTGGAGTTTAAGTTTACCAAATGGGGGATTATCCTGGTTGGGCCTCATCTAACCAGGGAGCCTTTTAAAAGAGGAGATCAGAGACTTACAACTACAGAGAATCTCTCTCTTTATTGCTGGTTTTGAAAAAGCAAACTGCCATGAATTCTACAGCTGGGGGGAAATGAGTTCTGCCAACAGCATGAGGGAGTTTGGAAGCAGATTCTTCCCCAATCAAGCCTTCAAAAGAGAACAGAGTCTGGTGGACACTTTGATTTCAGTTTGACAGATCCTGGATCAGAGAACCCAGCTAAGCCATGCTCAGACTCCCATGCCCAGATGTCCCACATATGGAAACTGGCAGATAATAAATGGGTGCTGTTATAATTTATTAAGTATGTAGTAATTTGTTATTCAGAGATGGAAAACTAATACAAACCCTAATGTCATCCCTCTGTCTTCACCAGAGGTCCCCGTATGAGATAATGCTCAGCTATACCAGAATAAAGTAAAATTCAATTAAAACAATGAGATCCCATTTCACACCCATCACATGGATAAATATTAAAATGCCTGATAATCCCAAACATTGGAGTAATAAAAAGTTTCATATACTGAAAGTAGGAATGAAATTGGTACAGAATGAAATTGGTACAGGAATGAATTGGTGCAGAGAAATTTTAAAATATCAATGTGATCTAGCAATGTCATGGCTAACATGTTTTTATACTTTTACTACATATATTCTACATAGGTTTTAATACATATTAGCCATAAACAATATTTGATATTTTTGTATATTTTAAATTTTACATAAATAGAATGCTTTTGCAACTTGATTTAAAAAAAAATAGCAGAAATTTATTTCTCATTGTTCTGGAGGCTGGGAAGTCCAAGATCAAGGCATCAGCAGATTTGGTTTCTGGAGATGTCCCACTTTCCAGATGGCACATTCTAGCTGTGTCCTCACATTATGTTATCAAGATTTATCTATTCTTGATACATATAGATTACTCTTTTAACTCAGTAAAATATTCCATTAAATTACAATACCACAATTTACCCATTCTCTAAACTATACTGGGGTGAACCCACTTAGACTCATCTTGGGGACAGTCTCTTTCGTATACTTAGAAGTGACATTGCTAGGTCACATAGGCATTATACATTTTCTCTCCAAAATAGCTGTATGAATTTTTATTCCCACCTCTAGTATATGAAAGTTCCCATTACTCTAATGTTTGGTGTGATCAGATATTTTAATTTTTGTCAATTTGATGGGCATGAAGTGGCATCTCATTGTTTAAGTTTGTATTCCCCTTAATTCTAGTAAGGCTGAGCATCATTTCATATATTTAGGTCATTTTGGTCCCTTTCTTTGCGGAATTCCCTGTTTATCTCTTTTGCTCACTTTCCTACAGGTTAGTTATTATTTTCCTTATTGACTTATAGCAAATGTTTATATATTCTTGTTATCAATCTTTCACCAGTTATATATGCACTGCAAATGCCTTATTCCAGTCAGTTTCCTTTAAAAATATATATATTTCTGGTGAACCTTGATTTTCTCAATTGCAAAATGTGGATTATACCACCCAACTCACAGATAAATGAGATAATATGCATGAAAGTTCTTTCTCCCATGCCAGGGACAGTTTAGGTGTTCAGTAAATGTGAGTTTCCTCCATCTTCATTTTCAAGTACTTTAGAATTTAACAATAGGACAGTGGCTAAGACAATAGGCTCTGGAGTTGGACTGAGGTCTTTATTGAGTCCTAGCACATGCTGGCTGTGTGACCTTGGACTACTAAGCTCTCTAACCCTCTGTTTTTGCACTTGTAAAAATAAGGGTCATATTAGTTGCTTGATAGAGCTATTGTGAGGAATAAAGCACCATCTAGCTAGTGCCTGCCACCCAGTGAGTTCTCAAAACAATGGTAGATGTTATTGTTATCACTATTATTAGAGGAAATAGAGTTGCAGACAAATAACAAATATGAACTGTTAATAGAATCAGATAATCTTTCTGTAGGAGACGTACTAGCTAACTGCTATCAGAATACAAAGGTAAAGTAGAGATTATGTCTAGCCAGGGATTGATGGAGGTTCAGGGAAGGTTTCACAGAAGAAATGTTCTTTAAATTCAGGGAAGAAGAAGGACGAATGAGATATAAATAGTCAGAACTGGAGGAAGATGAGATTTTTGCAAATGAAACAAAAAATATACGGAGGTATTAAGCAAACAAACAAAAAAAACCTAGTATTCCAGCTATGCAAAAGTGTGGTATAATGTGAGAGGGAGCTGTTGTAGACAAGCTGGAAAGAAATGTTAAGACTGGATCATGGAAACTCTTGAATGGCTTTGGACTTTGAAATCAGACAGTAATAAAAGAGCATTTAATCTTTGAAGACATCAGAGTACATTTTGCACTAAATGGTATCCCATGCCCTAAAAAGGATCTTCTCTGTTTAACTATGAAGTGCTTTTGGTTTTGGAATAACATTTGCCACACAGAGGTCAGTGATTGAGTTGCCCAGAGGTGGGATTAGGGAGGCCTGGGGGACCCTATATGTGACTGATATGAAGGAACCCAGCACGTGTTTCAGGACAAACACCAGGGTCTAGGTCACAGGCACTATGGGATCCAGCTTCAAGCTACTTAGTTACCACCATTCAAGGGATCAAAAAGCTATGAGTTTTTTCCCGTTTTAGATGGAATGATATAAGACCCAAAATATGACCCAGAAAAGCCAATGGAGTACACAGAGTTCTCTCATAGTCATTTTTTATGGGTCCAGATAACAACTTCAGCCACATTTTAAAAACTTTCAGATGAAATACATTTCCTTCAGAAAGTTTTGTTTTGGACAGAATGTGCATCACTTATTTTCCACCTAAATCATAGATACTCTTCTTTTTAACATAGAATTTAGTTGTGCCAAATTGGATTTATACTTATCTTTATTTCTTGTGTTTTCGATCTAGATTTTTTTCCAGTTTTCTATCCCATGATCATTAACTTCAAAAAATATTTTGGTCCTACATTATTATCATTTTCTTATCAACTGAACATTCCAAAACCTATTTATTTACTCATAGGAGAACTGAAGTTCAAAAAATAACTACATAAGATAGAAAAACTCTATGCATTCAGATTATGAACCTGAAGCTAGAACTATTACTGTTTTCTAAGCATGTTCTAGGCTTCGGCATGGTAAAATGCTTTTTCTCAAACAGAAAATGGCAAGCAATTCTGCTAGCAAAACCAGAAATGAATCATGCCACAAGAGATTTCTGTCTCCTGACCTCCATCTTGCCTCATTTATTAAAAAAAAAAAAAATAGAGATATTTCTGAAGGAAAAATGGATAATGTCCAACTATAAAGTTACCACATTGCTTGGTAAATTCTTGGTCCAAAATGATTCTATTGTTGTTTGCTTCCCAGTTGGCCCTGATAGCGCTGAAATGATCTTTGTGGGACGAGTACTTTTTTTCATTTTCTACCAGGTGTTTTGTAGCATCTGGCAAGAAGTAAGTCAATAGCAGGTATGTTCACCACTGTTTATTTATTTTGGAGGACCACGTCTTAAGTGTTTCAGTCTTTCTTCTTATCCTAATCTAATTGGTAGAAAGCATGAGAAGCTTTTTGAAACAAGGTTATCATAATAAAAGTTTTTCTTCATCTGGGACTTTACAAACAAAATGAGTGATTAATCAGAATACCTCTTCCTTGTTTAAGCCAGAAAATAAAGACAAAAATGAATGAGATTTGGGAATTGATAGCTAGTTTTTTTAGACGACTGAACTTTTTAGAGACGTTTTAGATTCACAGCAAAACGGACGGAAAGGTACAGAGATTTCCGATAGACCCCCAGCCCCAACACATGCATAACCTCTTCCAGCATCAACATCCACCACCAGAGTGGTACAGTTGTTACAACTGATGAACCTACATTGACAAAGCATTATCATCCAAAGTCCATAGTTGCCAGTATGGTTCCCTCTTGGTGTTGTACAGTCTATGGATTTTGACATGTATCCACTATTATAGTATCATAGAGAATAGTTTCACTGCTTTAAAAATGTCCTCAGCCTAGTCATCCCTCCCTCTCCCCTAATCCCTGGCAACCATTGATCATTTTGCTGTCTCAATAATTTTGCCTTTTCCAGAATGTCATATAGTTGGAATCATATAGTTTGTAGCCTTTTCAGACTGGCTGCTTTCACTTAGCAGTATTCATTTAAGTTTCCTCCATTTCTTTCCATGGCTTGATAGCTCATTTCTTTTTAGCACTGAATTATATTGCATTGTCTGGATGTACCACAGATTATTTATTCATTCACCCACTGAAGGACATCTTGATTGCTTCCACATTTTGGCAATTATGAATAAAGGTCCTATTTGTGTAAAGGTTTTGTGTGGACACAAGCTTTCAACCCTTTAGGGTAAATGCCAAGGAGCATGATTGCTGGATCGTATGATAAGAGTATGTTTAGTTTTGTAAGAAACTGCCAAAGTGTCTTCCAAAGTGTCTGTACCCACCAGCACTGAATGAGAGTTCCTGTTGCTCCACATCCTCGTTAGCAGTTGATGTTGTCAGTGTTCTGGATTTTGGCCATTCTAATAGGTGTGTAAGTTTTTAGTTCTTCATCTCCAAAGACTTTTTTAGCTGTTTTTTTTTTTAAGTTGTTATCCCTATTTTACCAAAACAAAAGAAAAGAAAATGGGTCTCTGAGAAGTTACTTGACTTCTAATAGTACAGATGTGATGGTGATTCTAATGAGAGAAACATGTCTTGTGACTATCATCTATATTTGTTGTCTTCAAATCATGATTCACAAATGACACTTGAAATGCTATTTTTCATCAAGAGAGCTTTTATTTTCATTAAGGAATTAAGTGAAGTGATTTTGTATATTTCTATCAATTTGCTATAATTTTCCCCAAGTAACTGCTCCAGATGGCCTGTTAGAGACCAGAACACAGGGTATTAAATGTTTTTAGGATACAATGCCATCTCTAATAATACTTTCTTCTAGATAACATGGCCAACCTTTTTCTTCTTAACGCCATCTAATTAACTAAGATGAGAGCTGTCAGATGGAAAATTCCCATTTTCCCTTCTGAATTAGGGATCTTTTTTATATAGACTTTGGCACCTGCACAGCTTGGGCAGAAATACAGCTCACACTAGTGAACAATTTGGCCTTGTTGGTAAATAAAATATACATACACTTCTAATCAGCTGTATTTAAAATCAAACATAAATTACATTCCAAGCATTTTTAAAGGCATCGTTTTTGGCAGGGTAGCTACGCCAGCTGAATCATTGATATTTTATGACACAGTTCCAGGTGGTACACTTTCCTCTCCTGTTTTGCCTTGTGTTTTGTTTTCCTCTTTTAATCCAAGTCTTAAAAATTTACTTCAGCACAGGACTCTTTTTGAAAAGAGTCTCTACTCAGATATAGCATGTAGGCTTGTTCCTGTTGTTATCTCCTGGGACACATGGAAGTGAAATGGCTGATACTGTTGTCCCATCAAGGCCAGAGTTGAAGAAATTCTTCTTAAATTAGTATATGTAAAACTTCCTGAATTCTTCCTCTCATTTTCATGAAACTCTCCACTCTAAACATTCATGTCCTTAAAAAATGGAAGAGAGGCTTATTTATTGGGTATGATCAACAAAGAAGGAAATGAAACCCACTGGCTTTCTCCTCCTCTCCCATCTTTGGCCACGAGTGGCACACTCACTCTTGGCAGAGGGAGTCAGGGACAGACGGGATGTTAATAACCACTCTTGGAACATGACTTGGCTGCTTTCGGGTCCTGTTTTCAATTTCTTAGTTGGTTATTTTGGTGGAAGTCATTGGGACTGAGTTGGGTTTAAAAGTGTCATGTGAACAAACAAGGTGTGCATTACAGTGGCTTTAGTCTTCACAGACTCTAAGACCTTCCATAGATCTTCTCTGTCCCCCACTCTGTGGGGGAGGAAGCAAAACAATTAAATCTCTAATGTGGTTTAAACTTAGTCCAAGCTAAAAAAATAAATATAACAATACCTTTTAGATAAAATTTTTCATTTAAATAAAAATGTTCTGTCTCTGAGATCACCCTGTCTCCCTGTTTTCTCCCTAAGACAGTAGTAGTTGGTATAGAAGGTGGTAAGTGGTGGCCACGCAACCTCTTGGGTGTGAGGGGGAGGGAGGGGCTACTCTGGTCTTGTGTTGGATTGGGAATGTGATCTGGCAACATCTGCTGGCCGCTTGATCAACTGCTTCCAACCCTGCTGTTTTGGGCTAATGAACTCATGAGTCATTTTCTGGGCAATACTTCTGGGCAGCGCCAGTCAACTCTCACAGGCTGGTGCAGGCTTGCCTCACTTCTCACTGCCTGCAGACTCCTGAGTTGGTCTTATCTTCCACATGGTCGCCCGGCCAGATAGTGCACCCTTAGCCTCTGCTGTCGGTCACTTTGCCTTTATTTTAGCAGCCCTGTGGCAACCCCACTGGCCCTTGACCCAGTGTCTTTATCTCATGGGAATGAAGCTAAACTTCAAGACATTTCTCTGCCTGACCATGATGGACTGTTTTCCTGTTTGGTATGTGGCTGCTTACGAGGTATCCTCCTCCCTGGGACCTAAACAAATAAGGCAAGAGTCCAAGAACTCAACTTATAAAATGCATGTATAGGGAAGCATCCAGGTGCATCCATCTGGCTATCTCATTCTCTCTCTCATTCCGCCTTCCTTTGTATTACTGTCTCAGGACTGGAAAAAAGGCAGGTTTCTCTCCTCTTCTTTCTGCTCTGTTGATCTCTGACATAAAACCCTATGGTTTAACTCACCACACTAAAGAAAAAATAAATGAATTTAGCTAATACTTTTTTGAGAGCAAAAGCCTTGCCTAAAAAGACTTTTGTTTTGCTCCATTTAAAGTACACTTCTGATGTTTTTTAAAGTTCTAAATGTTTTGTTTCATTTAAACTAAATCAGAGTTTAAATGATAGAAACTGGATATTAGCTGTCATTTTGTCATTGTTGTTGTTAATTTTGTTTTGTGTTCCTTTTATAGAAATCTTAATCACCTGCCCCCAGGCAGATGGGTGCCTGGAGTGTATTAGAGTCAAGACCATGGATTTGGGAAGTCAGAAGCTAAAAAACAGAAAAAGGACATACATAATTGGCAAATTATTTCCCCCATTGTAATTATGTTGTCCCAAATCCTAACAGGAACTGAACAAAGTAAGTATAACTTTTGATGCTAGTCTATAGGTGAGAAAACTAAGCTTTACTAAACAGATTTCAAACTGTATCTGACTGGCTCCAAAATCTAGCTCCTTTCCTGCATAGAGTGCTGCCTCTGGTGAAAAGCTGGAAGTTTAGAGAGAGATCAAGAACCAAGAGTGGAGGCCAGAAAGGAACCATGTCGATAGCGTCATCCACAGCATTTAAATTGCCTACAGATTCTCGAAGGTCAGAGAACAGAGACAAATGCGGCTCCCATCATCCCCATGCCAGGGTGCTCTGAATCTTTCAAGTAAATGCTGGGCAGAGAGGCTGCTCAGGAAATTGCCATTAAGTGTGAAGAGAAGATCTGGTACATCTGATCGCTTGTTTAATAATAAAAACAGAATCAGCAGATGACTTTGTTAAAATGAAGGAGGCTCTGAAGCACATTCTCTGAATTCTTGACATCATCTGGGAAGCTCATGTATCCTTCCCCAATCTTGGGAAGACAGGAAGAGCAGGTTCTGTTATTTTGGCTTCTGAATCCCATGTTGTCTCCCAAGTCTCCACGACTTTGACAAATGGCATAGGATGGGTGTTCAGAGAATGGGTTTATTATAATATGTTGACAACTTAATAATCGAAGCCTGCTGCATTTAACCTTATACATACCTTGACATGTTTTCAACTGCAGAATTTCCTCCATGTAAATTTTACTTTCCCTATTATTTTCACTTGATTGTATAAAGAATGGTGACAAATGAACAAGTCTGCTGAAAGAAGAATGAGCTCCCACCCTTGAGCAGGGTGAGGAGGGCATTCATGCAAGGAAATGTCCCAACTGGGATTGTGAGACCCTGAGGATGGTGGGAAGGACATCCTCAGAGAGGGGTGGCCTGCTGAGGGTATTTGAGCCCAGGTTGGGTGAGGAGGGTGTTTGTGCAGGAGGTCAGTGGGGAGTCTGGGGAGTTTTCAGAGCCCCTAAGGGCATGTGGGGTCATCCATGGAGGGAGGCAGAGGTGGTGACCAGACCTTGGAGTGTGGGAACCCAAGTGTGGTGAAGAGGGAGTGCATTCTTATGGGGGAGTGGGTGGTGGCAGCGATCAGAGTTGTTTACATATTGGGAAATTAATCAGACAATTAAATAGATTAAGCATCATGGGAGACAGATTTTCCACTGTCAGAGAAGGGGAGAAAACTAAATAAACCCTGTGGGATTGGATTGGAATTGGTAGTGTAATTGTAAACATAGGGGTGTTTTTTTGATATATGTAGAGGTAGGTAAAGAAATATAAATAGGCCGGGCG
>NW_012148664.1:477833-481751 GCF_000956105.1 Propithecus coquereli | reverse complement strand
ATAGTGTGTAACAAGACCACAGCTTCACATCTGTGATGTTCCTGCCAAAGACACATAACCTGAATCTAATCATGGGGAAACAAGAGGCAATCCTAAATTGAGGGGCATTCTGCAATATAAGCTTATTATTACCTTCAAAAGTGCAAAAGTTATAAAAGTTAACAAAGTCAGAGGGACAGTTCTAGAAGTAGAATGAGGAGACCTACAATTAAATCCAACTGTGGGTCTAAAGCAGATCCATTTGCTATAAACGGTGTTACTGAGACAATTAGACAGGGTCTGAGGATTAGGTGGCAGTTATGTATAGATGTTAATTTTCTCATTTTTGGTTGTATTGTGGTTACACAGGACAATGTCCTTGTTTGAAGGAAATGCACACTAAAGTATTCTGCAGTTATAAGGTATGAGGTTGGTAACTTATTCTCCATGATTCAGAAAAAAGTCTTTGTACTGTACTAATAACTTTTCTATGAAAGAAATCTTTAAGTAACATATAACATAACAAATAAATATGTAAATAAAACAACAGATATTTAATGTAAACTTTACATGCAGACACTGGCATACTTATTTCTATGGCTATCATAAATGATTAGACAAGGGTGTTCAACCATGCTAGTCTAGTTTGAAGCAGAAAAATGTAGCTAGTATGAAGCTCTAAGTCAAGTGTCTCTGAATTATTGTTAATATTGTAATCATTATTATTTTAAATTTAAAGTAATTGTAAATATATTGAAAAGTCTTAGGAGTAGTCCAAAGAACTTCCATACACCTTTAAACTTCATCAAGAGTAACATTTTATGAAATTTGATTTTTCACCTCTCTCCCTGTCTGCATATTTTTATTCTGAAGTATTTGATAAGTTGCAGACATCATGCCCCTTTCCCTTTAAATACTTCTACCAACAATAAAAATAAATAAATACTTCTACCTCTGTCTCCTAAGAATAAGGATATTCTTCTACATAACCGTACTACGATGATCAAGTTTAGGAAATGTATTATAGCATTGCTATAATATTTTATCTCATATACACTCCATATTCAGATTTTGGCAATTATCACATTAATTTTCTTTATAGCAATTATTTTCCCATTTCAGGATCCAATCCAGGATCGTTGTCATGTCTCTTTAATCTGTAACAGTTCCTCAGATTTCTTTGTCCTTTACGATAGTGACAGTTGTTTTTTAAAATGTTCCTCCACTTGGGTATGATGTTTACTCCTTCCTCATTTTTGTGCCAGTTTTCCCATGTGTTGTAGATATTTCTTCTTTTTTTGCTTTCTTGAGTTGAACCAAATCCCAGAAATAGACACTTGTTTTGATGCATGGATTGTTCATAACATAGGCTGTTTTTAATTTTTTTTTGTTGTTGTTTTTATTCACTGTGCTGGATGCCCTATAAATCAATACCCAAAGAATTTCAATAATTTGTAATTATATAAAGATAGCTAATAGACTAGTTGAAAAGAGCTAATTTATGGTTTGGAATTAACTATTTACCATTGACTAAACAATTAAGAATAACTCTACACAGAAAGATACAACTTACGGATTTACCATCTATCATATTCCCAGTGTAGATCTGACATTCATTACCGATTGCATCTTTCTAAAGTATCTACAAAAGTCTTAGCTTGCAGGAATAGGGGGTACTGTGTCTGTTCTACGTGGGTCCTCTTTCATTATATTGGTTCAATGTTGAGCTCTCGCGCTGGTTCCTTCCCTAATGATAGAGCACTATGGTATTATAATGAGACTTGTGAGTACATGAAGTGAGAAGGTAGAGAACTAATTGTAAGAGAAAGATGAAACAACCTGAAAGCAAGGGGTTATTAAGTGCACTTAGTGTCAGGGAAGGTGGGGTGAGATGGGATACTAACCATGGGTAGAGGATTATGCTAAATATAGAAAGAGAGATATCTACACGAAAGACATAGGAATATAATGGTGCTAATTATGTAACAAAACATTTGCCTCATGTAGAAGTAATATAATCTCAAGATTCTCACAGGTACATTATCTTCCTCCCTGCCAATATGGGTAACTGTTAGCTTATAAACTATAAACATAGTAAGGTACAATTTAATAATATTAGGAATATATGTCCAGCTGGAAGACTTGTTGCCCTAATCATATGCATATGTCTGCAAGATTTTTGATAAATTATGTTTTGTAACAGCTAAGCAGTATTAATATATATGTTCTTCTACTAAAACAAACAAAAAAAAAAGTGTGTGGGGGGTGTAGTTTGTGCTTAAGTGTTTAGTGAGTTAACATTACTTTTGAATTTTTTAAAGTGCTGGCCTAAGAAAATGATATTTTGTTTTAATCTGTTTCAGATGCAAAATGTAAGACACTGGATGTGGGCTGGGCCTGCTTCACATTAATTGCTGAGTGTGCTGCCACCTGGTGTTCTCTGAGGGCCTCTATCTTTTAGGCAAATGAGTTTGGTATTTCCTGTTGCCTGTTGGACATCACACGGGAAAATGTCTCCTCACTGCAACCTCTTCATGTCGGACTGTAGACATCTCATCTTCTCATCCCTGACTTTCTTATTCCTGCTCCTACTCCCAGCACTGGGCACAACACCTGACATAGACAGTGCCTGACGTATCAATAACTATTAGTTGCATGAATGAATGAATGTTCATTGAATGTTCATGAATGTTACCCAGACTAGAAAGCTTGATGCCATGTTTAATATTCTCTTCTTTCTTCTGCCAGTGTCTTAGTTTTCTTGAATGCCTGTGGCTCTTGCTTTCTGTACCAGAGATGTATAAGTAGGGTGGTCAAGTGGATAAGGCTTTAGCGTCAGTAAATATAGGTCTGGATTCCAGCTTTGTCACTTACCAATCAGGTGAATTAGGAACATTAATCGTTTTAAGAGAGGAGAGGAGACAGGAGAATGTAACACTGCTCACCCATCCTTACCCTCTCATATGCACATACTCAGAACGCTCCCAAAATATTGTGGGATATGTTGACCTTTGCTCATTATGAGGGATGGAGGCCCATGGTATTTTATCTCAATATTAAAGGAAACAGACCCACAGAAAGCTGAAGGACTTGGAAGCATCTGGGTTACATTTGAAAAGCACTTCATATGATGCTTAGGACAAAGGAAGCGTTCAAACACGGTAAGAATGATAACTAGGTCACTATCCCGCTATTGTCATTGCCATTTACTCAGAAGTGGATAGTGTATGTAGCTGTTCTATGATAATCTCTTGAAGTGTTGAAATGAATTTCTAATTCTCTCTAGTGCATGCTGGTATTTTATCTTCATATGTGTTTGTCTCTAATACAGGGTAAACTGTGAGCTTAGGGGCCATAGCTCGTTCTTCTGCATATGCCTCAAAGCTCCTAGTCTGGTGTCTTGTACCCAGAAAACTCTTAAAATAGTTTTTGAGTGAGCTATCCTGATACGTGGCACTAACTCTTCATTTATGCATTTTGTTGATGAACAGGGATAAACCGGGTAATTTAACCTTTAAACATTCTCCAGCTCTCAGCTCCCTCCCTAAGTCTTTAAAGGACTATTTTCCTCTTTAAAGAGGAGATGATTTTAGATTAAATTCCTTGTCATTCTTTAAAATGCAGACTGTGCCTGGGATTTTTAATTGTATCATGAATGCCTCCTGGAAAACACACTGCAACCAAAGCTAAAACCTTATTCCAACAGGGTTCTGGCTTGCAGCCTGTCCAAGGAAGTCCATGAGCAAAAGGACATTGCTCTACAACAAGTGGCTCTGGACAGCCATCCTGTAACCAGGCTGTCCTGCAAGTGTGAGGCCCACAGCATTTATTTCTGTGGGTGTGGCTAAATGGCCTCCCTACAACCAGTTCTTTTTTGCAATCTGTGCCTGGTGAGAAGATAGTTCTTTTTAAAATTAAAAAAAAAAAATTTTATTTATT
>NW_012148664.1:473274-475643 GCF_000956105.1 Propithecus coquereli | reverse complement strand
TTTTTTTTCCAGATGATTTGGATGTTGCAATTTCAATTCACAAATTCAGGTGAGGTTCTGGTCTTTGGCTTTGGATAGTTTAGGGCTGAATTCTTCTCTCCAGATCTCCCCACTGAGACAAACTTCCTTGTTGTCTTTCTTTGCAAGGGTGTGATTTTTTTTCTGGTCCCATTTAAGTGGCATGACTCTACAGAGGGGTCTCCTTTACAAGTCTTTCCTTGCATGGGCCCAGGGTCTTATCACCTACCCCTACCCAAGCATTAAAATCAACTTCCTACACTTCTGAGCCTGACATCCCAGCAGAATATCAGTATTACCTTAATATTTGGCCTTAATTTCTAGACCTGATTCTAGCTCAGCTATGCATTTTTTTTAAAGTATTTATTTTGACATACAATCACCTGAATCAAAGCATCATGAAGCCAAGGATTTTGCCTTGTTTACTGCCATATCCCAAAGCCTAGATGAGTGTCTGGCACAGGGTAGGAGCCCAGTAAATATTTGTCAAATGAAGCAAAGAATGAATGAATCCACCCCCTGCCACATTTGTGTGTGTATTTTTTGAGAGGGAGAAGCATTTCTACATGTCTGGAGTGGGACCCTTTTCAGATTGTCTAGTAGGCACTAAAGAGACATCCTACCTGAAAAGTGGTGGTCATTCCACTTCCTCATCCACTGCATGGCACACAGTAAAATCCTAATCCTATTAGTCCCCAATACAATCACTCAAACCCAGCCTCCACCCCTTCCCTTACCCTTAGTGTCCCACTTCCAGCCCACTCTTCCTGACCACGGTTCCTGCCCCCAACTCCTGCTTGACCTGCAACCCAACTCTCATATCCTCCATTTCCCAGATCTACTGCACAGCCACAAACCCTGCCCCGGGCTTCCTAACAGAATATTCTACCAAGCCCCTACTGGAATCCAAGCATCAAGAGGCCAAGAACTTTATTTTGTTCACTACTGTACCCCAAAGCCTAGATAAGTGCCTGGCGCAGAATAGGAACTCAGTAAATATGTCTTGAATAAAACAAAGAATGAATGAATTTAACCACTACCCTCACTGAAATACTGTATGCTAAAAATATACAACATGCAATTAAAAGCTTCTGCTCTAAAGTAAAACAAAAATAGCAGAAATATGCAGTCTGAAGCTTTAAATGGCTTTTAAAAAACTTTTCCAATGTGTGATACTGCTTCGAGTTTCCTTTTACAGTTTCCAACATAAAACAAAGTAACAGACAAGAGCTAAGAAAACCCAAATAAGGAAAAACAAGCACCACATGTACTCACCATCAAATTGGTATTAACTGATCAACACACAAGTGTACATATAAGAATAACATCTATTGGATGTCGGGCAGGGGGAGGGGGTAGGGGGAGGAGAGGATGGGTATTTAAAATAAAAAAAGAAAACCCAAATCCTCTGTTATAAAGAAGAATAAAAATAGAAGCAAAAGATTCTGCTGTAAAATTTAGACATGGCTTTTAAAAAATCAAGTTTAAAGCCCAGCCTCAGTTTCCAATTAAAATCAAACAAACTAAAGTCCAAAAGCAAAACATTTTTCTTTATTGAAATTTTTTACTATGTTTCTGTACTTGAAGCGGGTGGGAGGGCCTTTTTAGAAACTTCTTTTCTTTAAAAAGTCCTCTAAGCCTATGTTTCTAAACAAACAACGTTTTCAAATAAAATAAGCCACAAAAAAGCAAGTCAAAGCCCCAAAGCAGAATTTTGTCAAATGCTTTTAAAAAAACCCATCCAGTTCAGTTTCCAATTAAAACAAACAATAAGAACATACAATACACAAACTTATTTTTTCTTTGAATAGGTTTCCCATTTTCTGAAATTTTTCCTCTAAAAGTTTTTTAGAGCATGTTATTGTTGTTGTTGTTGTTTTTTTAAATGTAAAAATTCCTCTCTTAAAAAATAGCCTACCGTCTATTTGGTTGAAGCCCCAATTACAAAGAGCTAAAATTGGATGGGCTACATACATATGCTTTCTCCTGTGGCAGCTTCGAAATTAAAGGATGTGTATTTGGCAAGACGTAAAGGCTTCTAAGAGCTGAGACCTGAAATGGAACCGAGTGCGCATGCTCCTGGGATCTAACTTCCTGGGTGAGATTTTCCCAAGGAAGCCATGACGGTGGCCGACAGTGCCCCTGAGCCCTCCCATGTTGCTGCGTTCTGTAATACCGTAAGAGGAATATGTGTTCTGAGCGTGGTAACTGGGATTTGAAGAAAATATTAGAGTTTGCAGAACGTCATCATGTTAATAATGTGTTTCAGGTCCTTCCAAAATGATCTTGTGTTTGATTGAAAGATTAAAAAAAATAAGGTTTTCAAAACGAATTCTTTAAATACTGCACAG
>NW_012148664.1:459146-470639 GCF_000956105.1 Propithecus coquereli | reverse complement strand
AAAAAACTTCCTGTTCCCCTTGTGATAGACCTTTATAGTCACCCCCAATGGTTCTCTAATAAAACCAAATCCCTCACTTAAATCTTTTGTGCATAAAATCTTAGGGTCTCATGATGAAGCTGAGCTTGAGGACATAGCAGTATTGCAGCAAAACACAGATTTGTCTCCTCAAAGAGATGTCCAGGTAGCATGATTGTAAACACATGTACTTCATCCTCCTATATTTTTCTCATTCTTTCTGTTAACTTTAATAAACTAAAAAGGTCACCATAACACTTCTAAAATGAGAACTAGGAGCTATTCCTCATTGTGTTCACCAATAACTCAGCTTGCTATTTTTAACAGTTTGAAAATATCTGATGCGTAACTTCCTACCTTCTGATTGAAGCTCTACAAGATCAGGACCTATTTTACTTGGATTTCATCCATGAAAAGTTGAATGACTACACTTCTGGTTCCCAGGGTGTGGAGAAAGGAACTATTTCGTTCATTTATAAACTGGAATTCAGTGTCACCAGAGTTCACAGCCCTATGAATGGCCTAAGTCCCTCCTGGCTCTATACCACACCCAGAAGTTCTTGATTCATGGACAGATATACCTATACCGGGTTATCTATATTTCCAGCATCTTGCAGTTTTCAAATGTTCTAGCTGGGAGGCTGTGGGAAACACTTCAAAACTCCAGTGGGTCTCGTGCTGATGTGGGATTTCCAGCTTGTTAGACAGCTGGACCATTGGTTACCATGGGAATCACCCCTGGCTCAGAAGGATGGAGCTGGTGACCTTGAGTTGGCCATTCTGAATACTTCACATATTCAGCACAATGTAACTGGGTTTCTGTTTTGTTTTGTTTTGTTTTTGAGACAGAGTCTTCCTCTGTCACCCAGGCTAGAGTGCAGTGCTGTCATCATAGTTCACTGTAACCTCAAACTCCTGGGCTGAAGCAATCCTCCTGCCTCAGCCTCCTGAGCAGCTGGGACTACAGGCACATGTCACCATGCCTGGCTAATTTTTCTATTTTTTGTAGAGACAGGGTCTTGCTCTTGCTCAGGGTGGTCTTGAACTCCTAGCCTCAAGCAATCCTCCTGCCTCAGCCTCCCAGAGTGCTAGCATTACAGGCACCCAGGCCCCATGTAGCTGTTTTGAATCAACCTACAGGATGTTTGGTGAATTTATTTCAATTCTCTTCTGGATATAATTTGTCAGACTGTAACAGCTGCAATTTCTTCTGTTTGGTGAACATTTTATTTGTTTATTTCTCTTTTCAGGATAAAAGTGCTAAATTTAAGCAGTGGTTGTTTTTGGCATGAACAAGACATATAGTGTGTTTAAAAATTGATTATTGAATTCCCCCTCCCATCCACTAGTGTCGCTGTTAGTTGTCATAGTCCCTCATAGAAGCACCTGCAACTTCTGAATTAACCAGTAGGGCATAAACAACATTGACTAAATCTTTGATAACAATAATTATTTGAATTAGCTAGTGGTTTTGACCACTCTCAGAAGTGTCTTTGAAACTCAGGTTCTTTGATTATCTTGTCTATAGTGGAAATAGGATATATGTACGCTTTAACATCTTAAAGAGAACACAGGTCCCAGTTGGGCTAGCGCCAGGGGAGTTGTAGCATGCAAATAACTTTCCTGTTGGTATAACTAACTCCATCTTGGCTGTCACATGATGGGCTGCCGTAAGTGAGCAGAGAACTACTTCTATGACCTGATAAAGATTTCTCCTCATCTTTAAAATATCGCATTTTGGTTGTCTTGAATCTGACTATTACATGATTTGAAATTAAAATGTTAGTTGAAAGTGCTGTTTTACACACATAGAGCCTCCAACCCTATTCTTTTCTCAGCATGGGGTCAGGATTTTCACCTCTTTTGTGGAGGAAAGATCTTACCTCATGTTTTATAAGGTTATAAACGTTCTGAACATAAATTCTAACACAACCTCTACGGTTTCTGAGACAAATCACAAAGTTATAGAACAATATTGCTCTACTTGATTTGGGACAGTAAAACATTTTCTAAGAGAAATATAGCTTACCTAGAGAGAGTGGCCCTTTCTGCTATAAAGAAATGGCTTTGCCATCACAATAAATACACAAGGGGATAAATTTTGAAGGGCGTCGTGGCCTTTTTTACCCAAAGTTGACATCTGCTTCTCCGAGAGGAAGGGAGGAGGGTATAAGTGGAGCAGAAGGGAAGCATTCTCTTTGAGCAACTGTCTAGTCCAGAGCCTTTGGAGTTAGCCCTATAAACACTTAAAATCTGATGCAGAAAGAGGGAAAAACTCACAATATAGAAGAATGAGTAATGCTTTATAGTCCTGTGGATATCTGTCTATTTGTGATTTAGGGCCAATCTAGGTTTACAAACTGAAGTGAGAAGATGAAGATGTACAAGCTGGGAAACAGCACAGAGAGATTAAGCAATTTAACTCTGGTCAAAACACCAACAAGTGCAGGAGCCATAATGGGTCCCAGGCCCCTCCCTTCAGAAGTGGACAGTGGGGCTTTCTTTCAAAACTGCATGAGTTCAGAGCCAGAGGGAATACAAAACTGTCCAACAGCACACACACACAAAAAGAAATTACTTTTTAAAGATATTCAATTTCTACCATTTTTGACTGTATCTTCCCATCATCCTCATCAATTAATAAACATCAAAACAATTTTGATTCTTTGCAAATTCTTAGCAAAATTGGAGGAAAATTTTGACTAGCGTACTAGTCCCAATTCCAGCACATGGTGAACACGTTTGTGTCTGGTTACCTTGGCATCCAGTCCAGATGGTCCCTCCTCCTCTGTATGTATTTGGATATTTGGATAGTTAACTTACCATCTATTAGAAATACATGTTCTGCTGAGGTGATTTATATACATTACCCTATTTAATTTTTTCAATCATCTTGCAAGATAGGTATTATCAACTCATTTTAGAGACAAGAAATCTTAGATTCGAAGAATACATTGCTCAAAACTCGAAAGCAGTGGGGCTGGATCTAAATTTGAATCTAGCTTTAAAGCGCTTGATTTTTCTACTATGGATTATTACCTTTTACATAGTCTGTGCAGAATATAAAATCCTGCTCAAGCCTTCCCGTCTCCTTCAACCAGAGGTGCAACGGAGCCGGCTTGTGGGAGACAAGTGTGAGCATCTTTCTCAACCCCATATTCAACAATTTTACATCAGTAGCATGAACTGAGCGCTGGTGCAAGTATTTACACCACAAAAATTAGCAAATGCTACAAATTAGTGCTTTTCAGAGAACTGTTTGTTAACTACTGACCGGTACACCACACCTGCCTTTAAACTATAGCGATCTCTCCTCTTTCTGAATTCCTGGTTTGTACATTTTAGAATCAACAATATAGTCTTCTAAATTTCACATAGGTAAATCCTATTCACGCAAACAGTATAGCTAGCAAAGGAGTTGGCAAATACTAGGTCCAAGATGCTAGAAAACAGAATTGGATTTTAAAAGGCTCTGAAAACAGGAGACAAGAAAGGTGCTAAATCTACCAGCAGGGGGTGCCCAATTTCCAGACATGAGCACTTTGTCTTCTCTTTCGGAATATAGAAGTGACGCAAAAGAAAAATATAGGACCTGGCTTAATGAAATTTGCCAGAAACTCTTACATTAGAAATAAATAGAAACAAAGACTACTTAAATAAACTTATATCATCCTGTTTCAACATGGACAATTTTGTTTCATCTACTCTTATCCCCTTGAATTATTTGTATTATGATTCGAATATTAGATTTCAAATCAGTTCATTCATAAATATCCCAGTATGTACATATAAAGAATGAGGACAATATTATCCACACACCTAAAACATGCACTACAATTTCCTAAATCATTACATATCGAGTCAGCATTTTAATTTCCCCAATTATATTGTAAATGTTTTGTCACTATTTATTTGAATCAGACTTACAGCTGGGCATGGTGGCTAGTGTCTGTAATCTCAGCTACTTGAGAGGATGAGGCAGGAGGATCGCTTGAGGTCAGAAATTCAAGACCAGCCTGGGCAACATAGTGAGACTCCATCTCTAAAAATAAATAAGTAAATAAAAAGAATCAGACTCAAATAAGTTTAAGGATATATAGTCATGCCCCAAATAATGCATTTCAGTCAATGATGAACTGTACACAGAACAGTGGTTCCATGAGATTATAATGCTATATTTTTACTGTACCTTTTCTATGTCTAGATATATTTAGATACACACATACTTAACATTGTGTTACAATTGCTTACAGTGTTCATACAGTAGCATGCTGTACAGGCTTGTAGCCTAGAGCGATAGACTATACCATATAGCAGAAGACACATTTCTCAGAACGTTTTCCTATCATTAAGCAAGGCATGACTGTATTCTCATCGCTTGCTCTTGGTTATGTGTTCGTACTTGGATTAATCACCTGTGGGCACCACACGCTGTGATTGGCCACAGTTGGCTCCTATGCACACTCCCAGCAGCGGATGGAGGGGATTTTTGTAACAGGGGGCATGGGGTGCCGGATAAACGCAAATAGCCAATGCAACCAACACATCCAATACTACATCGTTAAGTAGTATTGCATTTTGTAAGGGACCTTCATCAGCCTGCCGCCGTAACACAGAGTGACACACCCTGTGTTGCCTCAAATTGACCGACTGCTCGACATTAGCCACCCTCAGGAATCCTCCCAGCTCTTTCTGAGAGTCTTCAGGGGTTCTTCTCCTGCATGTTCCAGAATGAGTTTCTCTGCCTCTCACTCCGGTCCGTCCCCTCCACCACCTCCTAATCTCCACCCTGTGCTGCTGCCTCTCATGTGGTGGCTCTTCTGGGAGCAGTGCTGCATGGGTGATTGCTACTTTTACCCCACTGCCACCCTCGGGGGAGGGACACCGTTCTCTGATACAACCACACCCTCCCGCTGCTAGGAGAAGTGGTTACTCTTCAAATCTTGGGGCTGCCGCTTATTAGATGGATATGGGTGTTGCCATGCAGACTGCCTCCCAGTCAATCTGGTCTTTAATGAACCCTACTGATCGCTCAAGCGCTGCCATCATGAATTGAGCTTTCTCTGAGCGCGTCTTCCCCAGTTGTAATCTCTGCTTCAAGCACTCTCCTTAGTTATCCCTTTTCACCAGATATTTCTATTTCTCCAGGTCAGCTGAATGCAGCCTCAACTCCAGATGGTTTTATATATGGAATACTTTCTTTAATATTAATAGGTACAATGATTCACCAATTAAAGATTAAGTGTTTCCTGAAAATCTGGAGAAACTAGCAGGTAGAAAACACTGAGATATTTCAGATGGAGCAAAAAGTATGCTCAAAAGCAAATTTCAGTTTTCGTTTTGAGACACCGGGATCCGATCAGAAGTTAATACAAACATGGAAGTCCACTTTGATTTTGGTCCATTTGTCTCTGGTCATTGCTTAATAAAAGTCTTTAAATTTCTATTAAAGGTGAAGCTCCTGACACATCGATCTCTAGAAACCCGAACCTAGTGAGATTTACAACGTTCTCCGTATTTGCTTCAATTTAATGGTCCTCGGGAGAGGTTGTCAGCTCTGATTCTGCACCCTGCATCCTGCATCTTAGTTACTTGGTACAATTGTTCAGCCTAGCTGTGTAGCGAAGAGGAAAATTTGTCTCTTGGGCCTCATAGCAGATGGCAGACCACGTGAGAAGGTAGATTCATTGTTCCATTTGTGAAAAAAATCCACCAAGAAAATTCCTTGTATCTTATGAAAGTCTCAACCTTCAGAACGGAGAGCACATGTTCATAAGGTGTTATAAATATTTTATGTGTTGTTTTGTTTTGTTTTTTCCACTGTCATTATATTTTGAATGTGGCACTGGGCTCTGTAGCCAGACACTGCATCAAAATCCCAGCACCACTTAAAACTGTGTTCATGAGAGTTACTTAATGTATCAACCTCGCATATAAAATAGGGACCTTGATAACCACCTCGAGGGCCGGTTGTTCTATTAATTAAATCATGCCAGTTACATAGAATATGGAATCTAGAAGGTGCTCAAAAACACTAATTCCCTTCCTATGCTCTCCATGGAATCGTTAAATCAGCATTTCTCGAAGTGCACTTCCTCGATACCAGTTTTGGAGAATTTTAATAGCTATTGCTAAGAAAGGTTTCTGTGATTAAATGCATCTGGGCAAAACTGGGTTATACAAAGGTAAGTGGATGACAGAGTTTCTTTGCGTTTTCTTTTTTCCTTTTTTCACTGCAGGGCATCTAGGAGATTTGTATGTGGATCTCTAAAGCAGCATTTCCCAGTCTTATTTGAGGATAGAGTCCTTTCATCATGTAAAATTAGCAACCTGCAGGGCACATTTGGGGAAATACTTAGTTATACCCCATCAGAGAAATCAATCCTTCAACCATGACGGCTTTCCTTGTATCCACACCACAGTATGATGGTGCGACTGGTTCTCATATATGAACATTTTAAAGAATTCTAAATTATTTTTTATAGATGTTAATACACTTGAAGGATAAAGACAATGGCTTGCTATAAACAACAGATATGTTTCTCCTATTATTAAAACAGCCAGAGCCTAGATTTAGTTTATGATAAGTTTGTGACATATATTTTTACAGAGCTTCTAAACATTTGAAGACTATTCAGTCTACTCTCTACCAGGGCATTGCTACTTTAATCAAAATGTTTTCTGACTCTTTTAGGCTAAGAATTCTGTATAGTCAGTACTCAGAAATGTGGTTTACTCTCAGCACCAAACCTGCAAGTGGAGTGAGGCTTTCCTTTTTCTCTCATCTAGAAGACATGAAAACTCAGAGAAGACTCTAGCACACGGGGAAGGCACTAACCACTTTCACACTCTTCCAAATGAACAGGAAAGAAGAAAACTTCAGCCTCCAAGAGGGAAAGTGAGTGCAAGGAGATGGGAGCAGAGGAGCTGCCTTCATGGGCTGGAACGTGTGCAGTTGCTCCAAAGGGCCTTGCCCTTGGTCTACTGTTGTGCTGTCATTGTCTTGAAATTTTTAATAATTTTTCAGCAGATGGTCCCACATTTTTATTTTGCACTGAGCTCCTCAATTTATTAATATATAGCTGGTCCTATGTGGGGGGAAACTTTGAAGAGAGGGTATAACCTTTTCAGTGTTTGGCCAATCTGAGTTGGCCACATTTAGAGTTGACTTAAGCTGGAGTCTGGTCAGAAATCCCCACCTGAATGCCACAGAGAGAAAAAAAATTTGATTGTGCTAAACTGTGTGGCAGCCAAAGAACAAATGGAAGTGATAAATATATATTATACGTGTGGGCCTTTCTGAACTAAGATATTTGATCTGTTATCCCTCCTCTGAAACCTCGAGGAACTTACACACCCAAAAGAACAGCCTGGAGGTGGTTGTGCTTCTAACATGAACCCTGTATTTGCTCAGACATCAATTTCCCCTCGGAAGAGTTGCCATGGTGAGATCTGACACACGTGACAATCACTTCTACACACCATTCATTTCAAAAGTCAGCAATTAAATTCTACCCTAAAAGGAAATACAAAAGAGAGATCATTTTAGCCACCTTGAATGAATCACCTACTGGGATAAAAATAGTCAAAGCATCTTAAGGTCAATATCATAGTTCTACCACTTTCTCCTCATTAAGAATATTTTTAGGTGTTGTACGTGCATAGTTTAAAATCTCATGGGTGTTGCTGCTACAGAGGAAATTGTAGAACCTAAAAATATTCATGGAATTCGATTTTTTTAAAACTAGAGTATATAGTATGGACCCAAGAGAAGAGTATTTGCTTCCCAGTTAGGGTCATAAAAGTAGTGAATAGAAGGGAAGAGCTTTCATATTCTGCCAAGAAAGAAGGATCAAAGAAGGAGATCGGAAAGCTCTGCAGGGAAAGTGAGAAGGAAATCAAGAGAATGTCTTATCCTAGGGGTCAAAAGAGGAGTGCTTCCCAGATGGAGAGGTCAGTGGTGACATATGCATCATCACCCAGGAACACGGGACATTGAACATACAGAACATTCCAGGTAAAAGTGCAAAACTCCCAAACTGAGACAGGGAGACTACAAAGTGTTAGGGGAAGTTTAAGGCAAGCACTGTAACAATGCAGGAGTAGTGTTCCCCAGAGTTGTGCTGTCAGGGGAGAATGCACAGGGCAAGAAGAAAGTAGAGCCACTAATCCCAGGGAATAGAAACCTGTAAGACAGAAGAAGGGGCCGGGCGCGGGCTCGCGCCTGTAATCCTAGCACTCTGGGAAGCCGAGGCGGGTGGATCGTTTGAGCTCAGGAGTTCGAGACCAGCCTGAGCAAGAGCGAGACCCCATCTCTACTAAAAAATAGAAAGAAATTACTTGGACAGCTAAAAATATATAGAAAAAATTAGCCGGGCATGGTGGCGCATGCCTGTAGTCCCAGCTACTCGGGAGGCTGAGGCAGAAAGAGTTTGAGGTTGCTGTGAGCTAGGCTGACGCCACAGGACTCTAACCCAGGCAACAGAGTGAGACTCTCTCTCAAAAAAAAAAAAGAAAAGAAGAAGGGTCTTTGAAGAAAGTTGATGGGGTTGCTGGAGAGGTAGGAAAAGCGACCAGGAGATCGCTTGTAGGTCTTGCCTAAATGCCTACAATAGTATTCGAAGACGTGCTCAACCTTACCACATGGTGCAGAGAGATCAAGTTATAAAGATCTGAAAGCTGCCTAGTGGATTGAGCAACAGGTGAGTCTGGAAAGAAAAATGTCCATGGAAGGGCTGGGTGATAGTGGGTTAAGAGGTAAGTGGAAAGTCAAGAAAAGGGGGCAGTGAGTGTGGGCCACACTGTACCCACATTGGGCACCTGAGTCTTGACTGTAATTTTCTGTTGAAGCATCGAGATATCTGCTAGTAACAATGTTGACAGAATTGGAATTTTAATTGAAGGATCATGAAAGACAATACCTGAAGTTAGGACAATAGACTTATAGTTGGTAAAGACACATTTTGAACAAGATAATTATGACAAGACTATAAAGTTTTCACCAGAGCCTATATATCCTCACACAGGGAAATGATCAGGGATTTTATTTACCTATAATCCTAATAGCTTACCACCCCAGATCTCAGTAATACTAGACCATAGGAAGATTTGTACTTTTTCAATACATGCCAGAGAAAGGACTATTATGACTATAATTTTCTTTAAAATGTCTCTTTTTCCCCTGTACCATAACCCTACATCTCTCAAAGTAACACACACACACATACACACACACAAACACAAACACACTCATTCTTACCCTCTTTCACTTCCTACCTTTTTCCTTCCTGCTGACTGAGAGAATCAAACCTTTAAAACGTCCCAAATTACCTCCCATTTAATAAAAATATCTTCCAAATTTAAAATTACTGAGAAATAATCTTGAAGTGGGAAATGCTGTCGGCTGCAATGTGAAAAAGAAATAAGCATAACCTTTTGGGAAAGAATTAAAAAACAAAAATAACTTGGCAGGATTGACAAGTCTAGCACATTATGCTAGAAATAATTAAGAGGTTTTTGTCAAATGAATAATGCATAATATTTTGGGCTCAGATTGTTCTCTCCGTATTTCTTCATTTTTATTTTGTAAATAAATATAAATTAGTTATCAGAATTGCTCCGGTGAGGGTGTTATTCAACTATCAGTTATAAAGTATCAGGAAAAATCGAACGGAAACAAAACCTAGTAGAGACCTAGTCCTCCTTGGAAATCAGAGCATCTGGAGGGGCTGAGGAAGAGCAACTCACCTGCGTTCCCTTCACACCCATCCTAATTGCTGCACTTTAGTCTCCAGGGAGATCTAATTGTTAGCAATATGGCGTTATGATGCTCCTTGCTGTTTGAACTTCAGTTCTGCTCCAATGAGAACAGAACGAAATGTACTTAGGAACAGGAGAGAGCAGTCCCACACAGAGTGGATAACTGAAATCCAACCTTATTAGGATTCTAAAGCTAAACCGAAGAATGATTGAATTCTCTGTATCTCTGCCACCCAAGTCAGGCTTCCAGAGCTTTCTTCCCAATACAAGATATCTTTCCACCTGATATCTTGCAGGCATCCACCCTAAGCAGTCTTCTTATATACTTTGTCATTCATCAGTGATCTGCGGACACTGAGCCCAGGGGCAGACGTGGATTCTGTAAGACTGACACTAAAGGAGTTTTCCAGATTCCTGTATCCCACCTCCACATCCTCACAGCTGTGATGTGATAGTGACTAACGGAGACTGGTCGGGTTGTGCTGGGTCTGAGATATCTAAGAAAACATTTTTGCAAAATAGAACAACAGTGAAGAGAACGGTAAAAGAACTGAAAGGAAGAGCAGACGTGGAGAAGTGCTGAGCTTGCTCACCTTTCAGAAGTGGCTTGGCGGCTCTGGAAAGCTTCCAGAGTCCCTCTCCACCCCAAGTGGAGCTGACCTTCTTAATCTGCAGCCCACTGCTCCCTGGAGCCGCTTCTTTCAAAGCATATATAAGCCTTTGCTGCATTTATTGTTCACATATGAACAAAAATTTTCATAAACAAGGCATTAGAAAATGAATGAACGATGAAGATACTATTCTTTTTTTTTTTTTTTTTGAGACAGGGTCTCACTCTGTCACCTTGGCTAGAGTGCAGTGGCATCATCTGAGCTCACTGCAACCTCAAACTCCTGGGCCCAAGCGATCCTCCTGCCTCAGCCTCCCAAGTAGCTGGGACTACAGGTGTGCACCACCATGCCCAGCCAAGTTACTTATTGTTCTTAAACTGAGTTTTTGTCCCAAAATAATCATGGAAAATTGGGATTTGTATGTGTTTTTTAGGCATTATTTATCTATTTATGGGGTGTTCTATGACAAGGTGCTGGAGCAGTGGCTCTCAAAGTGGAAATCTCAACATGTATTTGCAGAGGGTTGAGAGTTCTATGAGAAATGTTAAAACTTTTGTTTTCATTTCACAATAATTTTTCCATTTGGGAGGCAAAAAATAATTTAAAAGGACACAGAATGCACTAACCATAAGAGAAACAACTGATACATCTGAACTTTATTAAAGTTAAGAACTTATTTTCAACAATAACAACAAAAAGACATGACTAAAAGAGTAAAATATTAAAGACCAGGAGAAGATATTCGCAATATAATGTATCTGTCAAAGGACTTAATTTGGAATAGAAGTCCTACAGTTCAATAACGAAAAGACAACCCAAATTTGAAAAACGGGCAAAAGATTTAAATAGGTACTAAGGAACTTCATTAGAGGATATCCAAATGGCCAATAAGCATATGAAAACGTTCTCAACATAATTAGTCATCAGGGAAATGCAAATTAAAACCACAATGAGATATATTATACACTCTCCAGGAGGGCTAAAATTTTTAAAAGGCTGATAATATCAAATCTCTCATACCCGCCTGGTATGAGTTTAAATGTTAGCAATTTGAAGAGCTATTTAGCAGTATCTATTAAGGTTCTATATACACCTGCCCTGTGAC
>NW_012148664.1:452205-459096 GCF_000956105.1 Propithecus coquereli | reverse complement strand
ACCAGGAGAAGATATTCGCAATATAATGTATCTGTCAAAGGACTTAATTTGGAATAGAAGTCCTACAGTTCAATAATGAAAGGGCAACCCAAATTTCAAAAATGGGCAAAAGATTTAAATAGGTACTAGGAACTTCATTAGGGGATATCCAAATGGCCAATAAGCATATGAAAACGTTCTCAACATAATTAGTCATCGGGGAAATGCAAATTAAAACCACAATGAGATATACTATACACTCTCCAGGAGGGCTAAAATTTTTAAAAGGCTGATAATATCAAGTCTCTCATACCCGCCTGGTATGAGTTTAAATGTTAGCAATTTGAAGAGCTATTTAGCAGTATCTATTAAGGTTCTATATACACCTGCCCTGTGACTCAGCAATTCCACTCCTATTAATATTTACTCTAAGAAATGAGTGCATAATGTCCACCAAATTCATATAGAAGATTTATTCATAATAGCTCCAAACTGGAAATCTGTCCACCAATAGAAATAAATAAATTTTGTGATACTCATAAACAGAATCTAAGAACACATCAATGCGGAAAAAAAAAAAAAAAAAACCAAACTACATGTGATGTGGTTCAATCTCAGAGACATACTATTGATGGAAAACAGCCAGACCCAAAAGAGTACATCCTTATGATTCCATTCATATAAAATTCAAAAACAGACAAAACTAATTGACAGTGATTGAAATCAAAGCAGAGGTCACTTCAGCAGGATTGGGTCTGAAGTGGAAGAGGGCATGAGGGAGTTTTCTAAGGTTCTGGAAGTGTCTTATATTTTGATCTGAATGGTGGTTACATAAATGTATACATTTGTAAAAATTAATTGAATAGTGCATTTAAGATTGTGCAAATATGGACATTGTAACTCAGTAAAACTGTTTTTTTTTAAAGCAAGGATAGAAAATAGAAGCACTGGAGGGCCCACCAAGTTTGAGAAACTGCAACAGCATGTACGCTGTATTTATGCGCATGAGAAGAAAAGCATTAATATCGAAGAAAAAATGATTTGAAAAAAGAAATAGAAATTCATGATGTTAAATATACATTGTCTGAAACAGAAAATTAGTTGGCATTATAAATATTCACTATCAGATAGAACATACTTAACATATTTAAATAGCATTCCCTTCTTACAATGATAAATTCTCTTACAATTACAAATGCAGTTAGTTTTATTTGCATAACTTGACTTTCGTAAGGAGCTCAATTCCACCGCGCTGTTCTAAATAAATCTACATCTCTTCCTGCATCATTTTCACTTAATTAATTAACATCTAATTTATAAGCATCTCAGCATTTGAAGCATTCCCGCAAATAGGACAAACTAAAATAGGTACGGACATATTTAAACATCTTGGCGATACTTCTCCAGTTGAACAAATGGCCCTTTCCTGTTCTATTTAATAGTTACAAAATCTCTTTCCCTGTGAAGTTGTCTTGACCTGCTCAAGCACAAGTAATCACTCCATTCTTCATGTTCCTGTAACATCCTGTAGCACCTGTCTCTTTACAAATAGCACTTGCTATACTGTGAGTTCTTTGGGGACAGCAAACAAGCCTTAATAATCTTTCAATATCTTTTGCCTTGTGCACTGTGGGCATTCAAGAAATGTCTGTTGAGTGACTGAATGCATTAATAGACAACTCTCTTTAGAAGCTCGACACCAGAGTCTTAGGATGCATTTACTAACTTTGGAAATAAAGATTGCACAACCTCGCCATTAATTCACTGAACTCCATACCCTTGCTCACACAGTCCTTTCTTCCCGGACTGTCTTTAATCCACACATCCCTCCCCACCGACCTTCTCGTGAATAACTTCTCCTTATTCTTTACAATTTAGCGCAGGAGTTGAAGCCTTTGATCCCCCACCTCAGTCTGGATTAGGTGTCACCGGCACACTTACGTGAAACCATATGTCCATAACTAACCCTGCTCTTAGCACACTGAATAGTTTTCCACTTTAGATCTCTGTGTCCGCTATGTGCTGGGCCAGACCTTAAAACTTTGGTCCAGGTTTGAGGACCAACAGAAGTGCATAGGATATTCAGAATAAAGGTACAATTGAGTAGGCAGATGCTGTTCCCTGGTGCCACACTCCTTATAAGCGAGGTGTACCTGGAATGACAAAGCCCATGTATCTCCCAGGGATGAGAGTTCAGAGCCACAGGCTTGGTCCTTCTGCTGTCATGCAGGAGCAGCCATGTGAGGCACATGTAGCGCCACTGCCTCCTCAGTCCTAGGATTTTGTGGGACCCAAGAGTGAGGCACAAGGCTCACCTATCGTTTGTCACACTTCCACGGGAGAACTGCAGGTCCACTGTTCCTTAGCACAACCTCATTTTGCACAGAAGCTTCCTACCGCTGCTTCCAAGGAAGAGGCACACACTTTTGTAGCCTTGGACCTTTTCAGTTCATTAATTTGATGCAGCCTAGATTACATCACTAAGGCCAACTGTGTGCCTGTTGCACTAGCAAAGGGCTCACGCCTCTTTCCAAAGCTGGGGCTCTGTTTATGACTAATAAGCTCCTCAATTTGATTGTGACAGCACCTCTGCTGTAATGGGAGACTCCTCACTAGCCTGCTGGCATGTGCTGGGCTCTAGTGCTAGTGAACAGTGCTCACCAGTTCTGCATTAGCTGCCTGGTGCATGCCTAGATGTGGAGCTAGTCCTTCGAGAGTGACAGTCATCACTGTCAGGAGCCCCTCTCTAGAAACCTTCCTGTAGAAAGAAGCAGTGGATGGGGGTACCCATGGGATTTCAAAGAATGGCTGTGACTGTGTTCAGGAAGGGGTCAGGGTCACTGCCACCACTAGCAGCTGGGCTCAGGCCTCTCTGTCCCCAGGTGGACAGCTGAAGCCATGATCTTTCCTTTCCAAACCTCTAAAAAATTTATCCGCATTTTGGCTCCATTTGGTGCCGGTCCAATTAGTGTCAGCCTAAGAGAGGGACCTGTTTGTGGCAATAGGTCTTCTACGTCAATCCCCTCCCAAAATGCCCACACGCATTCAGGGCACAGAAATAAATATACCTAAGCGGACCCACATGACTAGGTCAACTAAGATAATGATTAATTTAATTGAATCAAATCAAACAAATAACAATTCATTGAGCAATTAGTATGTGCTACATAGTGTAGAAAAAATGGAACAAAAAGTAGAGTGATAAAAGGAAGAAAAAGTACAAACCCTGCCAATAGCTGGTTATAGACCTTGGGAAGGTCCCTGCCTTTTGGTCCTTAACTTCCTCATAGTCATCACACTGTGATTTAAAAACTCGATCCCTCTCCTAAATAAGATTAACAATAATTGGCAACAAAAACAAACAAAAACTCATTTCTCTCTTGTCTGAAAATGACCATCACAAAGACCTTGGCAATGTTGTGAGCTCAGGGAAGCCCCTTCTATCTAAAGGAGGGGAGGAAGGGATGATGCCTGGCCTTGTCTGGTAGCTGGTCTCGGGCACTGGCTCCTGGGAACTTTGCAACCCTCTGTGCTGCATCACAAATGCTCCTCTGAGTAGTGGTTGGTCTGAAAAGACAGAGCCAAGAGGTTGAAGTGCAGCTCAATGCAGTAGGTTCTGGGGATTTGAGAAACAAAGGGGCAACTGGTACCCACCACTAGGCAAGAGAAAGTTCTTTTCTGCCTTTCTCCCTCTCAAGCTGACCCGACAGTGGGATTCATCTGTGACCTATGAGTCGGAGAATCAAGTTCATTATTTCTGCTCAATAAAATCCCTCCTGAATCCTGATTATTTTCATTGTGCTTTGTACAGTTGACCATAAAATGTCCAAAGGGAACTAAGCCCACATTAATTCTAAAGGCTAAGTGGACACTCTTAATGTCCAAAAAGAGGCATTTTTCTGGGCTCTACGGTATAATGAGCACTTCAACATCTAGGGTATAATGAGCTCTAGGGTATAATGAGGGTCAGTGATTAAAAAACAACAACAAAACCTAAATGTGTAAATTTAATTAGCATCATCAGCAAGTTCACCATATCCTAGGCAGCGCTGATATTAGACCACGAACAAGAGAATAAATAAATCACAACCAAAACAACCTAACAACCAACGAACCGATCAACAAAACAAAAAACAAGGAAGGATCAGATGAAATGTTAACAGTTTTTTTGTTTTTTTTTTTTTTGGAGCAAATGTATTCTAGTTTAATGATGTAGTTACAAAATGAAGCTATTGGAAAAAAAAGATCCCTGACTGTAGAAACATCTCTAATATGACGGCTAAGGTTGCAATGACTACAAATTTAGCTAATCTCAGAGAAATTAAAGTCAGAGTTGTCAAATGCAAGTCCATATACTTTTCTTATTCTCTTGAAGATTACTGTCTGAAGGCTCTTAGTGTTATCAATGCTGAATTCCTGCTCAGTTGATGATGTTGATTTAGAGTACCTGATAGATACATTTGATTTTGTGCAGTTCATTCATTCACCCCTAACACGGATGGCCCACTCTGCATAAAGCACTTGGGAGCAGAGTCCAACGCCTGTATTCTGGATTCAGTTCTTCCATTACTTGTGATTTCGAACTAGTTATTTCACCTTTCCGAGTTTGAATTCCTTCATTTGTAAAATTGCATAATGCTATTAGAGCATCTTCGGGTAACTTTTAGACTCTAAAATTACTTACTTCTGTGTCACACAGAGTTAATACAAAAATTCTCTATAATAACTTGGGCCCTAGAGAAACTCCATTAACTCTTTCTGGCCACAAGACAACCTTTTGGTAAACTGCAACTACCAAATATAGTCAGTTGTGCACACGAGATTTTAATATCAACACTCAATGATAAAAATTATTTTGTTGGAATATGGAAACACAACTTAATTATTTATAAAAAGTAATGCTAATAACTCTGGCTATAAAGCTTGTGGTATTTTTCATTAACATTGAAAAATGTAATATGGTTGCATTATAGAAATATTGGCAAGTTTTGTCTCTAACAAAGCAATAATGGCGTACATGCTCGCTGTCAACTCATTCCAAATTAATTTTTCATGACCCCAGGTTGTGATTAACTTTAATGTTCATTATATGCTCAATATCTGCTCATTGTAAAATAAAAATCCATCAAATTGATTTATGAGTAGATTATAAAAATAAATTAATATCTGTGAGCTGTTTACATGTCGGGTTCATCCATAACGTGAGTTTGAGAAATTACTTCTGACAGTATGAAAGTACGAAAGTAATTCTCTCTTTACCTTCATTTTCTTTAATGTAACAATAAATATTACTCTAATGAATAATATAATAAAATAATATTTTTCCTGGAAATAGCTAACTTTCTATTCAGAGAAATTTAGCAAAGGTATGATAATACTTCATCTATGAATAATCCCAGAGGAAATCTGCCCATGGGTTGGTTCATGTTCCTTCCAGGAGTGACAGGCACTGCAACGAGTTCAATGCCCTGTCAAGCCCCCACACAGAAATCTCAACTTATTTTAAAGCAAAAGGACTATATCTGAGGTTTAAGCATATTTAACATATATCTATACTTCTTTATTTTCACATATATAATAACTTCTGTTGCAGGATACAGAAGGGATCACAGATTTGATCCTATGACAGAGACTTTGTAACTCTTCTTTTAATTAATCACATCCTTCCAATTATTTGCACACACAATGCAAAGGACAAAGAGCTAATCTAGACTATGTATATTTATAACAAATGATAGGAAAAAATTTATCCAATACTCACTATGTACCAGATACCTCCTTATTTCTCGCTAATAGAACTCTCACTATCTGAATGTGTTATAATACCATGCAAAAAAGCCTACCAAATCAAATCAGAAAGCTGCCATAATGACTCCAGGTGTGCATGACAGTGAAAACACTGAAATTATGTGCAAGATACATGCAGGCACACACACATACACACGCACAAACATAAAGCTGTGTGAATATACGTACATGTATCTATATCCTTGCTTTGTCTGCTGAGAAAGCCTAGATTTAGAATGAATGATACCTGAGTAGCAACGATCACACCTAGCACCTAGATCATAGTTTCTTAAAAGCACTGTCTACCGTTTTTTCCTTAAACACCAGGATATGGCCCTAATGTTTATGACTCCACCCCTCCCCTTTGCTCCACAAGTAGGCAACTAATAAATAGAAGATAAGACATGCAACAAAGCCAAAGAGCTAGTAAATAGCTGAGATTCAAAGGCAGCTCTAGCTGACTCCAAAGCCCAAGCTCTTGACCACTAAACCACGATAACCTCTAACAAGTGCAGCTTCTGTCTTGCTTCAAATCAGCACGTATGAATTAATGTTGCCATTTTGTGTTCATCATTTGCCTCCCAATCAGTGATTCTTCCCCCAATATTTGTGGGAAACCTTATTATCCTAATGATTAAAAAGAATGAGAGGAAGCTGGTAAAGTGACAGTTTGTATTTAGAAGTAATTTCTATGAGATCTGGCATTTTACTCAACTTTTAAGAGCCCCAAAGCTTTTGGATTAAATACACAACCCAAGAAAGAAACTTTGAAGTTAGGGTAAAGCAGGTTCTTTTTGGAAATCCACCACATTGAGTAGGATTCAAAATCTTTCTTCTTTTTGAAACGAACCCCAAGTCCAACCTCTAGCCTAAATCCTAACTCCTTTCCTTAATCCCTCCACGGATGTCGTGTGAGCATGAAATAGACTTCGGTTAAGTAATCAGGATTTGGGCGTTATGTGTTGTGGCAGTTATCCTTCTGTAATTAAAACAGAAATTAGTACCTTGAAATAGAGTGCTGCTCCAACAAAACCTGAAAGCTTGTCTTAGAGTTCAGGGAGTGGGAGGCTGAGACACTGAGAACAGAGGCTGCCAGAGGGTGCTGGGGCAGAATATTCAAACATT
>NW_012148664.1:445245-448560 GCF_000956105.1 Propithecus coquereli | reverse complement strand
CAAAAAAATTTTTAACAACCCACCGTGTTGTTTGCTAAAGAAAGATGGGTTATAAACAAAATCCACATTAGATCCTGGTAGTATTTTTGCATGAAAAATTTTAAAGTCACCTTCTTTATATGTTATCCTGAAATGGAGAGAAAGAAGAAAAATAAAGTGAATATTAGAGCTAAAATTAAAACTTTATTGGTCAATTCTGCACAGATCGAGAAAGGCCAGAAAGGGAGATAGATGTTCTTGACCAAGCACCAGAAACGCTTTTACATTGGGGATATTTCTGAGGTTCCATGGTGAGAACGAAACCCATTGGTATGTCAAAGGGAAAGTACGACTGAAGATTGACGAAACAGATGGACCTTTCTGGGGGCAGGCGGTACATCACCATCACATTCCATACCCCAGGGCAGGGCTGTGTCATCCTCTAGTTCAACTCACAATCAAGATGGGCAGAAATCTGTAACGTGTAACTCACAGGCAGCGATACATGCATTTTCATCATGGCTTTCAACAGTCATAAAACCTTTAACTTTCATTACCAAAGTAATAAATCCTGACATTTCAGGCATCAGATTGAGGCATACCAAGGAGAGAAGGACCCAGGGACAAGGTGGCTTCCCCATCTCTTTAATCATAGTGTAGAAAAAGCTGCCTTTGGTGCAATTCTCAAAGGACTAGGAACAGACCAGGGCACAGGTTTGAAATGGCTATAAGCTGCTCACAAAAGATACAGAAATAAACAGATTGTATACATGAAGAGAGAGAGAAAGAGTAAAAAAAATGGGAGTGGCTGAAGAAGAATCCTGGAGGCCTCTCTCTAAGGTACTCCTACCACCTACCTAAGCCCCTCTCCATTAAGTACCTGTTATGTAAGAGATGGAGACGTTTAATTTTAGCCTCTCATTCTTTCCTTTTAGTATGATTCAGCCTATTTGTTTCAAGCTTTTGGCTTCATTTTAGGAAGCAGATGTTTAACCTCCTGTTCCTTGAGCTAGTAATCTCTATAATTAAGAGTTTTGAAAGAATACTGGAAGGGGTACAACCTAGTTCTTGGATAAATTTATATCTGTGCGTGGGAAATTTATTTCCTTCCCATTACTTTAATTATAATCGTGAACATCCATGGCATTTGTTTAGCATTTACATTTTAACAACAAAGCTTCATTTGGGAAAAAATGGCAGAGATTCTTGAATGATTTCTTTCAAATTAATCTTTGATGTTTACTTCCTTGTTTGCAGCAAGTGAATTTTTATGGACTCTTTTCAAGTTTGAAATGCATAACTCAGACTGGCTTGGTTCTGCTACCATGAACGACAGAACCCTGAAATTTCAGCAGCTTTAAATCAATAACAGCTTCACACAAAGTCGGGCAGATCGATTTACCCTCCTATGGAACATGGGGCCCCCAAGGTCACCATGGCAGGGAGAGGCTGGTGGAAGGAGCGTATGGGATTTTTTTTTATGGACCAGGACTTAAGGTGATTTTCTTCACTTTTCCCCAGATTCTAATGGGCAGACTCACAGCCCAACCTAACTGCTAAGGAAGCTGGGCACATAGAACAATCTAGATGGATGTTTTGGTAAGCACCCTCAGCTTCTGCATTAGATAGAAGTGTTTAAAATAAGTCCACAGAATAGAAGGACAAAGGAGTAAGATGATTGTTGTAATAGTGCACCTTTTCTGTTTGCACAATGTGACTTTGACACTGCTTATCAGAATCGAGGACACCGATTCTTACTTAGAACACTTGAAACACAGTTGGGTGGCTACGTGTGGAGCAGGTAGTGAAGATAGGTTCAGACTGTAAGGAAGTTTACAGTGACTCCCGTGAAGGGAGAGAGACACCCCCCACCCCAGTAAAAAGTCAGCAGGGTTGGAGTGTGAAAGAAAGAACAAGATCAAGTCTGAGGCGTTTCTGGAAAGGAAAGGAGATTTTCAGTTTCGGAAGCTTTTCTTCCACATGGATCCATCTCTCATTCTTATTCCCTGGGATTGTTTCAAAGTTCCTCTTTCCATTTCTCTACTTCTCCTAACTGGTCACAATTGAAAAAAGAATTTGAAAATTTAATCCAAGAAAAAAAAAAAGAGGCAGAAACTTAGAGACAAGCTAATGTTGCCCTAATTTTTGTAAAGGAAGAAGGAACATGTCCAGAAACTTCAGATAATTAAGCGTCGTGTCCACATCTGTCACGAAGGACGCCCAGATGAGTAAAATATAGTTCTTTCCCTGAAGTAGCTCACAATTGGGTAGGAGGAGGTGAACTGTAGCTGTTATACAATGTGACATGGAACATAAGGGCTCTATATACCACATACAACAGGAGTTTGAAACTCACAGCAAGCAGATCTGCCTGGAGGGATGAGGGATGTGTCACACAAGTGATATTTGAGTGTGTCGCAAAGAATGAGACGTGTGTAAAGTCAAAGAAGCCTGAACCAACACAAGTTGGTCTAGAGCCAAGTTGGATGTGGGAAAACGAGAGGAGGCAATGCCAGAAACGTAGTCTGAGACCAGAGTGTGCAGGTCCCCAAAAGCCAAATGAAGATATTTGAATATTATTGGGCAAGTGATAACTAGCCAGCCCAGGTTGTAAATTAAGGAAGGAGAATGATTCTGTGGGAAGTTTCCCAAAATGGTGTTTGAAGAACGATGTCCCTCCCCAACATCTCCGGTCAACATGGTTTAGGAAACACATCATACTGTATCTCCTTGGAGACTCACAAGAACATGAATGAGCATAAAACACTTGAGAATTCCTGAAATAAAGAAATGTGTTAGGTTTTATTCAGTAGTTACAAAATGTAGTCTAGTAAATGTTTTTAGCTTCCTATTGCTGCATAACAAATGACCACAAGTATATGGCAGTTTAAAACAAAGCTGGTTTATTAGCTCACAGTTCTGCGGGTCAGAAGTCTCCTACGGTATGACTCTGCAGGGGACTCTATAGGGGACTCTGCTCAGGTTATCACGAGGTGAAAATCAAAGTGTTGGCCAACTGAGTTCTTGTTGTCTGGAGGCTCTGGGAGAAAGTCCACTACCAAGCTCATTCTCATGGTTGCCAGAATTCTGTTCTTTGATATTGCAGAATTGAAGTCCCCATTTACTTGCTGGCTGTTGGCCAGAGTTTGATCTCAGCTCTTAGAAGCCCCTTTCGGTTCCTTCCACGTGTCTCCCACAGATAGCACACTGGATGGAGGTTTGCGTTCTTCTAGGCCAGCCAGAGCACATCTCTGTCCTTCCTTCTCTGACAAGTAGAGAAAATTATTTGCATTTAAAGAGCTCATGGGATTTGGTCAGGCCCACCAGAACAATGTC
>NW_012148664.1:406869-443915 GCF_000956105.1 Propithecus coquereli | reverse complement strand
GAAACAAAAACACAAATAAATAGCCAATACTTTGACTAAATAAGGATTGTTGTTGGAATGTAGAATATATTTTTCAATAAACATAATATCAAAGATTGTGATATGGTTTCCAGATCAAGCCCTAAAGCCTATTTTGTTAATTCCTGAGCTGTGGGTTACCCCAGCTCATGTTTGTGGGGGCTCTAGTTAGGTGCCCAGTAGGTACCTTGCCTCCCTCCTTCCTGAGTTCAGTGTTTCTGCGCTGCTTTCTAACCTGTTGTTTCATGCTCCAGAATGAATTACTATCTCATTTTTCCATACATTTGGGGATGCCCTCAGAACAAAATTTTGTTCTGCAATGATCTCGACTAGATGCTCTTCTAAAATACCTTTATTATTTCTAAAACTTAAAATAATCTTGTTAATACAATGGAGTTATACCTTTCATGTTGGAGAGGATAGGTGGGTTCTAAAGTCAACATGGAAAGGTAAAATGTCCTATAGTCAAAATTACTGTGAAAGATTCTCTAGGAAGACACCACACTGAAAAGCTACCTATGGTAATTTTGTTAACTCCAGCACAGCTTTTCCTCCATTGTTGGAACAGATTGTTGTTTTTTCAGTTAAGCACCAGATGAACAGGTTGGCTTGCATCCAGGGGCCATATTGTACCAAAAAACACACATCTTGAAACACTAGACTCACACTGAGCACAGCCGGAAGCTCATTCTGTGGGCCACTTGGTTTTCAATTCCCACCTTGTCCTCACTCTTGAGCAGATATTCATTGTGTAGAATGTGACTGGAATTGTTTAAAATCAATATCTATCTACCCATCTAGCTGTCTCAAGTGTACTCCTAATGGGACTGCACTATGTAGACACGTGATTAGTAAAAAATGGCAGATTGAGCAAACTATTCTTCTATCTCTAATTTTCTAAAAATAACATTAAGTACATATTTTTAATGTGCCAGAAAATAAGACTGTATGGTCTCAATTGAACAGAAATTATGGAAAATCCCTAAAAGACAAGAGATGGGATATTGGACGGATGGATTAAATCCTGAAATGTAAGCAAGAGAGCTGGGATAGGAGAGACGATCAAGGAAGACTTTATTTATATGTGTTATTTGGATTTTTATGGGGAGAATATATTCCTGAATTATTTGTGACTCCCCTCTCAAAAAATTTCAAAACCAAAATAGGCCGGACATCATGGCCCATACCTATAATCCTGGTGGCTCGGGAGGCTAAGGCAAGAGGATCCTTTGGGCTCAGGAATTCCAGGCTGCAAAAAACCAAAACCGACTAATGTATGCTCAGGAATATAGACAGGAAGGAAGAAGAGTCTTTTCCTTCTGTCTTCATCCAATGCCCAGTTGGGAGTGGATCCTCACAGATTATTTTCTGGGCATATAAAAACATGGACATATATAGACAGGGTCAGGTCACCATATCATCCAAACTGGGACACTTTACAAAGTGGAAGAGGGCATTGGTAATTATTACACCTGGACAAAAGGTACAACCCGAAACTATTCTGGCAAACCCAGAAGGAATGCAACTCTGCATATATGCGTGTTTTTTCCCTACATAGATGAGATCATACTATCCGTATTGTACTGGAACTATTTTTTTTTTTTTAATCAGCTTCCCCTCTTGGACATCCTTCCTCATCAGAACAGGTAGGTCTGCCTCACCTCACCTTTTCCAATGGCTGCATATTTCCTGGTGTAAATGTACTGCAATTTATTTAAACAACCTACTATTGACAAGAGTGACTTTTAAAATTATTTTAAACTAGTTCTTTTGTTTTTATTAAAATGTTACCTGAACGTGGCAGAAGAAAAAAAAAATGAAGCCACTTGGGAGCTTCTAAAATGGAAAGTTAGCATCCTCGCATCCTCTGTTCTTGTGCCCTTTCCCTGAAGTACCCACTTTTACCAGCTTCTATTTTATGGTGTTTCTGGTAGTTAATTTTTCAACGTAATATATCCATTTACTGATTTCTTAAACTAAAAAATGTAGTATCTACATGAAAGATGGGAGATACAATGCATGCGTACTACCTTCCCCAAATTTTCTCTGCCTCCAATGCCTCTTACATTGAGAAATTAAAGTGATTGGGGTAAGTCCCACTGATACAGGAGTGATTACAGCCTCCTGGGACTATCTGCATTTAAAATGTTTTCATGCAAACTAATTTACAACTGATAGAAAGATGAAAAAAAATCAAGTAGAATTTTGGGACAGGAGGCTGCCCAGTGTCCCCAGCCTCTCCTGCCTGGGGCTACTCCTCGTACCCTCTCCAGGAAGGCAGCCCTTCCCTACGCCCCCCAAACCCCATCGACCCCCTTGAACACAAGGTCGTCCTTTCTGAGATGCTCCTTCTAGCCTGGATGGTCTGGTTATTTATGCAAAATTTTTAATTTGTGAGTTGGGGTCTCTCTTTACAAATGTATACCAGCCTAACCATTCACAGAGAGTATGAGAAAAGGGAAGGAAAAATCTTCCATTTCCTTTTTAGCCCTTACCACTAATGCATACCTGAAGGCACCAACCTGTTCTCATTGAGTCTATTTTACGAAAGTCAAAGGCTGAAAGCACTACTGATGCGTCCTCTCTCCCCAGCCGTGGATTCTGCTGTCAGGGAAGAAAGATGACTCAGGTCCTATGCTCCTCAATGTAATTAGATTTACAAATGAACGATTGCGTTAGAGGGATTACATGTCTTTTCAATTACCTTGATTTAATCTCTTCTATTAACTTAATAGAAATCTTGGTCAGAGGAATCCACCAGGAATACTATGTCATTTGCTAATAAAGAAATTGCATCAAAATAACAAGAAGGCTGTGACCCTGATGAACGTATACAGCTCCCAGAACAGCATAGTAATACGGTCTTATTTGTTCCTTTTACAGACTTGGAAGGAAGGAAAGAAGGAAGGACGGACGGAGGGAGGGAAGGAAAATAAACTCAACTCAATTAAGAGGATTTCTTGGCCATCATTACTATCAATTTATATAATTAAATTTATGCCTGGCTTGATCCAGCTCTTTGATGAAAGTGGATTGCAATGTAATATCCTAGATGTTTTATGTCTCTTGACTATTCTGGTTCTATGGCTCCTACATGGCTATATCCTGGTGGGCCTTTTTATAGATGTGGACTTCAGTTGATGGGCCAAGGAACATATTGACTGGGTTGTCAGTTTCCTTACTGAGAAATATAATCAGACCATGTCCCTTGGTCTAAAACCTGTGGACCCCGGGCTCAGAAGAGCATGTTAAACTTGGTAAGGTGTTGCTTAGGAACTGGGGTATACAGAATGTTTAGAATTTAGTGAAGCAGTCTCTCAGGACACTTTGTTTTCCTGTGAGAAGACAGTGAAGATTTGAGGGGAGGTGTGATCTAAGTCATCTTACATGCACAGCTTCAACCTGCTTCCTGGGATGTTAACATTTAAATGCAAGAATCTTATTCCAAAGTTGTAAACAACTTCAGTGGATTCCAAATTTTGGATCTTATAAGTATTCGATTTCTTCTTTATGCTTAAATATTTGCTGAGTTCTTTCTGCCATGTAAAAAGGCACACTATGCTATGCATTATGGGCGCTAGGAAATTGAATAAGGAAGAGAGGCCCTATCTGCAAAGGAAATGTGGACACAGATCTGAACTACAAGGAAGGGAGAAATATTTGTGGCAATTGGTGGTGGGTAGAGGTATGCAGAGTGATGGCTGAATATGACTTAGCAAGCCAAAAGTTCCTGATTGGAACAATAGGTAGGTGAGGCTTTTAAATATTATCTTAGCATTTGATTGTAAACGGAGTGTTTTCCCAGATCTGGGGGCTGGGCTGAACAGAAGATCAAGTAGTGAGGTTAGTTTTAAAGTCCATTGCAGAGTCTGGGTTGCATGTGCCTAGTCCTGCCAAGTGCTGTCAATCTCTTGAGTCAAGCATTAACTTCCCTCCCTATTGGCAAGTAAGTGCCTCGAATGTCATAAGCTAAGAGCTGGCTGATGAGGACTTATTAATAAAAGAAGGATCTGACCCTCCGGCTGAAGCACTCCAATGAACTGCTTTCATTTCAAGGTCTTTGCAGACAGTTGAGATAAATGCGATTTAGTATGTCCTTGCTGGAAATCCTTTGACGAAAGAATGTCTGTGAAATTCCTGGAACCATAAACTAACAGACTTAAATATTTTACTGCTGTCAAGTTGGAAGGCTCTTGGAACATTGAATTTAAGCTAGAAAATTAAGTTTAAGCTTTTTAATCTTTTAGCTATTCCATGGGAACTGACTGATAAGGACAGTGGAATGGAAATGAAAATACACCAAAGGAGCCTTTTAGATCTTTTTTTATTGGGCTTTGATATATCAACATAATCCCTTATGCTTGGCTCCCAAGGCAACCACTATAAGTAATCAGAACCCACTTGTGAGTCCTTGTCAAATGAGTTGCATTGAACCCAACATATGCCCATCGGTGTGCTCAAAGGAACACCAGCGTAAGATTGTGTTCATTGGAGAATGATCTCCAATTGTGGTTTAGCTATTTTCCATGATTGTTCTTAAAACATAAAGAGATAAAATCATATATCACAAAAATTGAGAACTGAAAGTCAGGAAAAGCAATAACAGATTTTTATTGATCACATATGATGTGTCAGGCACGAAGCCAAGCACATAACATTTGACATCTCATCTACTCCTCCATAAAGAAAGATTGTCTTACTAACTTGTTATATGATATAAGGAAAATATCTTTGTCTTTTAAAACCCCTCAAATGTTACCTAGAAAGCATAAATTCTGATCACCTGAGGGTCTGATGTTTCCTGATCTTGAGATGGGCTGGAAGGGCAGTATATATTGGAGATGCCAGAGCTAAACTGCTCTGCTTAAGAAAGGCAGGGGAAAACAGGAAGGAGGAGAAGAGCAGAGGAAAAACTTCAGGGAAAAAAGAAGGTGTGCGAGGAATCATCCAAGGAGGAAGGAAAGGAGGCCAAGAGGTTGACCGAGGAGAAAGACATTAGGAAGGGAAAGAAATGTTTATAGAATTTTAAAAATAATAATCTACTTGCTAAATGCTTGCACAATAAACCATTTTTTTTCCATTCCTCCCCCAGGGGGAAAAAAAAAACCATTTCAATAAAATCTGCATTGGATTTGCTTTGTGGAGAAAGTCTTTCTTCAAAGAGGGCACAGAATGGGAACATGGGCTGTCAAAACCAGAGGGTTGGGGAGCCCCAACTTTTGAATTTCATAGAGTGGGGACAACTGAGACTCCAAGAGTTTTAACTTCCTCAAGAGATCATAGCTGGGAAGTGCGGCTGGGATTTGATACTAGATCTGGATGATCACAGAGTCCATTCCTCTTTTGTCAACACCAGAGGCTCACTAATAGAGTCCCTGGGTTAGTACATCAGCAACAGCAGCCTCACCTGGGAACTGGTTAGAAAAGCTGGAGGAGGGCGCTGTTGCCCAGCAAGCCCTCCAGGTGATTCCGATTGGCACTCAAGTGTGAGAACCATAGGCTGTAGACCATGCTGTCTCCCCCAGGGCTGTAGGAAGCATCAAGTTCAACTCCATCATACTATACACAGAAGCTAAGATTCAGAAAAGAGAATGAACTTTTCTGCGGTCAAATAGTCTACAAAAAATTGCTGAACCTGGAACTCAGATTTTTAGTTTTAATCCTATTAACTTCTCACATTCTTGTAGGTCTCCAAAAAATCAGCATTGCAGAATCTGCAAAAAATTACAAAAATTGGCAAAAACATTACAAAGACTTTGAATGCCCAGAATTGAAAAGGGGACACTCTGACACACTGTAGTTGGGATAAGAAATGGGTGGAGATTTTGTGGACCGTCATTGAGGAACGTCCATAAAAATTTTAAATGTACTATAAATATCCTTTAATACACATACTCCACTTTTCATTTTCCATCCTCCAGGAATAGTCACACATGTGTGTAAACAGACATAAGCAGTGATTTTGATTACAGCAGTTTATAATAATAAAAATTTAGAATAACATAAATCTCTACCAATAGAGAAATGGGTAAATAAGAAGTAGTAAATCCACATGATGGATATCACAGCAGCAGTTAAAAAGAATGAGGCAAATCTATATGTATGGATATAGAAAGAGTTTTTAGGACATAATTGTTGAATAAACAAGACAAGTTGTAGAATAATATATGCGGTATGATGGCTGTCTTAGTCCATTGCATTGCTATAAAGGACCACCTGAGGCTGGGTAATTTATAAAGGAAAGAAGTGTATTTGGATAATGGTTCTGCAGGTTGTACAAGAAGCATGGCACCAGCATCTGCTGCTGGTGAGGGCCTCAGGCTGCTTCCACTTATGGGGGAAGAGGGAGGGGCAGCCGACATCACATGGCAAGAGAGGAAGGAAGGGGAGGGGAGAGAGAGAGAGACAGAGACAGAGAAATGCCTAGGCTCTTACAGAGAGGCACCAAGCCGTTCATGAGGGATCCACCCCCATGACCCAAACGCCTCCACCAGGCCCCACCTCCAACATTGGGGATCAAATTTCAACATGAGATTTGAAGGGGACAAACCTCCGAACTGTATCAATGATGTTTATATAAACACCACTGTCCATGCTGTTTGCGTAGGCAAACACTTATTTTGCAATTGCACGGAAATCTAGAGGAGTAACACAAACCCTTCATAGGGGTCACGTCTGGGAAGGCGAGTGCAGTTGGTGTGGGAAGGAAGTTGTCAAAAGAGACTTTTTTCCTGTACATCTTCCTTATTGTTTGAATTTTTGCAAAAACATATTTGGATATTAGCTGTACAATTAAAGTACAAAAGCTTATTTTGCTGTCCTTATAATATCCAATGACAAATATCTAGTTTTATATTTCAGGGTATAATTTGAGCATATTAACAACCATGGTGACTATTTTCAATGCTTAGGCATATTTTCTGGAATCAGATTGTACTTATTTACAGTTTGGATAATGACTATGTTCCTACTAATTAATTCCGAGCATTTTTTTTACCATCTCACTCACGTGATACATATTTCTTGATTTTATAGATGGAAAATAAATATTGTATATTTTCCTTTCTATTTGCAGTACTAATCACCGAAACTTCAGCAATGGAATAGGCATCGCCAATTGCCATCTCCGTAATTTCTCCCCCAAATTGATGATATTCCATTTTTTCTACCTCCATGCAAGCATAAATTTGTGACTAATTATAGAAACCATAAGGGAAAAAATGTATGTAAGGAGAGGAGTCTAAAAACCCTGTCTTTCCTGAAATAATGCAGCAGTATTGATTTAGAGCTGTTGAATCACTGCCACCCCTTCCGTAAATACATCAGTCAGACATAAATAGCTTATGAGAACTGAACCTCTTCCTGCTCAGAAGTGCTGCAACTGTAGGATAACTAAGAATCGTGGAAGATTGAAACTGCAACAGAAAGAATTTAGGTCAAATTTAATGATACGTTTCCCATCTATGAAAGTTATTAAATACTTGAGGAATTATAAAACTCTGAGGAACACCTATCCTAAGAAATAAAAAGAAATTGCACCTCTCTCCATCCTAATAAATAGTACTTTCACCATTCTACAAACATTTTTTGAGTCCCTACCATGTACCAAGTTCTGCGCCTGTCACTGGGAGGTAGAAAGATAAACGAGACAAGATCCTACACACAATTTATCAAACCTGTGCAGAAATGAAATGCATTCCTTCATTCATTTATTGGACAAGTATTATTCAGTGGTCAACACTCAGCCTATGGATGTCCAATAAGGGAATAACGTTCTGTGACAGTTTAGAGTGGAGCAAGATTATTCTGACTGTGATATGAAACAAAGTGTCAAATAAGGGGTATTTGAGCTCTGTCATACGTAGGGTTTTGATAGGTCAAGGTATGGAAGGAGAGAATATCAGGTTGAAAGAACGGTGGGAGCAAAGGGAAGAGAAACATAATAGTCCAAGGTGTATTGGTATGTACCCAATGCATAGCTGAAATTTACTACATGATAAACATGATCTGATGCTAGGTGCTATAACAAACAACCCCTAATCTCAATAGCTCACATAACAGTCAAATTTAGCATTCAGTAGGTGATCTTCCACATGAAGATTCATGGACTCATAAATCTAATTAATCATTCTCACTTTCTTACTAATTCTCTCTGTGTTCAGCAGACAGGGTCAGAGAATGAGAGTGAGAGAGCAACAGAGCAACAGAGACAGAGAGAGAGAAAAAGAGAGAGATTGTAACACCGACGAAGTTGTAAGGAGTAAGGGCCAGAACTAGAAGGGTAGACATCACTTCTGCCCACATTCTTCTGGCCAGAACCAAGTCACTTGGACATGGGTCCACTTAACCGCAAAGGAGACTGGGCTATGGAGTCTCCTCGAGTGCCGAAGGGGTAAGTGAGCCCGGTTTGTTTGGTCACTTAACATTGTCTCTGCCACAGACACAGTGTCATCTATAAAGACTAATTCACTTCAGAGGCAACGGTTTAGTATTTAAGTATTTAGAATGTAAGTATTTAGTATTCAAGTATTGATACACTAAATACAATCACCATCATGTATACTGCAAGCAAATGTTGAATAACTATTTCACAAGATAATGCACTAGACTCTGACAATGCAAGAAATGATATACCGAAGGAGTTTACAGTTTAGACAGGGATCACAACTCACATGGGATGAGAGAAATGTTAAATAACAACGCAATGTGCCGTATGGCAAGTGACAACATACAAAGCAACCCTTTATATGGCGTTAGTTTATAATTCACATAACACTATTCTGAAAAAGAAGCAAATACAGTGTTCTTTGGATTTCTTTACATAGTTTTAAAGTAGGCTTATGGTATTCCCCAAGCACAGAGACAAAACATATGGACATTTTAAAAAGCAGAGCTCTAAAAAAGAAAACTGAAGACCTTAATGAACAGAGAGTATTATTTGCTCTCTAAGAGAAGATGCGATTCATGTAGCTATCATGGTGCTTTATTCAGTAACCCTTTTGAAAAAAATTACTTGATCTCCTGACAAATTAAAAGAAAATTTTGATTATCACTTACATTTCTCATGTAGAGATGGTTTATCACAATCATTAAGAATATTGGCATTAGGGTTTGATACAAACCAATTCAAGGCATAGCCCAGACATTTATTGGCTTTGGGCAAGTTACTTAACTTCCCTTAACCTCAGTTTCTCCATTCGTAAAAAAAAAAAAAAAAAAGGATAATAACAACAACAACAATAATAATGTTGTTGCAGGCTCTCCTGAGGATTACATAAGTTAACACATCCTTGTACTTTGTCCATTATTTGAACACAATAAACATTTAAATGAAAGATTACGGTGATGTTAAAATCTATGTTTTTGGAGATTATCTAACAACATGGCATGCTGCACAAAAAACACAATTTAAACTAAAAATGGATAAAATGTAATCCTAATTTTTGTAGATTGACACAGATAGGAAGAAAATGCACCAAAATATTAACAATGGTGTCTTTAGGTGCTAGAATTATGAATGTTCTTTGTCACTCAATTTTTAACCTTCAGATGATTTTAGAGTAAACATTTGTTTCTTTTATTTGCTATCTATTATTTCCAAAAGCCCTTATATCTCTTATACTTTGTATGCACAAATAATTGCTTTATTAACATGGCGTGATTCTTTTGTGTTATTTTTCTCATAAAGACAAGAAGACCTCCCAGAGGAAACTCTTGGCTTTGCCCTTGTCTTAGAATAATTGGCCAACAATATTAAAAATTAATCTGCTGAGAAGCACATAGGTTTTTTTATTTTTTTTGCTTCTTGATTTTTTTCTTTCTCTGTCAATAGTAAAAAGCTAAAATGTCTTTTCGAACCATTGTTTCCCCCTTTTTTTTCCCTCTAACATGCACCTACTCAATCAATACATATTGGAATAATTCCAAATAATTTATCACATAAAATTTTACTAACAGTCAAGCATGACAATCAGAGATATAGAACTCTAGAACCACAAACCATTCCAGACTTTCCTTGAAGCTGTAGCTAAGATATGTGAAATTTATACATTTACTCTGATTTATAAACTTAAATTGAAATTTTGAGAAAAATGTTCATTTTTGTTTCCATGTAAGACGGTTTTCTATTTTGCATGAACATTTCTTTTTTAATTTTTTTAATTGACAGATGGAATTGTATTTATCATGCACGTGATGTTTAAAGTATATATACACTGTGGAATGACTAAATCTAGCTAATTAGCATAGGCATCTCACATACTTATCATTTTTGTGACCAAACACTTAACAACCACTCTCAGCATTTTTTAAGAATATAATATATTGCTATTAATTATAGTCACCATGTTGTACAATAGATCTCTTGAACTTATTCCTCCTGTCTAACTGAATTTTGTACCCTTTGACCAACATCTTCCTACCCAGCCACTCCCAACTGTTCCAATCCCTGGTAACTACCATTCTACTCTCTAGTCCTGTGAGATCAACTTTTTTAGATTCCATATATGAGTGCAATCATGCAGTGTTTGTCTTTCTTTTCTAGCATATTCCACCTAACAAAATGTCCTCCAGGTTGGTCTGTGTTGTCACAAATGGCAGGATTTTCTTCTCTTTTGTGGCTAAATAGTAGGCAGGAACATTTCTTGAGTACTGATGACAAAATTGCGAGTTAACCCTTGTGTAAAGAAAATGTGCCTTGTAACATGTATTCAGTCTGAATAGAGGGAAATTGCACTTGACATTTTTCTTAAATGGTTTGCTTCAGGTTATACTGATCTGGTTTATGATTAGACAGAACTGAGTTCATGAGAGAAGCTTGCCTATGTTATATTACACTTGCCTGTATGTGGCCTGAATAGTAAATGCTGAAAACTTTTGCTGTGGAGAATGAGAGAGCCACTGTCCAAAATGACACATTTTCTCCTGCAATTAACAAAACATAGGTGTCAAGGACTTCCCCACCTGTCTTCCCCTTGGCAGTGACTTCAACCTCTGGGCCATATCACCTACAATCTTTCCCTGAGAAAGGCATTTTCTTCTATTTTATTATTCTTGTTTCATGATGACTGTTTATTTTTCTTTTAGACAAAAAAAAAAAAAAATAAAAGGAAAAGAGCAAGACGTTTATCGTCTATTTAACAATCAAAACACTACAATAAAATAAAAAAAAAAAAAAGCATAACCTTCTCTGGCCTTTTGCACTTGTTTTGACAGCTCAGTTGGATTTCTTTTTAATGCTTTTAATCATCTTCCCACTGATTATCAGTATTTGTATCAACCTAATGGAAAAAACTGAGACACAGAATATAATTTTAAAGAGTTTGGTTGACCCAAGATGAAGACAGCTATTTGGAAGACCCAGACCCAAGTAAGCCTGGATGTGAGCTCCATTTGACCTTTGTGACAAGCTAGTTTTTAAAGGCAAAAAGGGAGACAAGGAGTGGGTTGATAACAAAGTTGTTTATCAGGAATTCCTGTTGATTTATAGAAACATCATTGATTAGTATTGGGTATACGTTGTTGAACTACAGGATATGAGTTATGGTGTGAAGCATGTGACATTGTTAGGTTAATTTATAGCTACCTGTGGCAACAGGCAGTCTAGAGTCCACTTTGCCAGCAGCTTCGAGAGATGATTCCTTAGCTCAAGGGGAGAAGTGGGACTTGAGTGCTGCCTCATTCCTATGCCTCTCTGGGGCTGATAATTTGGAGGTGGCTCACATTTCTCAGATAAAAAGTATCTTTTCTCGTTGGCTGTATGTTATTTCCTTTTCTTTTTCCCATCAAGCCAGCAGAAGTCATCCTTTTCTTATTCCATGTTAAATGGGAAAAAGAAAGCACAAGTTTCAGGTCAACAGGGATGAGCACAGTCTTATGCCGAAACAAAGACCCTATTTTCCCAGATTATCCATGCACAAGGTTCTTCATGGTGTCCAAGGCGGATTCCTTGTTCTGGTCTCAGCTGAATCCCTCAAATAATGGGATGAAACCAATCTTTGCAACCCTTTCTCATGTTAGTTTCTTCTTGACTTGACTACTATTTCCAAACATAGCCAGTTTCCTTCGCATAGTACAGAAGACGACACCATTGGAGCAGGAAAGAGACAAAGAGCTACAAGGGCTGTGTTGGGAAAATACCAGGCTCATTCTTTGTCCAAACACCTGAAGAGACTCTGTGTTCTGCCATTTCCCAAAGCACGTTGTCAACATCACATCAAAGAATCCCAGCCCAGGTGGGGACTTTGAGGTTATTCACTGAAGAATCAGGAGGTTCACAAATTTGGAAAGGAGAGCTTCATTTCTTATAAAGGGCTGCAGCCTGCAGGCTGGGAAACATAGGCTTTGGTTGAAACCAGAAGCAAGCACTTTGAGGGAGGGAAGGTTGAAACAGGAATTTATGCCGAACGGTTGGCTGAGTATCCACATTCAATAGGTTATAGGGGCAGCTATTGATATTTATGAAGGGGGGCAGGTGCATGCATAGTGAGCAAACATGCGTGTTACACACGTCCCATGTTTACTGTGGGGTGGAGACTTAACATTTAAATGCATTAAAATTACACTGTATCAAAAGGTGAAACAGAGGACACATAGGCATCCTGTGCGCAGCCTCTGTAAACAGGCCAGAACAAGTCCATGGTCAGTGGGCTGCTAGTCAGTTGTGTAAATCAGTGGTGGAACAAATCTTTCGAAAGGGCTAGTTTCTGTTTCACCCTTAGGAAAGAAAGCCTAGTTAGTGGTGGTTAGCCTAGGGGGTGGGGTATAACAAGGCATGTCCAACATTCCGTCCTGTCATACCAGAAACTCGTTTTTAAAGCTTCTCTAGGGTCCCCATGACCAAAAAGGGGTCCTTTCAGTCAGTTTGGGAGCTTAGGATTTTATTTTTATTTCTCAGTCTGTCTGGTGTGAACTTCTATCTGATGTATGGGTTCCTTCTTCAAGCATCGCCAATAAGAGAGCTGGCCTCTTCATCTACCCTTCCAGAGACAAAGAATTGTACCTCTTGAAAGAGCCCCACTTTTAGGCAGTTCAAAATTTAGACATCTCCTTCTCTTATTTAGTCTAAATGTGCTTCCCCATAACTTGCATTCACTGGTCCAAGTCTGCCCTCTGGAGCATCTCGGAATTAAGTCTCCTTCCTTTTCCATGTCACACGTTCTTCCTAAATTCTTTAAATGAATTAAACGAAAGGCTTTTATCAACTATTAACATCACATCCAGTCCTTTGAAATCCATCGTGGAAACTAGGAATCTCCTACTGAAACTTTAGATCATAAATGAATATGACAACAAAGGCACCAAACCCTTCCTTTATTCTACAACTTTCCAGATCCAAGCTAGAACTGCTGAGGGACCTCAGTGATCATCTAACTGAACTGCCTCACTTTCCAGATGAGGAACTTAAAGCCCAGAGGTCTTGACTGAGTTCAGGGTCAGAGAACTCCGGTTATTAGAACTCCAGGAGTAGTACTGTAGTAGAAAGGGATTGTCTTGCTTGTTCTCAGAACTGTGCTTTGACAATTGCAAATAGTTTTCTAACAAAATTTTCTTAATGCAAAGTTTTCTGAAACTATTGTACAGCATGTTAATTTCCGGTAACAAACATTAGTACCTAATATTAAATATTAATATATTCTAAAATTTTGAAAAACTTGGAGCACCCCCCCAAAAATTTCTAGAAGTATTATTGGGAAAAATAAACACTATCTATCCCAAAATTCACCCTCTATTTTCCCCCAGAAAATCAAATCTCTAGGGACTATGCATGTGTGTGTGTGTGTGTGTGTGTGTGTGTGTGTGAGCACACAAGCACACGCACACGGAGTGACCCTACTTCTCCATTTTCCTAGTGCTGACTTTCATTTAAACCCAAAATCACTCTAATAGGTAGATGTAATCAAGATGCTTAGCCAGACAGCTGACATTTGACTTTACGTAACAAACAGGATGTAAATATTAAATACAATAGGTAGTTTAGCCACAATACAAGATGGGACACATGTGGCTGTGTCTTTGACATAGACATGAACAGCTGTTTACAATGAGAATGCTGTGGTAATTGTGGCTTCTATACCTAAAACAATCAGACCTTTTTGTACTGTTGCACTTGAGAATTTAAACTAATAATAAAAAGGAACAAGAGGGTGGTGTGTTGACACCACGTCTCATACTTGATTGGTAACCAGCAGGGATGAACTGTCAACAAAATCCATAAGGAAAGAGTTGTGGCTATAAATAGAAGTGTGATTTGCTCCCAAACTACATATAGTCCCTTTACCTTTAAAAACATATAGAAGAAGAGAAAAATAGAAAATTCCGTCATCCAGAAAAAAACCACTAGTAACATTTTGATATACTCATCCAGTATTTTTCCTTTACGTATATGTAAATATACTATATAATGTTTAAAAAATTGGAATCAAAGTACTTTTCCTTTAATATTATATTGTATTTCCAGGTCATTAAGTTGTCCTCAGAAGCATGGCTCTGTATTTTACTACATGTAGATGTGTCCATATTTATATATAACATTGGCTGTTGGTGGAATTTATTTATTTATTTTTGCAGTCTTTTTTTCCCTACCATGACAACTAAAGTCACCTTTCCCATTCCCTGTTCATTCCCAGCTAGAAACAAACAACACACGCACACACATAAATCAGACTTGAGATTCTGTGTCTGAAAGTGCTTCTTGAATTATGTAATAGCATTGTAAAAAAAATAATAAACCAAGAGATATGTGTCACTCAGCGTTCCAGCAAAAAGCTGACTCCAAAAATGACAGGATTATAAACAGTAGATGATGAAAGAGGAACGTGACAAAAAGTAAGAGAAAAAGGATGCAGAGGTAATACCCAAATAGCTTCAGAGAGGGAGAGGAAGGAGGCAAATGACACAAAGGACAGCTGGAGGGTGACCTAGTTTCCCGTGGGGCAAAAGAAACAATGTTGTTTGGCATCTTCAGCAAACATTACGATCCATAAGGAAGGGAGATGATGGGCTTGTATTGGTGATAACAGAAAATTGTTAAAGTGCATATAAGAACTTTCATCATAAAGAATGTTCTTGTTAATGCTACAAGGATAACAAGTATTTACATGTCCTGCTGGCAAAGAAAACAGGATATATTTGGAGATAGACGATGCATGGAATGGAAACAAAAGCAAACAGCTAACATGGCAGAGTGTTGAGGTCAGCATTTGGGGGAGTATCTTCGGTGTATTTTATTCGGTATTGTGCAGTACAAAAAAGTCACACACTTAGATGTCAGAAGTAGATACATATGTTCCATCAACAAAAGCTTATTGAACACCTCCATATGCGTGGATCTGGGCTAGACTTTGAGGATACAAGGATGAATCCTTCACCGTCCTCCCTCTAGGAGAGAGAAGGGACATTTGGCCGCTCATGACAGCTTTGTAGCCTTCCTTCAAGATACTTGTTTCAGTTTGGGATTGCACATTTCCAATATTTGTGATTATTTGATTAATGTCTGTCATCCCACTAGACTACAAGTGCCATGAGGGTAGATGTTTTGTCTGTTTTGCTCCCCATTGCTTTCCTCGCAGAGTGCTTGGCACATAGTAAATGTCCAGTGAATATTTGTTAAATAAATAAATAAATGAATACCTTTTATGCAGGTTAATGATAAGCATTATAATAAGGATCTAGATAAAGAACGGCTAGATTCTTAGGACAGAGAGATTAATTTCATACAAAAGCTAAAAGGTTTGATGGAAGAGATGGCTTTGAAAGCCAGGAGAACAGATTAAGCAATTACCATAATCACGTAGGTGGGAAGTAATAGGACATAAAAAACCAGAGTAGAAACAATAAGAAGGGCAAGAAGCCGATAAATGAAAGTATTACAAACATAAAATTGGCAGACAGTGGCAGCCTGTGGGATATGAAGGGCAGGGAGAAACAGTCTAAGAACGTGCCAGGTGGCTGGGAAATAAAGGGGTCGTAGAAGAAAGCAGAGCAGCTTACAACCCTGGAGGGCAAAGGACCTCAGTGTCAAGTGTATTGAGGTCACCCTGATGGAGATGTCAAGCACGATGCTAGTGATGCGGATTTGCAGGTTTATGAGAAGACCAGTTCAGAGATACAGAGTTTGGAGACACCTACACAGAGTTTCTCTTCGCAGTTAGAAAGATGGATGAGGTTGCCCAGGGAAAGATGATGGACAGAGAAAAGCAGATGACCAAGGACAGGTGCTTGAGAAATGTTGAGATTTGGCAGGACCATTTTTTACATGGTTCAGGAAGACAGGGAAAAAGCAGGCTGTTTCTCTTCTTGGCCCACAAAATCCTATCAGATAAAAAACCATCCTATCCCAATGCTGGGAAATTCACTGTTTACTCCAAGGAGGCCGCTGGGTTTCACAGATCTGGAGAATATCAGTTCCTTGGACAAAGGCAGCAGCTCCAGACTCTCTGGCACCAAAATGGCTGGAGAAATAAAGTGTTTAGGACTTAGGGCGATGGCTACTGTGACAACAGCCCATGCACATCCAAAAATGCCAAGGACAGCTCTTGGGTAGCACCCCTATCTCTAAACTGTGCTGACATATTATAAACAGCCGTGAGCTCTTTGATCCCCAGACTAGTCTGACTGGTTTGTTGTGGGGAATTCTTTAAAACCAATGAGGTCATAAATCCTGAGCTTTGTCTATCCCTGTTGTTAGAATGTTTTGTCTCCAATCTCCTACAGATCACCCTGGGGAGACTGGAGCACTTTGTAACTTCTTTCTGTAATTTGAAGCTAACCTCAGCGCAGTCTACCATTCCACTGGTGAGAGGTTCCCTTTCCTTATGCAACAGGATATTATGCTAAACTAATTAAAACCATTCAAAAAATATGGGATAACTTTGAAAGGTGGAGAAATGTGGGTAAAACTACAGCAATTATTTGCTAACTCTTCATTATACTAATAACAGGTAAGCACCCAAAATGGCTAATGGCCAGTACTTAGACCAGGGCCTTGAATGTAGTGATGGTCAAAGTTGAAATGAATGAAATAGTAACAGAAGCATCAGCACATTTTGAGACTTATGGCAATATATACAGATTCATTAATTCAAATAAATGCATTGGGTTCTAAGTAATTGCCGAGAACTGTGATTAGGCAATGAGGATAAAACAAATAAGGTAACAGTCAAAAGCTCTAGGAGAACTTAAATGGATTCCTTACGTAAATGCCATACTTTAAGAGACTAGAGGTGTGGAGCTTAGAAGGCTGCATACACTGGGGAAATCTCATGACTTTCTGGGCAACTGTCTTGAGTCCACAGGACAAACTAGGCAGCTCCTTTGGGTGGGCACCAATCCTTGATTGAGTTAGTCACATGATGGAAAGTATGCAGCCTATGAGTAAGGAACCCATGTGGCTGCCTTTCTCAGCAGGGGCGAGTGAGCAAGGCAGGTACTCAAAGAGTCATGACCTGTCATCTGCTGCCTCAAGAGCTGTGAGCCAGACCCAGGGCATTAACTAATAAAGGACCTAAGTTAACTAAACAATATAATAATAGTAATAGCAGATAGTACAGGTGCTCCTTGACTTTTGATGGGGCTATGTCCAGATAAACTCATCATAAACTGAAAATATCATAAGTCCAATATGCATTTAATATACCCCATCCACCAAACATCATAGCTTAGCCTAGCCTACCTTAAACATGCTCAGAACACTTACGTTAGCCTATAGTTGGGCAAAATCATTTAACACAAAGCCTACTTTATAATAAAGTGTTGACTATCTCATGTAATATGAAAGTGAAAAAGGAATGGATGTAGGGGTACTGGAAGCATGACTTCTGAATGTGCGTTGCTTTCACATCATTATAAAGTCAAAAGATTGTAAGTTGAATGGTTTTAAGTCAGGGACCATCTGTATGCACGATATGTAATATATTATAAATATACATTATATGCAAATATGTTCTATAGTATATATTTATATTATATGTAAATTTTATTTATATTAGATATAAATAAATGCATATCATATATAAATATATAGAAATATAATATGAAAATATATTATATACTATATAAGCATGTAAATAAATATACAAAATATAACATTATATTATATACTATATATAACATAATATATATAGTAATGTAATAAAAAGGGCTTTAATTAACCAAGAAATATGAAATGAAATGTAAGTTTAGAAAGAAACAGGAGAATGTTCAGTGTTCCACAGTGGTCTAATTTCTGTTGAGACTATGGCCAGCATGCTTCACAATTCACTCTAAGAGAAAACCTATTGTTTCTATATAGACTATACTTATTAATAACAATCTTAAGTGTGACATCACTGGCATTTTTTTTACCATTTCCTTTTTCTTTTCTTTCTTTTTTTATTCACAAAATCTCTGTCCTAACAAGCCAAGTTAGGGAATGCCGTAGAAATGGTTATGAATACCAAGAATAAAAATTCATTGGAATTTTTTTCGTAGAAAATGTCGAGCATCACAAATAATGAGATAATAATGCAATAACCCGCCATGTGCCCACCCAGCACCAGCAACTGTCAATGTTTCGACAGTCATATTTTATTTATCCCTGTCCCTTTTGGCTGAGATATGAAAATGAAATTCTCATGTACAAAAAGAACATAAACTGTTAAAAAATCCAGCTATGTTTCTCTAGCGTACAAATTTTCTTTACAACACACTTTTCTTCCCATTTTCACAGCCATTATCCATTTTTTCCTGGTGACCATGGAAATATATCTTATGATGGCCTGGGCTAGAATAATCTCTTTATCTTTCTCCCTGCCTTCAAACAAGGAATTGGGATCTCAAGCCACAGATCTCTAGGGATTCCACAGATACGCCTCAGTCAGAGTGTGAACTCTCAAAAAACATATGCAAATATTTTTACATTTATTATACGGGGGGGGGGGTTTCCAAAGCTTCTATCACAATCTCATAGGGGCCCATTAACTACAAAAAATTAAGAATCTCTGCTTCTACCATATCTTGAAAGCATATCGAACATACTTTCTCATTTTCAACCCTTAGGGTGAAAATTGTTTATATCAAAATCCTGTACCTGTCACCACCTACAGGATGCCTTCCCTACCCACCTCACCTATAGCTGATTTACCTCATGTTTTTCTGCAAAATTTAAACCAGACCACCTTCCTTTTTGTCACATTCTGTTTAGATCTCATTGACAGGACAAGCGTTTATTAGGTACCTACTTCATGCCAGGCACTATCCTCTACTTATTTACCTACTTTGCCTCCTATTGCCCTGTTAGAAGAGGGCAAGGAACATCACAGTATCTAACACGCATCCTGTGTCCAGGGACATACTGTAGCTGTTGCTCCACTGAACGGAAACAGGAATGAGCAGGGCATTTCTGTGGGCTGGCAGTCAGCTCAAGAATATGTAAAACCAGGCTTGTGATTTTTTGCCTTTTAAATGGGAAAAGGAGCCCGTCACAGAAAAAGGAGAAGCCAATTTGATTATCCTGGGCATGAGGAGAAAGAGGCCCAAGCAGCGGTTCCCCCAGCCCCACCCCAATACACCGTGGCATTAGAAAACCATTTGGAAATCAGAAGCTATATGCTGATCTCCATCTACTCTCTTAGTAGCACCTTAAATATACCAGTGTCTTCGTGAGACATATAGTTGGGTCCCCATAAATAACTATGACTGCAAAAACAACTCAGCATGAAGTCCCCCCATCCCCCACCCCCATGGGATCGGGAGCATCAGCTTCATTCACAAAGGGCAGCAGAGCGGTTACTAAACATGCTACGTTTTCGATACTGGAAAAGTGCATTTGTCAAAGTACGTAGGTCCTTGATGATTACTGAGTTGTTTAATAATAGGGGCTGAAGATTATTACTCTAAGGATCTGTCAGAAAGTAGTTAATGCGGAGGGGTGGGGTGGCTCACTCCTATAATCCCAGCACTTAGGGAGGCCTAGGTGGGAGGATGGCTTGAGGCCAGGAGTTGGAGACCAGCCTGGGCAACATAGTGAGACCCCAGCTCTACAAAAAATAAAAAATACGAAATTAGCTGGGCATGGTGGCGCACGCCTGTAGTCCCACCTACTCGGGAGACAGAGTGAGACTCTGTCTCTAAAATACAAAAAAAAAAAAGAGTAAAAAGTAGTTAACGCTATTGGCACATTGTCACAGAAGCAATGGGGGGAGGGGAGGTTTGCGTCCAATTTTAGCAAAAACTTCTAAGTTCCACCCCACCTTCTGACAGGTGCTACTGTGATGGAGCTAGTTTTGCAAAACACAACAGATTAAGCGTGCTGTTTTGGTGGAAAGATTTGGAGCGTCTAAGCAGTGGCACCCTGGTCTCAACCCCCCCACCCCGCCCCATCTTCAGTTGTCCCAGGTATCCCATATACCCAACGGGGACATTTCCGTTGAAGCGGGTGGTTGCAAGGATCAAAAGAGATAAGACGCGCTAAAGCGTCACGTTGGTGGTGGTGTTGTCACCCCAGGTACCGCGTTGCCGCGCTTCGGGCCGACCAGGTGTGCCCGCCTCGGCGTCCTCCCCTACGTAGGATCGGCCACGCCGGGAGAGACAGGCGAGAAGAGTGAGGCGACAGGAAGGTCACCGCAGCCCCAGGCCGGGCGGGCGCGGCAGAGCCTCCCTTCCCCGGCGCGCTCGGGCGGGGCGTTCGAGGGGGCCAGGGCAGGGAGGGGACGCTCCCCGGGCCCCGCTCGGCGCCCGCCGCCCCTCCGAGTGTGCCCGCCCTCCCTGCCCGCAGGCGCCGCGGGCCTGGGATCCCGGAGAGCGGGAGCCGGAGCGCCGCCTCCTGCAAGGTGAGCGCTGGCGGGGGAGGCGGGGATGGCGACGGGGGCCAGGGGCAGTCGCCCAGCTGCTGCCGCTGGAGCAGCCCGGAGCCCCGGAGCTCCGGGAGCGGCGCTTCCTGGGCAGGGCGCGCCCGGACACGGGCTGGCGGAGCCTGGACTCCGGCGGCGGGGGAGGAGGGGCTTGCGGAAGGACCGCGGGCGAGCTGGGCGCGGGTGACCGCGGGGGCCGCGCTCCAACTTCTCTTCGGAAGCCCAGACGCGCGCCCGGGTGCGCGCTCCCCACGGCCGCGCGCGCCCCCGCCACCCCGCGCGCGCCCTCCGTCTATTTTTTCCTCTTCCTTTCATCCGCACTCCAAAATAGGTCAAGGGGTGGAAGTTACACCTGCTGCAGCCCCGGCTCTGATGCAAAGGCGGCTTTCCCCCAATCCCCGCTCCGGGACAGCGTCGTAACTACTCGGCTCGGTAGAGTTTCCCGCCCCCAGACCGTGCAGAAAGCGCCGGCGACCCGGGCGCTGACAATGGTCAGCCGACGGGAGCGGCGAGAAGCCTCTTCTCCGCCCTAGATCTGCAGCCTCTAGGCTCCAGCAGGGAGGACGGGGCGCGACAGGTCACCTGGATCGTGCCGGGGGCGCCCGCGCCCGGGGTCCGACCGCCTGGGTGAGTTCCTGCTCGTCCTCTGCCATCCCGGTGGCCGAGGGTGACCTGTTTACCTTGCAAACTTAAACACGATCAAAACAGGCGAGCCCGCCCTGCAGTGAGGGACTTCGGGATGTGCTTCAGATGTGAAACCAGATAAATCAGAACTCAAAGCTGAAGGGGACATGATTAGGGTTTTAAAGGTGAAAATGCATTTGTATTTCATGGAGCGCACGTGTATCTTGCCCGTTAGAAGCGATGGCTTGAGAATTGATTTTTAACTAGTAGGAGCTGGCGAACTGATAATGTGAAGCCAGAAAGTTTTCAAAGACTAATGGTGAAAATACAATTTAAGAAGGAATGCCGAAATAGGAAGGTGGGATTTATATAATATCACTTGCTGTGTGTATATCTTTTTATGGTACCTGGGTTCTTTTTGATAAATAGATATGAGCATGCAATGCTTTATGTAGAAAGAGGGTAAGGCTGTAAACATCTATGTTAGTTGGTATGCACGAATTTAAATGTACGTTGAAAATTTCGTGCGCATAAAGAGCTAGAATATCTATGTATATCGTTTTGAGATTCAAATTATTGGCAATACTACAGGTAACCATTGGCATTTAACCTATTGTTTCAGCAGCCAAAAGTACTATTGTACATGTGACTCAAACGGAGATCGAAACCTTTGGGTTTCTGGCTAATGAATGGTTAATTTCTTTTGAAGCTTAGGAGAGGGAGACTTGTAGGTTTTCCTGCCCTTGATGCCTGAATCTAGGATGCAGTGTAAAGAACTCTCCAGTACTGGTCAGTGATGCCTTAGAGTTGCTCCCAGGGCAGCATCTCTGAGAAGAATGAAAATCCCCTCTCTGATAGCCGTTGATTACCCAACACTTATTTAAAGCAGAGCTTGACAAGTTGGAAAGTACCTTGTCACTAAAGAAACTGCTCCAAAGAATTATTAATGCGTTTGGTCAGATTTCAAAAGGGAACTCTCCGTAGACTCTTTTCTTAATTCAAAAGAAATTCTATTTCTAGAAAGATTCAATTACTGTAACGATGTTCTCTGGAAATTTGTCCTTTTGTGTGCCTCTGTTAATATGGCTAAAGCTCCAAGGTAGTTCAAAGGTTTTAATAACATTTTACTTACCAGAGGGATGTGGAATTGAAAATGCTTTGTCTGCATAGTTAATGCTGCCTTAAATTGGAAGGTCAGTGGGAGATTTATTATTCCCCATGAATCTTAAATCTCCGTTTATGTGTATCTGTTAAAGCCAAATCTTACTTGGGATTAAGAAGGCTTTAAAGAAGAGGTATAAACCAGATATTACAGTATTTCTGATAGGTGGATATGTGAATGCTTAACTGCATTTCACTTGTAATGAATTTATATGCTCCTTTAAAGAACTAGCCTTCAACATTTGAAACATGTTATGAAGAAGGTTCTATCATCGCATTGAAGAAGGCAGGGGCCAGACATGCTTGGCAATACGCAGACTCAGAATGTTGACAGAAAAATGCAATGAACTCCTTGTGTTTTCTGCGTGTCACTGTTCTGATTTATATTTTTAAATAGGGATTAAGTGAAAGCTCTTATTGCAGTTTAGCCGCTGGTATAATGTATTGTTGATATTAGGCTGTCAGCACTTGTCTGTGCGATCTTATGTTTTCACTCATAGGTAAATTAGGAAGTATTCTGAAAAGAATGGCATGAAAGTATTAAGATAACTGAGGATTTATTTAAGGACAGACTGGATAATGATGCTAAATGGCCAGTTAAATGTCCTTCAGCTCTTGTGATTCTCTTCTCTTGATGGAATAAGAGAGTACATTGCATAGAGCCCCTAGCTAAGAAGTCTTCAAAAGGAGTTAACATCATTCACTTTGGGTACTTACTTCTCATCCGGAAAAATGTCTAACCATTCAAGGGAGGAATTTCCATAGTTGGAACTAGATCACCTAGAGTGAAGCCCACCTCTGAGCCATTTGCCATCTGTGAAATGGGGCTAACGATATTCCTCTCGGTGGTTGTGGGGAGCAAATGGGATAATTGGTGTAAAATGCTGCGTAAACTATTGGCACTTTCTGAGCAGCCATAAACAGGGGTTTATAACAAGAAGTAGAAATACTTAAGATCTGTCTACTGTCTACTTAAGATCATCTCCGGGGGGCTGCAGAGGGGTTGCTGCCTGATTGCACTCAGAACTGAATATTTGGGTCGATGGGTAGTTCCCCCAACCTTGGACACTTAGTACACTCCTATAGCATATAGCATGAGTGCACTATACAAGCAGTGTCCTTTGGGAGCTAGAGGGGCACACTGTTGGACTTGCATCTCCTCCATCCTAGACAGGTCTTTGCTTACCTGGGTTAAAGAAGTCACACGTGGTTGTTATTGGAGATAATGACGAGATAGTAGGGAGACAGAGGTGATGACCAATTGAAATTCCAAAATGGATTTTAAACATTTACTTAACTATTAATAGTTTCTGTTAATGCCTTTGGAAGTAGGGGCCTCATAAAATGATGATAATTCCTGGTTTTCTCATGGACAGTTAGCAAAGGTAGAGAACATCTGCCACGATTTAGAATTGGGGTATTCGGACTATGGGGATGAGGCAGCAATAACATTCATTCAGCTTTTGAAAAGTTTGACATTCCCAAGGCACCAAAGGCACAACGCTAAGCCCTGGAGTTACTGTTAATAGCAAGAAAAACAGACCCCACTCCTGTTCTCGCAGAATGCATGTCTGCTGGTAATAAATAGGTAAACCTATAAATAACACCTATGCTATGTGCTATGACGGACAAGTATCAAGGACAGAAATGGCAAATTTTATCTGTGGAGGGAGGTCGGTCAGGGATGCTCGCTTAAGGAAGGGATATGAAGGAAGAGCGTTTAAGGAAGAGGAACAGCACCTGCAGAGACTCAGTGCACAAGTCTGTGTGTGTGTGTGTGTGTGTGTGTGTGTGTGTGTGTGTTTTGCAGGAAGGACGATGGAGAGAACAGGTGTCTTTGAAGGAGGAGGCAGTGCTGCGTGAATGAGCAATAGGCCTGGGCTGTAAGACACATTTTTTCTTTCTTTTATGTAAGGATGTTAGCCTCAGTAGAATTCTTAACTGTTTTGTGTAAACATCTTATCTTAGGCTTTTTTTCAGACAAGTCTATCGAATTGTGAAAAGGTTATTTACAACTTTTTTTGTAGTTGATCAGGAACTAAACCAATATTTACTATGATTGACTAGTGTGTCAGCTCTTTGTATTGTTATTTGTCCAATTGTAAAACCACTTGAATTAATTTCCTGTCTTAATTCTAACAAATTTTTGTTTAAACTACATATTATGTATATTTCCAGCTATCATACACACACATGCAAATCTGTCATGTATCTATCATCTGTCAATCCATCTCTCTCTTTTTTTCTCTCTCTCTCTCCCCGGTTTGAATCTATGTGTCTATTAAGGAGCTGTAGGGACTGTTTCATTTTTTATAATGTTTCCCATGTGGAAAGGCTTCCCGATTCTTTATTTGAGAACCCTTGAGCCCAGTTCTGTGAAGCTGTGGTACAGACTGCAGATTAGCAGCAGGAAGGAGGGTTACCCTTGGCGGATGGCTTGTTCAGTGTCTCCTGAGGGATGTGATGTATGGTCCTTTTCACCTGTATTCATGGTTTTATTCTCTTTTATTCTCTTTGTTTTTCCCTGTTCCCTTCTCTCTTCCCTTCTTCTCTCTCTAAGGGTCTCCTATGAGACTAGGCTGGGCTTTGGTTATTTCTCAGCCTTTGTCATTATGCCCTGGCCTCAACTCCAGACCCTAAAGGGTTGTTGGCCCTGATTTAGGTAGTCCTGGAGGTACGACTTGCAACCTTCTTCTTGTTCTTAAATGTGTAGCTGTGTATGTGAGAGAGGTACAACATTTCCCTTCCCGTGGTCCTTCCGAGGTATCACCTGCCACTTGGTGTACTGAATGGTCTCATCTCTCCCTTTTCTTTCTGGTATCTGTTAGGTTTCAGATAACAGAAACTACCCTAGCTACTTTAAGCAGAAAGGGGTTTAATATGAGAATTAGGTGCTCAGAAGAAGGTTACAAGGGAAAGCTTCAACTTAAAGGAGAGGATAGGATCTAGCCTGAGCCTTGAGGGCTGAATCCCAGGCAGCACAGCTGGTCTGACCGCCAGGGTTGCTACGGTCATTGCCATAGTCCGGAGGCTGGGAATCAGAGCCACCAGCAAAGCTGCTAACATTAAGAACACACTGTCTGGGCTGTGTTCCAGTGATCAGAGAAGCTGCTGCAAACTGCCTCTCCACCCCAGGAAGCTAGTGACTGGACGTTGCTATCAACAACAAAAACAAGCTAGCAAACATCTTCCTTAGATACCTTTCACCTTCCTTCTCATCCAGCTCATCTCCCTTGCAGAACCTAAGCTGTGCCCAGAACCCTAGCTGCAAGGGACTCTGGGAAATGTGGTTTGTAAGCTTCTAGCCTCAGAAGTAAAGGAACACCTACCTTCTCATATCAGTTAGGTTGGTGATGAGAACATTCAGTACACCAAGATAGGAGTGAATGTTGAGTGACAATCCATCATGCCTAACACATATCTAAAATATATTTAATCAGAGACTTAGCTAGAGTATTTAATTCAAAGTAAGGAGAGACTGAGTTTGTGTACCTTCCAGGTACAGGGAAAAGTGTTCCACCTTTGGCTTTGGAAGTAGATATCCAAATGCCAACACCAAGAACATTGGTGCATCTGATCTCAACTTAGATCATCCCTTTATGGAAATGGAGACGTCCAAATATAACTCTCCATTTGAAATTTCGAGTAACTCCATTTCCACTGGGGATTTACAGTCCTGGAGAATAACATCGACACATCTGGAAAAAATAAGGAGCTGCCACATTTACTGGATGTGAATTTCCCCCCTCTTTAATTCTGTGTGGCAGTGTCAGCATTCTGTGGAAAGAGGAAACTTGTTCATCTATAATGGCAGCCTTGGAGGAAATTGATGGACTTTTGATCATTCATAGTAACTGAGATTCAGAAAACATCTCTGCAGACGTTATCTGACAATCAGAAATGGTAGCTGAGGGCCCCTAAGATATTAAGGAACTTTCAGAAAAATGGACCCATGTGCATATCTTATAGCTGCCTAGAATGGACAGTGTCCCCAGGTCTACTCTCGGTGGACCGTACCTGTATCAGTGAAGACTGAGAAATTAACAGGCAAGCCCACACAAAAACTTGCACGCGGATCTTTGTAGCAGAGGTATTTATTCCTAATTGCCCCATATTGAAAGCAACTGAGATGTCCTTTGCTAGGTACATGGATAGACAAATTGTGATATATCCATACAAAGGGATATTATTCAGTGATAAAAAGAAATGATCTATCAAGCTATGAAAAGACATGGAGGAACCTTAAATGCATATTGCTAAGTAAAAGAAGACAGTCTGAAAAGACTAAATGCTGTGTGATTCCAACTATATGACATTCTGGAAAAGGCAAAACTATAGAGATTATAAAAATATCAGTGATTGCTAGGGGGTTGGGTGTGGGGGGAGAGATGAATAGGTGAAACACAGGGATTTGTAGGGCAGTAAATCTATTCTGTTTGATACCATAACGGTGGATTCATGACATTATGCATTTGGCAAAACCCATAGAACTGCACAATACAAAGAATGAATCCTAATATAGACTATGGACATTGGTTAATAATAATATATCAATATTGGTTCATCTGTTGTAACCTGAGTACCACACCAATGCAAGATTCTAATTTAAAGATTTCATAAGATATTTTTTAAAAAATTGACAATCGTGTCACTTGGTGCAAGTATAGAAGATGTAGAAAATAAACGTTAACTTCAGGGGTCTAGGTGATGGCATGGCAAGTGGTAGGCTACATAGCTCCGAGTCAATGAAAGCAGCTCTGTCGCTCTAATCCCAGTGGAAACATCTAATCGGCTACACTACACCTTAAGAGCAGAAATCTCACCCAAGCTTTTCAGCAGGTGAGGAGGCTGCACTCAATCAGACTTCAGGGCAGACTATGTCCTTGCCATCTAGTTTCATATTGGTTAAAAACTTGGGTCAGAGTCCACAGAATACATTGACAGGCCTGAAACCAGAGAAGATGCTAGCCCTGAAGCTATAAGGCCAACCATCAACAAATCTCTCCAACATTCTACCATTAATTTTTCCTTCTGCAGGCATTGGATTTTCCATGCTGGCTTTTCTCTGCAGGAAGTTCTTGAGGCTGTGCATTGAGTGGCAGAAATGTAGACCAAGCTCTTCTTGTTTTGCTAGCAAAGAATATTGTAGTTGCCACATAACCTTGGAAAAGTGGGCTCCATCATAAAACATTCCCATAAAAATCTGTACAGACATATCCATATGTATGCATTATACATAGAAACCTGCACACAGAATGTTGAGCTAGATATTTTTAAAGATTTTTTTCAGCCACAGTAATTTATGGTCTCTTGTCTGATAGTTTGTCTATTCTACTTGTTAAAATGTGGGCCTTTTGAAATGTATTGGCAGTATGTGCGTACAGAAGCTTTTTATTCTCATTAAGAGGATGTATTCTGGCATGCAATTGATGGTTTTGTGTGTAGCATACCACTTTAGAATGAGAATGAATCTCTGAAAGGCAGAAGCTACTAGAAATCCTACCGCTTGGTACAACTAAAAGCAGATCAACTTCACACTGTGGCTCTGTGTTTGTGCTTCAGGCAAGGTACGCCTTGTCAACTCAGTTGTCAAGTTACGAACTTTTAACCACATAGTTTGGGGTTTTGAATTATTCCCAGTGCTCTGTGAATTATAATTCATCCATTCAAGCAGCAAATTGAATAATTTGAAAATGGAGGAAAAACCATGTTATATTTTGACATGGACATTTTTATTATAGGTAAATAGTAATCACTAAAACATGTATACAAGTTTTTGAACACCTTGTGCAACAACTATTTTAGTTGCACCTGAGAAACTCCTGTTTTCTGTGTATTTAAACTAGACTGCAGTGTGGCATGGTGGATCTGTGATGTTTATAATCAGTATCTGTGGATTCCAGTCCTTGCTTCTTAAGAAGCTACTTATATAGTTTCCATACACGTTGATTCTCAAGTATTCATAAATGACACCAATAGTATCAGCTTTGGTTTTGTATCCATTTGCCTCTTTTTGATGCTGATTTTTCTCATGCATGAACTTTTCAACTTCTCATTTTCTAACAATTTAGGATGCCATAAAACAAAGATTTGATGATCAAAGTAGAATATTGGCCTTTCTAAGAAAACTCTAAAAAACTCGTGTTACTATTGTCATATTATTTCCATCATTTTAAGACTATTTTGCAAAAATATTGTATTTCATCTTTTTTAAGCATTATTGCACATTTCAACATCATTGGTATGGGTACGTCTTAGATTTGGTGACATATCCTCAACTATCTTAGCAATGAGTAAAATAATTGTGCATATTACAAAATGGGTGGCACCCTAGCTTCTATGAAATGTTGTATAGCCGTTTACAAGAAATATTTCCATCCTGCCTCAGAACTTCTGGTTGAATGTTTTGTCTTATTTGTTTTGTAATTTTAAGTTTAGAACCGTAACTCTGTCCTGTTTGTTTTTCATTTTTAAAGTAGAGTATGATGGAACCCTGGGAGGGTTAAAAAATAGTATTTGTAGTTTTAAATTCAAAATAATAGACTGTATATCCTTGTACAGAGACTTTCTATCTCTGAAGAAACAAACACAGTCCTAAAATGGGGTATGAAACCCAAAAAATTAAATTTTCCAAAAACAGTTGGTTTATTCTAGGCACAGGCTTAATAACTCCTGCCGCTAGGAAAAATACAATTTGCTGCCACAGAAAAGCTTAAAATTGTCAAACGCATTCTTATAAAAGACAATGCAAGCTGCCTGCAAATGAGACCATTCTTTCAACTGGCGTATTTCCTATTTCTGTGCAACCTTCGTAACTGTGGCTCTTACTCAGAACTGAAAGCCTCTATGTGTGATATAAACATTCAAGTCATACCGCCGCATTGTTTTTTATAGGTAGGAAGCAGATGTGGGTTGCTGCAGACAATGGCGTCTGAGCCATTGAGAGCTCCATATAAAGGAAATGGAACTAGCACCGCGGTGAGTGCAGAGCACAGAAATGGTGGCAGGAAGAGCTCTAGTTAAAAAGCGGAAGGCTGGCAATGAGAGGGCCCGGTACCCAAAGACTTGGCAGGACCTCACAGGTGCAGCCGGTCTCTCCCACCATCCAGATCCCAGTCCAGAAGCAAGGCAGCCTCCTGTGAGCCATCAGTACAGATGTCACCAAACTTGTTTATCGAAAGCTGACCCCTCTGGTGACCTGACAATCTTGATACTTTCAATAGGATCCCAACAGACTTAGTTGTCTGATTTGTTTTTTTAATTCCAAAGGAGACTAAAAGCAGCAAAGTAGAAAGCAGAGGAGCTTACTGGAGACAGGCACGCTGAGAGTGAGAAGTGACAGCTGACAGCAAGGTAAGGCAGAGGGACAGTAAAGTACTCCAAACAAGGAACGGCTGTGTGCCATTGAGTGTCGATGCACACTGTTTGTTAAGCCCTGGAAAGCATTGCTGCTCCATAACACTTTGTCATAATTAGCCTCTAGGTTACCAATAAAAATGTGTTATTTATAGACTATTTAGAAAGACGTAAAAGTATGTGGTCTATGTTGGTATAGGTAATGAAATTCTAGGTAGCGTGAAAATAAATTTTTTGACAGTACACAACAAATTGGATTGAGAAGCAGAAATGTTTTGTGAGTTTCATGTTTGAACATGGCATAACTCTAGGATCCTGGGCAAATCATTTCCTGAATTTGTTCTCTTTCTGAAATGATCATTCAGACACATACACACGATGTGCTGAAATCTTAGATTAGTGCAGTTAAGTTGAATACTAGGGGATTGAGCAAAAGCACAAGTAAAAAGTCATTGAAGGTTTTAGGAACAAATGTGTTCCATGATAGGACCAGACAGAGGCACAGCTGGGGCTTGACCTTGGGACCTTAGGTCTTCAATGCCCTGTTCTTAACTCCTATTCTACCCTATACCTTCCATACAAAGACGGCACTTCATGAGACCACAGTGAAATAGTAGGGATAATGACAGTGATGATATGTTTACCCCAGAGATTTTTCGTGTGATAAAGCTGACATTAAAAAGGATGCATTTTGGCCGGGCGTGGTGGCTCACGCCTGTAATCCTAGGACTCTGGGAGGCCGAGGCAGGCGGATCGTTTGAGCTCAGGAGTTCGAAACCAGCCTGAGCAAGAGTGAGACCCTGTCTCTACCAAAAATAGAAAGAAATTAATTGGATAACTAAAAATATATAGAAAAAATTAGCCGGGCATGGTGGCGCGTGCCTGTAGTCCCAGCTACCTGGGAGGCTGAGGCAGGAGGATCGCTTGAGCCCAGGAGTTTGAGGTTGCTGTGAGCTAGGCTGACGCCACGGCACTCTAGCCCGGGCCAAAAGAGTGAGACTCTATCTCAATAAAAAAAAAAAAAAGGGTGCGTTTTTCCAGTTAGCATGGGACCAACTCAGGCCTCTTCACTTAGATTGTTTTTAACTTTTCTCTACCAATGCACTATAACTCATCGCATCCTTTCTAATTAAAGTGGCTCTTTGACAATGGCAAAGCCTCCTGAGTCTTCGGTTTTTCTATTTAAGTGAGTAGTCACTTCCAGAGTAGAATTATAATCACTAATCCACTTGGAATGCCAGAAGAGAATATATTAAATGTGTTTTCAGAACATCATCTTCATGCCGCATAGGGATTAGTCAGTATGAAGGTGGTAACTGGGATTCAGCTTAACAAGTGGATTTTGAAGCATTGTCACCAATTCATTTTGCATTGTCATCGCACAGGCTGAAGGGTTTCATAATACAGCTACTAGAGAAAAAAAAATCAAAAACCACCATATCCTAATTTATTTTTTAAATGAGATACTACTCAAGTCACAAAAGACATACATCCCAAGGGACCATGAAGGCTTGCAGGAGTACGTCCCTTTCGTGGCATGTGGTCTGATGAGGATGAGGTCAGGAAGAGGAATGAAGTTGTTTCTGTCCCTTTAATCTGGAAAGCCATGGGCTTTTTCTTTGGATGGAATTACTGTAAAAAAAATTTTCCTTTCATAAGCAAACATTATCCAGTGACAGACATCTCAGCAATTTCTAGTTTATTTGTCATAAAGAGCTACATAGCTTCTATTTAATTACCAAGATCTCTTGATGCTTTCTAATCTGAGGTCCTAATATTTATGAAATGCATTCAGGTTAAGAGGACTCATAAGATGGTGATGTTTGATGCCCACGTGACTCCAGGTTTATTCTCCTCTCTGGAAGGGACTGGTCTTCAGGGTGAGGAGGGTGGCAGGGGCAGCCTGAGCAGCTGCGGCCCAGGAGGCCCCTCCCTGAGTCGCAAGAGCACACACCCACCTCTCCCAGGAGGTGTCGTGCAGTTTAACAAGGCAGTTATTACTAGGAGAGGTGAAGCCTGGTGGATAGATGATCATGCTGTTCTGTCTACACTGGCCTGGCCTGACTAGCATTACGGAGTAGCGACGAATCTGGATTTCAGAAGTCGTCACGTAAACCACCTTATACTCACACATTTATTGTAAAACAAAAGGCCCCTCCCTCTCTGAATGACACAGTTTTCGTCTTGGGCTCTGGGATAATGCTACCTTCTTTTGTGCTCACGTAGGCCTATAAATCCACCTTCCTATGTTTTTGTGTAGTTGAAATATAAATAAATACACACCCACCACACAATCATCCCTTGGTATTTACGGGGAATTGGTTCCAGGTCCCACGCTCACCCTCCATACTAAAATCCAAGGATGTTCAAGTCCCTGATATGAGACGGTTTAGTATTTGCATATAACCTACTTATTAGTACATCCTGCCCTATACTTTAAATCATCTCTAGATTACTTATAACACCAAATACAATGTAAATGCTATGTAAATAGTTGTTATATTATTTTGTTTTTATATGTATTCTTTTTTATTGTTGTTTTTTATTTTATTTTATTTTTTCTGAATATTTTTGTTCTGCAGTTGATTGAATTGGCTGATGTAGAACCCAGGGATAGAGAGGGCTGACTATATATAAAGAGAGAGAACTAATTGAGATCTTTTAGCTTTCTCCTGGTCATAACTCCAATTAATAGTTGATTTTCTTCCAGGTATGTGTAAACTCTATTTTACATCTGAATATTTTTGTTCTGCAGTTGATTGAATCGGCTGATGTAGAACCCAGGGATAGAGAGGGCTGACTATATATAAAGAGAGAGAACTAGTTGAGATCTTTTAGCTTTCTCCTGGTCATAACTCCAATTAATAGTTGATTTTCTTCCAGGTATGTGTAAACTCTATTTTACATCTGTGAACAAAATCATATGCAAAGACCCAAACAAAACAAATTTACTCAGTTCACTTGTAGAAATCTGCTTTTATTAAACAGACCAGTGTGTTCTTTCACTGTCCTTGAACTTTTGGTCCTGGGATCTGTTTTTTACGTAAGCCTGTTTTCCCTCTGCTCTCACTCTTTATTTCTAAAGTAGCATTTGACCGACTTTTCTATTGTGCTATATTCTCCATCATGTAGCAGCAGAGAGAGAACATTCGTGGCAGGTGGATTACTCTTCGCCTTGTGCCATGATTGCAATTCACTGTCACGGCTTAGCACAGGGCTTCTTGGTGACTGTGAGCTCTGCTGTTCAGCTCTCTAGCAGACACCTTCTGGGCTGTCTTACACATTGACACGTCAGGGAAAGAGATGAGCTGCTATCACAATCTGGTCTTTTTTGGGCCTTGCAATGAATCCCAATGTGTTACGTGGTTAAGGCAGCTGTCAATATTATTAACGCTATTCCAGAAATGAGGGTCTTAAAAATATGCAGCCAAGTTTTAAAAGTATTACTCCAGAAAATCAAAATTTTATTTGGAACTGGAAATAGGAATTGGCACCAAAGCTTTCGATGACAATTTTGACTTACTGTCAGTCACTTCATACAGATCCAGCCTCTCAGTCTGTACAAGGCGACATGTTTGGGGACCGTGATAAGAAGAAATTCAAGCCTGTATATCAGCTATGGATGTTTGAAAGTTCTGTTGTGCTTTTGGGATGTTAAAGTGCATTTCTATATGAGGGATCAGAGTCTTGAGAAAGGAAGGACATTTTAGAAATTATCTGTATTTCTTATTTTTTGTATGTTTTATATGGATATATCATAGTCATACATATTTTGGGGGTGCATGTGATATTCTGATAAATGTATACCATGTGTCATGATTAAATCAGGGTAATTAGGATTTTCATCACCTCACGCAGTATCTTTTCTTTGTGTTGGGAAAATTACAATTTTTCTCTTGTAGCTATTTTGAAATATACAATAAACTATTGTTTACTATAATTTCCATACTGTACTATTAGACACTGGTGTTTCTTTATTTCTAAGAAGAAATATCGGATACCTAGAGAAGCTAAATGACTTGCTCAAGGGGGAGTAACAGACCTGGGCCTGCGACCTTGGTGTTCTCCCCATACAGTATTCTTTCACTATACCAAAGTGCTTTCAGTTCTACTTTTGAAATTTTATTTGTGAGATTTAATGTATTGTCTTGGTGTTTCAATTTTCAAATTGTGTGTTAGCCGGATTTAAAATGGACTTGTCATTACAGCATCTAGTTTAATATTTAGGATATAGTTACCATTAAAAAGTATTTTATTGACTGCACAAATATCTCATGGATAACATGCCCTAATGTACAATAAAAATATAAAGAAGCCCCACTGACAAAAATTAGTAAACAAGAAAATGGGAGGGGGGAAGCAGAAAATGGATATTGCTAAAAATTACAGAAAAGGAGAATTTTTCAAAGTTCAACAAACTTATTTCCTCCTGATAGATTTATATGTGGTTATAACTTTTATGTATTATAAGCATATTTCCATGATGAAAATTTCTTTTAATGTTGAAATATTTCCTATTTATTTATCCAATGGCTATGATTGGGTGCCGGGTATGGGCCAGGGTGTGTTCAAAGTGCTGGGTATATACATCACTGAACCAAAAAAATACCCTGATTTCACGGTGTTTAAAAACTAGTTGGGAGAGAGAGTTAATTAATTAATATTGCAGGAGGATATTGAAATGAAACTCTTTCTTGTTTTTGTTTTTTTGCACGGCAGTGCAAAGAAACAGTGTAGTATCAGTCAGGGTCTGGGAAGGGTAACCACACCAGTTATGTCAACAGAGAAGATTTAATATAAGGGATTGGTAAACAGATGTTAGAAGACTGGAAATGCAAAGAGGGAACAAATGAGGAAGGATGGCAAGAGAAACTGCAGGACCCAGCTGCCCTCCTATGTTGGGGGAACAGAGAGGAGAATGGGCTTCTTAGAACCTAGACGCATACAGGAGAGGCCTCCCCAGACCTAGGACCCAGACCTCTGAATGGGGGAGCCTGGCGAGCTGGTACTGTATTTCCAGAGCTCAGGGGAGTTGGGACACAGATCTCTTGGGAGGGGTTTTGCTTGGCAGGTAAGATGTCTTTTGTGGGTGTGCAAAAAGGCTGGTTCTGGGAGAGTAGAAAAAACTGGAAACTAATCGACTGCTTCTGGAAGCAAATGCTGCCGCCAGGGTGAAGGGCTGTTGCTGGGCAACTCTGGCAGGAACAGGAAGCAAACAGCAAAGCTGGTCCTTTCTCCCTCCTCTGCCCTTCCAGGCTCCCTGTGGTGTCCCCTGTCAGCAGAGCTGCTTGACAAAGGAGCAACGTTGTTTGTAGAGTCCCCACCCTCACCACACAAAGCAGCGTGTAGGAGGGAGAGTGCAGTGGGGAGATGATAATTTGATAACAGACAGGTACAGTCCCAATACATTGGGTGGCAATGACTCCCACGTTCTGGAACTAGCTGCTAGACTACCTAAGTAGGATTTGCAGAAGAAGTAACTGAATTTTATTTTATTGTGGTAAGATATGCATAACATAAAATGCACCATTTTAACCATTTTGAAGGGTACAGTTCAGTGGCGTAAAGTACATTCACAGTGTCGCACAGCCATCACCACCATTGATCACCAGAACATTTTCGTCTTCCCAAACTGAAACTCCATCCCCTTTAAACACTAAGTCTCCATGTCCCCTCCCCACAGCCCCTGGCAACCACCACTCTGCTTTATGTCCCTGTGGATTTGCCTGGTAGTGGAATCATGCAGTAGCTGTCCCTTGTGTCTGGCTCACTTCACTCAGCATAATGGCTTCCGGGCTTCTCCATGTTTGTAGCTTGTGTCAGGGTTTTATTGCTTTTTAAGGCTAAATAATATGAAAGCTGGTTTTGCAACCCGTTAGTCCAACACCCATGTTGCAGGGCTTAGACACTGGGGAGAGGATTGGGGAGATTTTTTGGTCTGCTGTGGATGCTCCTTTCCCTGCCAACGCACATGTGACATCTTGAGAGAAGAGAGGGAGGTAGGTGTTTGTCCTCACCTTTAAGTCAAGTGGCAGTTGCTGCAGGAGGACCACACAGCAAGCTCTGTCTGTGCTGTGTGCAGTTAAGAGAACACAGTGGTCTGGAGTCATGCTTGTGCCCTAAAGATCTGGCGGAAGCAACCTATGGCAGCAGAGACGGGGTATTGTTTGGGAAACTAGTTGCTAGACTACCTAAACAGGACTCGCAGAAGACGTGAATGATGTAGAAGAAGTATAATTATGAATCTCTTATTTCATTCTTCTCTGGTATTTTTTAATTGATATATCGTAGTGGTACATATTTTTGGGATACATGTGATATTTTGATACATGTACACAGCGTGTAATGATTAAATCAGGGGGATTGGGATATCCGTCACCTCAAACATTTATGTTTTCTTTGTGTTGGAAACATTTCAAGTCCTTTCTTAGAGCTCTTTTCTAATGTCAACTCTATACCGTACAGTAAAAGAGATGCTGTCACAGCAAGTCCATTTTAAATCCAGCTAATGCACAATGTGAAAATTGAAGCACCAATACAACACGTTAAACTTCACAAATAAAATGTCAAAAGTAGAACTCACACTGAAGATAGAAAAGAGGTGTGTGCTTGCCCTGGACCAGGCGTGGGCCCCAGAAGACAGATGGCATTGGCTTGGATGCTGCGTGGCGTCTTCTCATCTGGAGGGGTGATGAGATTGTGGGTGGAAAATGCTGGAGGTGGAGGCGTGGCTGGCCAGCTGCTCAGGGAACTGTTATAAGTAGCCATCAGGACAATGGATCACCCATCAGAAAACTGCAGGTGAAAGCAATATGGAGATACCTTAAAGAGATACAAGTAGAATTACCATTTGATCCAGCAATCCCATTACTGGGCATCTACCCAAAAGAACAAAAGACACTCTATAAAAAAGACACCTGCACCCGAATGTTTATAGCAGCATAATTCACAACTGCAAAGACGTGGAAACAACTCAAGTGTCCATCAATACATGAGTGGATTAATAAAATGTGGTATATGTATACCATGGAGTACTATTCAGCTTTAAGAAACAATGGT
>NW_012148664.1:396989-406669 GCF_000956105.1 Propithecus coquereli | reverse complement strand
TACCTCCATAATATGCTGAAATAAAAAAGAAAAAAAAAAAGAAAACTGCAGGTGAGAGGTCTTCTGCCATGAGAGTCTGCAAAGAACCAATGGAACATTCCATGAGCACCATAAAAACACTCCATGAAATAGAAAACAGCCTTTAGTTCCCACTGTGCCCAGAGATGACTGACCTCACCTCACAAGGGTACCGGCTGAAAAGGACTTTTCTGGGTCCCTGACCTCTCCTTGCCAGCCTGCACCCTACTTGCTACTGAGCTGGGAGTGAGGGGCACGCCAAGAGAAGAAACCTCCACGCTCCACCTTTCCCATCACAGGTTTCTTGATAGCAGCAGGCCCAGATTTCAAGTGGGAATGAAATTTGGAGCCTTGATTTTATACTGCACAGGGAATATTAATTTCAGAAGTGGGAGCATTTTGTGAATACAGTGATTTGGAGAGCACTTTATTATCTGAAAATTAATGAAAAAAAATTGGTGGCCCTTCCCAAGTTTCATTCAAGGGCAGCAGAAGAATGAGCCCCACAGAATAGGTTTCCGGGCATAGGAAATCACCTACAAATCCTGCTTGTTCCATGTGACAGTTTTGCAAGTAAAGATTGCAAGTGGTGGTGACCTGTGGTAGCAAAGGGAGGCAGAGGGTTGCAGGCTGCAGTGCCACCTTTCGGCAGTAGATGTCGTGATTTGGGGTTGGTGGGGAGTGGAACCTTGGACGCCACTGTATTATTAGTAAAACAAAAGCATTTCTTTCTCTCCTCTTGCATGAAAGGGGACATGAGCCAGGACAGCAGCAGGTAAAGCTTTTTATTTTTTGACAATAGCTCCCTTGGCTGCACAGTTTGCTAGGTGTGGCACTACAGTCCTGAGGTGGACAGATGTTTTATGATCACCTCAAAGATCATAAACATAAAGTTGTCAGATGGGAGGAAAGCCAAGTAGAGACAGCATTTTTTAAGAACTTTGCTATAAAAGGAAGCTGTGAAATCAGGGCTGAAACTAGACCATGATCTATGGTCATGCATGAGAGGGTTGTTGTTGTTTTTTAAGTTGAGATATTGAGGAGTATTTTTACACTAATGGGAAAGATCCAATAGTGAGAGGAAAGTGGATGATTAAGAAAAGAAGGAAGAAAATTGCAGGAGAGAAGCTGTTAATTGTTAAGAATGTAAGATTCAGTGTCCAGCTGGTGGGATTTGCTTTATAAAACAGTACAGACAGTTCATCCTCATCCTTTTTCTGGGAGGAAAGAGTGTATGAGATGAGATACAAATGGATTAGTAGATTTTCTGGAATCAGCTGGTGGGAGTCAGAATGTTCCACTCCCCTGCATAATATACTTGATAGAATTATCAAATATTTTATTGATCATATAATTGCTGAATATATATAGACTGACCCCAGAATAAAATTTAGAACTTATTATTTGCCTCTTTCTTCTAAAAGTAGCTGCCAAGGAAAAAAAAATCTTGCTCCTGCCCCAGATAGAAGCCTGAGAGCAAAAGAGCTTCCCTAGAGAGCCTCCCAGAGGTGCTGCTAGCAGATGGTGTTGCTAATGGAAGCATGTGGGCAAAGACAAAGTTCAAATGCAGACTGAACGTCTACGCCATCAGATCCTTCTCCAGTTTGCTGCCCACCCTGGGAGGGAAGGTACCCCCAAACAATCAACCTGCTACCAGACAAAAGGCTGATTCCCTTGAAGCATTGTGTAACATCATGGGCTCAGGGTTTGTTACTTCCTCTGGGTGAAGGAGCACTCAGCTAGTGGCAGTCGCAAGATCACCCTGGAGAGAAGAGGACCTTGTTTTGCGCACATACGTAAATTCTCCATTCTGTTCTCATGCCTCAGTTTCCCCCCATCCCCCACCCCTTGGCAATGCACTGACATTCACATATAATACTCAGTGAGGCTATGAATTCAAGCAATGTGGCAACCCAAAGATTCTCACTAACTTGGAGTTTATATTTCAGCTGCCTTGGCGCCACAGCTTCAAGAGATAAGAGAATCAAGTTGGTGTCTTGAGTTAAGAATTAAATGCTTCGAATTTGTTTTCTCTTTCTTAAGCCCATTTGGATGCCTCACTGCCTTCTTGAATTCCTCATGCCCTTTATACTGTTCTCTGGTGAGAAGAGTGTTCACCCCCCAAGCCTTGTCCTATCTGGACCCCTAACTCCTACAACCACAGGTGACTGGTTACGTTAGCTGTTTGCCACCGTGTGCCATTAGCTGCCAGATTCCCACTCTGGAAACGAATGATGCTTTTCCGGAATCTTTATATTTCTCTGAACGGAAAGGACCACGACAACTTCTGGTACTTTTTTTTTCTCTTTTAATTAGTCAAAATTTGAATCGCAAGCAACAGAAATCAATTCTGGATATCTTAAGCAGAAAAAAAAAATTATCTAGAATCTGACGAGGACTGCACAGAATCAAGAGAAACAAGGCTACAGAATGAGTATGGCCCATGACAGTCTGAGAAAGGAGGGTGAGGACCCCTTTTAGCAGGACTCATCTGACCAGGACGCTGCCACCACTGCTGCGGGTTATGGTCACTGCTGGGCACGGTCACGGTTCCTTTGCCTTTGAATGACTTGCTTTGGATTCACAGTCCAGGATGGGAGCTCCCGACTGAATCTAGGTCACATGACCAGACCATCTATATTAGTTTCCTAGGGCTGCTATAATAAATTACCACGAACTGGATGGCCGAAAACAACAGAAATTATCTCACAGCTCTGGAAGCCAGATGTCCTAAATGAAGTTGTCAGCAAGGCTGTGTTCCCTTAGAAGGCTCTAGAGGAAAATCTTCCTTACCTCTTCCAGCTCTTGATGGCTCCAGACATTCTTTGACTGGTGGCAGAGTGACTCTAATCTCTGCTTCCATCTTCTGCTCTTCTGTTGCAAGGATACTTGTCACTGGATGGAGGGCCCACTCAAATAACCCAGGATGATCTCATCTTGAGATGCTTGATTCCATTTGTAAAACCCTTTTCCCAAATAAGGTCAGATTCTCAGGTTCCATTGATTAAGATGTGGACATATATTTTGGGGAACGGGTACTGTTCAACCCACAGTACCATCCTACCAGGGCACAGAAAGTGGGAGAATCTCTGGTAAGAGGTAAGGCCCTGCATCTCGCCCTCGCTGCATGCTATGTGGCTGTCCCCAGTAGAAAATGCCACTGGATGGTAAACAGCCAAAATGAACCAAACGACGACCACCACAGTGCTAGTGTGAAAGTGTCTCTACATAATACAGGGGAGGCACAAGACAGCACAGGGGATGGATCCTGTCTGGGGGACAGGAAAGGCTTCATAGCGAATATGACACAGCCAGACCTTCAAAGGTAACTACGTCTGCTAAGTGGTGTAGAGGAGAAAGGAATTCCAGGCAGAGAGGGAACAGATGAGCAAAACGCATGAAGATATCAAATGTGCCTTGCGACACTCACAGAGTTTTTGCAAGTCTGGAAGGGAGAGCAGAGCTTGTGCTGGAATATAAATCAACTAAATCACTAAGCTAATCCTTTTTCTTTCATCACAGCAAGTGTTTCTGCGTGACAGAAGCCAGGAACTGATTTACGTTCTGGCGCAAAGTCCTCACGTCATTGTAACAGACAGTCGGCTGAGTGGCTGCTTCAGATAGCTCTGGTAGAACTCAGGGTGAGAATTGGGGCGGGACATCGGGAGGGAAGATGCTGGAGGGTGGGCAGGGTCAGATCATGGGGGCTGTGTTCATGTATTCGGACTTTCTCTTTAGTGTTGAGAGTGAGAGAGAAGAAGTGGATGTAAAGAATCACTCCCAAGACACGGCTGTGACAGCAGGGAGTCTGCAGGCATAGAGACCTTTGCATTCATCTGTTTCCCAAAACTCAGTTCTTTATTCCAGTGTTGGTTCATGACAATGTTTTCATCAATCTGTAGTGACATGAGAAAGTTAAAGATGGCTTGGTCAGGTTTAGTCAGTTTGTCAAAAATTCTATTCAATTTTAAAGGACTCTCCTTTGGTTTGATGTCATGGCCTCCCAACTGCCATAGGAGTAAAATTGTCCATTCATCTATGCAATTATGGTGATAGTAAAACTGGCTTTAAAATATGAGTATCTAATCTATCTATCTATCCATCTACCCACCTACCTAAAAAGTCCGCTGGTCCCTTTGGTTCTCCAAATGTCCCTTTGAGATTTTTCTGGACTGTGAAATCCACAAGAGTGGGAATTCCTGGGCCAGGTGAGAGCCTACCCCTAGATTGAAGCAGGGGGAAGAGGCTGGAGGAACGAGACAGAGCTGGGAGCCTCATCATGAGATCATTGCGGCCCAGATTTTCTTACACTTCGTATGTACACGATCTCTCTGCCTAACACTCAAATATGGAATCAGATTTTGTTTATTTTTTTACTACAGATTGAGCATTTCTGATCCAAAATTCTGAAACCCGAAATGCTCCAAACTGTGAAACTTTTTGAGTGCTGACATGATGCCACACATGGAAAATTCCACACTTGACTTCGTGGAACGGGTTGCAGTCAAAACGCAGACACACGACGCACAGTTTATTCAATGTCCCCAAGAGAAAAAACGCCCTTCCATCCCCCTTCAGATGCGATATACTTTTCCTTGCACACCCAGATTTTCCCACACAAGCATGCTCATGAAGTGTAATAAAATGGTATGTGTGCGGGCCAGACGTGCCAAAGGCATATGCCCCACATTGGACGAAGACCTATGTGCATTACTCACCATGATTTCCCACTTATTGTGTGCTCAATGGTATCAAGATATTTTTGAAAATGTCCAAAAGACTTGCAGCTACCACTATGAGTAACAGTGATAAGAAAAAGAGGGAGTATTTTTGTATTAATAGTACTGATGATGAAGATGTCATTAACACTGCAGAAAAAGTGCCCATTGACGGCATAGTGCAAATGTGCGGTGGGCTTATTGAGGGACTAGAGCAGTGTGCGTTCGTAACGAAACAAGAAATCATGTCTGTTTATAAAATCAAAGGGAGATTTCTAAGACGAAAACCATTGCTAATGAGGCAGCTGACTCTGGAGGAGACGTTTTAAAAAGCCATCCTGCAGATTGTTTCTTCACCCCTAGAGGACCCACTTCTGGGTTCCTCAACTGCTCGTGATGTTTATGCTCACCTAAAAAAAATACAGTGCACGGTGACCTTTCAGTCAAAACACATCTTCGCAGGCGGGTACTGAAAGGCAGCCGTTGTCTGCTGTTGCTGTTGTTTAACAACAATGTGGAATATTCCAGTGATGCTACCGTGCTGCTTAGTTACCTTGAACACTTTATTTTTTCACTATATTCATGGTATGACATATTTTTACTGTGACGTACTTCCATGGGAATAAGTGTAAGAAAATGATTGCTTATCGGTAGCATATAAATTCAGAATCAGGAATGATGGTGCTGCCACACAATCACGGATTGTCCACATCGGGTGGCCGAGATAGTGACACGTTTGCTTTCTTATGGTTCAGTGTACACACACTTTGTTTCGTGCACAAATGTGTTAGAAACATTGTATAAAATTACCCTCAAGCTATGTGTATGAGGTATAAACGAAACATAAATGAATTTCTTGTTTCGACTTGGGTCCTATCCCTGAGATATTAATATCTCATTATGAATATGCAAATATTCCCAAATCCCAAATCTGAAACACTTCTGGTCCCAAGCATTTTGGGTAAGGGATACTCAACCTGCAGTAACTCCATGGGTTCCTGTTTTAGGATCAATTGTGTAATAAATACATTTTATAAAATACACTAATGTGTAATTAATCCTCACATTTCCCTCTGAATTCCATTCTTAGAAAATCGTTAGATGATTTATAACTTTACAGTTGACTCTTATTTAGAAGCTCTTTCTTGAACAATCTTTTTTCAGTAAAATAACTGGGGGATTCTTTGTCCACTATCCTCCCTAAACCTTCTTTCTGAAGAAAAGAAGGTTAAGAAATAAATGTTCCACTTTTTCTCTGTTATTGCCGTTCATACGTAATATCAGAACAATCTTCTTCCAAGCTGCTCTTCCAGGGATCCTATTGCTTTTATGTCAACACAGACCGAGAGCTGGTTTTGTCAAATTGACACCAGCAGCGAATGCCTGGGGGGAGCGGGTGCTGTATTTTCATTTTTCTTAAACCTCCTGTTTGATTTTCTTCTTCTTTGCTGACATTCTCTAACCTACAAAATCAAAATGAAGTGTAATATAGTTACAGTGAATATGGCCTCATCATTGCCTGTGGAGGAACGATCTTTGGTAAAGGATCTCATGATCAGTATTGTGCTGCAAACTCTTGTTTCCTGATTTTTGCATCGTCTTCTTGTAACCACCCGCCTCACACTCACATTCCCCACCCAGATGTTATCACATTCCTTTCCTTTATTTGGATTTTAGAGCTACTACCCTATTCTTAATGAAGTCAATAGACCTGTAATCCTTGAAATTTTTCAAGAAAAACAAAATATTCTTGGGGAATATCTGATCTCTCTCCCCTAAGATAAACTCCTCTCATATTGTTTGCTTTCTTTTAACGTGTTTACTCAGGGGTAACTTTGTAGTCCCTGGTGGGATTATAGAGGGGATCATATACTCCCAGTGCTACATAATTTGTTGTTTTGAAGCTCTGAGTTTGTTCTGCTCATAGGATTTCAATTAAAAATGTCAGTTGCTACTATCCATAGCATTTCCACTGTAATCTCTCTGGCATGTTATTAAGAAGTTCTCTGTAGAATAGAGAATATTGATGAGGCTGTTTTACTTGCTTCATTATTTAAAGGGAGCAATATTCAGAGTCAAAGTATTTCACCCCGAGCTAGAAAAACTAATATTGCTTGTTCTCTGTGCTTTTCTAGCCATCAATCACATACTTGTTCTCTACTATTGTCATTCAGCTGTTACTCTGTGTTACTCCTAGTTTGTAACTTTTAGAGAGTAGGGACCACATTATCTTTTGTTCTCGTATCTACCAAAGCAACTGTTGCCTAGTAGGTGCTTAGTCAATATTTCTTGAATTAAATTTAATTATAGTAGAGCTCTATGGTGCATGGCTAGGAGTCCTCTAATACTAACATTTATGGGGGTTTAATGTTGGTGATTCTTCCTGTTCTATCCTGATTCCTTTTCTTATTCTGCACAATCTCTTTTGATTTAATATTCTCTCTTGGCCCTACTGGGCCGTGTCCTGAGATAATGATGATTTTTGAATGATTTTTAAATGATGTCTAATCCAGCCTGACTTCCTGAGCTTCATATCCATCTAACTTTGCCCTTCAAGTACCACAGAAACAATATGGCCAAGCCTCAAACCTATACCTCGTCTGATGGTGAACCACAGCCCTGTTTACCCAGACAAGGCATGAGTTTAGGGAGTCACATGTTCTCAGGATGTATCCATCCCAAATGTAAAAGTTCTACTACATTTTCATTTTATGCTTCTTTGTATGTTTCCTGTATTAAATTCTTGGCTCCTGAATTGGGGTAGCAGGGCTGTTTTGTCTGTATCCCTAGTGCCTTACATATACCAGAGGTCCAATTAGTATTTATTGAATGGATGAGTGTGTATTTTTAATTTAACATAAAAAATCCTTTTTTTCAAAAAACTGACTTTGCCCTGGAGCTGTGGTTTGAGGTTCTGATCCTCTCTCTTCACAGGAAAGTACACACAGCTCATCTGAGAAGGTTGGAAGTACGAACTTTTGGCCTGGAAGATGGCTTCCCATTTATTCAAAGAGAAGAGGAGAAGAAATGCATTTCTTTCAATACAAATATGGCTGATCTAGTAAAAGGATTCAATCAGAATTCAACTCTTTTTAGATAGATACTACCCTATTCTATCTTTGTCCACAACTTCTTAGAGATGATGATGTGATTCATACATTTTAGACAGAAGCAAATTTGGATTGTAATTTAGGAACATTAAGGGAAATCAGTTATATGTGTAGGTGTTTTGGGGGTGTGATTTAGATACAGAAAAGCCTCCTGCCCAAGTAGCTCATATATGTCTTCTACACTATCTGCAATTCTTCTTTTCATTGGCTACTCTTACTGACTAAGGCATTGAAGACTTTGTCTTCAGTACCTTATCTGAGAGGGCTGACACATTTAGGCATTAATGCCTGAAGGAAAGGTGGACAGACAGCCCACTCGGCTGGTGACAGTGACTGACCAGGGCAGGACCTGGGAGGGCAAATCCAAGTGGAAAGACTGGGCCTGACATGGGGACCAGGTGAACAGATGTCATCTCCTTTATAATTAACAGGCTCTAAGACTGCATGAGGAAGATGAGGTGCTTTGACTGAGGTAGTTCATTCAAAATCCTTCTTAAATTTGCTTCCTAAAAAGTCAACTTCTGTGGCTGTCAATAGCTGTCAATGGCATACGTGATATACCTACATATGACCAAGAGATGTCTGGGGTTAAAATGTAGATGTAAATTCTGAAGACCAAAGCAAACCCAGATCAGTGACTCTTAAATAGGGACCAAGATTGGGGTGGGGTGGGGAGTAGGGGACATGTTGGGGGAAGCCATATGTGCCTCACCCTGCCATTCTGAGAACCACTGGATGTATAAGGGGTACAGTTTGTGGCAGGGTGGTGAGCAACAAAAGACACAGAGACTAGGGAAAATAGTTGCAATCTGTGTCCTAGATTAAGGTCCAGACACCCCATTTACAAACAAGCAATTGGGGCCTGAGGTATTACACGTTGGGCTTTTCCTATCATACCAGGCATCTCTCAGAATTTCATTCTATACCCCAAAACCTCTGTATTGCAAAGTGCTTTTTGGTATGCAAGATGCATTATTTTATTTTATTTTATTTTTTAGTAACTAAGAGCATTTTGATGGGTTTCATGACAAGTTCTATTATGGAAAAGAAAAAAAATAAATATGAACGACGAAGAATAAGTAGGACCACTTGTCAGAGTGACATGGCAGTAGCTGATAATACGAGCAAACATTGAGGAGTCCAATTGTACTAGAACGATTTGATATGATTTAGTAATATCGCCTTAAATAGTTAGTATACATTTAATTAAGCCCCTGGATTCAGAGTGGACTCTCAATGCTTGTAGTTTTCCCAGGAATAAGATGAAATCAATCAATTTAATTTTGGGAGAAAGTACTATATGTTTTACAGAAAAGTTTAGGAATTGATTATTTATAAAGCACTCTTATAATCCTGGCACACTCCACATATTAACAGTTCTTTGGAATCCCTAGCTTTCTGGGTAATTTATGCACAGGACAAGAGGTCAACCTGGGCTGTAGCTGGTTCCGTATTTTTATTACGTAAAATGACATTTAGTATTTGTCTTTTTTCTAATAGGGCCTGTGTGTTCCCTTCAGAGACTCATACAAGTGTCTCATCATGTGAAGGACCTAGATATTTGATTTCACTCCTCCAAGTTTTCATTTACATTACACATTGAGAAAGTTATGAGAAACAACTGTCACTCTCTGGGGGTGGAGACTGCCATGATTCACAAAGACAAGAGGTAATTTTCCTGTAATCACAAGATGACTCAGGTTAGTAGCTTTCAGCTCTTACTGCAACTCAAGTAATACGAGGTTTTTTTGGCAATGTGTATATTTGGTAAACCGAATTAGTCCCAATTCCTATAATTTTAAATTTCTGGCAACGTGACAGAAAGTAAGTTGGA
>NW_012148664.1:362390-395184 GCF_000956105.1 Propithecus coquereli | reverse complement strand
TTGTCTTACAGAGGGAGCTAAAGAAATAGCTCCTTGATTCATTGGTTCTACAATTAATTATTGAGCGATGCTCTGTGTTCAAACTAGCCTCGCACTATGAGATTTTATATGTATGAAAGGAAGGAAGGAAGGTTCCTTATTGTTGGAGTTGCTAGAGGAGGGTGTTGTGTCTCCAGCACGTGGATTAACGGAGAAGGGAGTGTTGCCAACTCCCAACATTATGGATCTATTAGAGAGGCCAGATGTAGGGGGTGTGGGGATGGCAAGGGGGCCAGAGAGACCAGCCAGAGTTGTAATAATAACTCAGATACTAGGTCGTGGCAGTACAAACAGAAAGATGGAACCAGGGCAAAGCACTATGATGACAGCTATGATCTTCTCCTAGGCCAGCACTGGTTCCAGTAGGACCGTGCCATCTCAGAGGGCTCCACCAAGAGTCCCTTCATTCATCTGTGTGGTGAGCGCTGTTGGCAACTCTGGTGTCCACTGTGTATCTCTTCTACTATGGCATCCCTAGGGTACATGCCATGGGTGTGAAAAAGCATTCAAGTGTGCAATAGTTAAAGAAAGTCCTTTGACTGTAAACATCAAAATTAACTCTTACTCAGGCAAGAAGGAGGATTTGTTGGGAGTATCCTAAGTAGTTGATAGAATAAAAGAAATTGCCGCAAACCAGACCTCAGAAAAGGTAAGACTCAGGATGAAACTTGAGGACCTTTTCTTCTGGGTTGAGCCATCAGCAATTCATTCCGCTCCAGCCTCTTGTCAGTTTCCCAGGGGAGGGAGAATGACTGTCACTGCAAATGTGACTGCCGAGAGATGCGCAGTTCCCCAAAGGAAGAGAGGATAAACAGAAGTTTTTAAAAGTATTCTAATCTCTAAAATGTCTGGGTTTGCAAATAATGGTCATATGTGCATGAGCTCAGGCTTAGGGAAGGATCAGATATTCCCCAGAATCTTAGATCTCCAAAATTATTGCTCACTACTACCTTGGGCAGACCGTCCACTCTTTCAAACTAATGTCTTATTGTTAAAAAGAAAATATTGATATTGATCAGAAGTTACTGCCAGCAATACCTTCTCGCTTGCATGCTCCTGTCTTTTCTCCCTACCTCTTTCTTTTCCTTCGTTTTGTAGTGGTCATCTCTTCAAACACATCAAGTGACCTGAAGTGACTTGATTTATATGCCTTAGCAGTGTTGGAGTTTTCGAGTTTGCTACTTCTCCCTGAAAGGCGGGTTAATGGGACTTTAAGAAGCACAGTGGCTTGGCCACCTTTGGGGAGTCCTTGAATTGATACTTCTTGCAAGTGCAATTTAAATGACAAGAAAAGAATACTTTCAAATCCTGTCTGTGTTCCAAGTCAAGTGGGTTTTTTGTTTTGGTTTGGTTTGGGTTTTTTAGAGATAGGATCTCACTCTGTCACCCAGGCCGGAGTGCAGTTACACTGTCATAGCTCACTGTAACCTTGAACTCCTGGACTCAAGCAATCCTCCTACCTCAACCTCCTGAGTAGCCGGGACTACAGGTGTGCGCCATGATGCCTGGCTAATTTTTCTATTTTTTGTAGTAGAGATGGGTCTCACTCTTGCTCAAGCTGATCTTGAACTCCTGACCTCAAGCGATCCTCCCGCCTTGGCCTCCCTAAGTGCTGGGATTACAGGGGTGAGCCACTGCACCTAGCCCTAAATCATAGTTTTTAAATCTTTGTCTATTTTCCTACTCCTCATCTTTTGCTTCCTGTGCATTAATGTATATGATGCACATGATAATCACTCAGTGTCTATTCATTTCTCCTTTTCTCTTCCTCTAGCTCCTTCCTCTTTTCTGTGTCATTCATCTTGCTACTTTTTTTTTTTGCTTTTTATAACAACTTTATTGGTACATATTATTGGCTCCTCGGTTTTGTTTTTTGGGGAACATTGTTTCTTCTATTAATAGTAAGTATGTGTATTTCAGGAGATTAACTGTCCAAATTTCAATTAGGCTCCAAATTGTTGTTACCTTAGGTTCTAAGTCTTATAAATATTGTCAAATTGTTCAGAGAGATTTTATTCTCTGATAAACTCAGCAGATTTTTCCAATAAGTAGATAGAGAACCATGTAAACACCTGGCTAACCATTGCAACTGATCAACACAGAAGTAATAAATGAGGAAATTCCAGTTCATGCCATTATTTCTAATAAGGTACTGAAGTAGCTGAGAATTGTCTTAATGAGGAACCATAACAATAAAGCAGTAAGGTAATCAGAGTGAAGGTAAGTTAGAATAGCAATCTCAAACTCTTGCAAACTGAGGATCACGTAGCATCCTTCCTGGATCCTTTACCTGTGGTCCTCAATGCCCAGGTCACGGCCCATTACCAGTCCATGGTCTGTTAGCAAATGGCCTCACATCACCACCTGAGCTCTGCACCACAGCCCTCCCATGACACCCCCCTCTCCACCCATCCCCAGTCTGTGGAAAAAATTGTCTTGCATGAAACCAGTCCCTGATGCCAAAAAGTTTGGGGACTGCTGCTTTACACAATTTCTGTTCCCATCTGTTTATTGCGATCAGTAATCCTCATATATGATTATAGCTGTCCTACTTGGAAGCTGTTGCTGGCATAAAGCATCCTTATTTACACTTTGAATTATTGGGTAAAGCTATTTATTCAATGTCTAACAAGCTCACAAATCTAGGATAGGCAAAATGAGTTTCCTTTCTCTACTCACACTGATGAGTTACTCACCTGCTGCTTTAACTGAAATGGCATCTTTAATGAGAGCAAACGGAAACGATTCTACTCTGGTCGCTTCACAATCTGGCATAGAGTTTCAAAAATGTCATATTGCATAGCCCCACCTCTACAAATCAGTTTTCGCAGTCAGCTATGTATTTTGTAGCATTTACACTTAACTGTAAAAGACCAGAAAAATGAAATAGATTCATATTGCTTACACACTTAAAAATAGCTGTCTTTAAGGTTATGTGTTTATGGTAGAGGCCAGGTAATTTGAGGAAGAACTTATAGAAAGGTCTCCAAGGGGTGCTGTTCAGACACTACAAATGCTGAGGTTGAAATTGGAGCCAGTTTAACTGCAGATTGGAAGGAACTGTCAGTTGCCACTTAACATTTGCAAGTGCAATAAAATTTATTTGTTCTAGTGCTCTCTAAATTATATTGCCTGATTGATTCCTTGAGGGGCCAAAAGCTAAATAGACTTAAATCTACTGAGATTTTGATAAAAGAAAAGCACTCAGCATTTCAGTTTTTCCTCTTGTGTGGGCAGTTACAGCCAGCCATATGTTTACTTTGTAAATTCCAGTTGAGGGTGCAATATAAGCTGTTTCAGTTTGGGTGGAAGTTTTGTCAGACCTCACAAATTAGATTTTTACTCTGTTAGGAGTTCGCTAGGATTTTTGTTTTGTTTTGTTTTGTTTTTTGCGGGTGCTGTGGCAGGTCCATAGTGATTAAGGACAACCTATTGCATTTTAAGAGTACATCCTGAACAGCTCTTCCTTGCAGTGGAAGGCATGATGGAATTAGAATAGCATCATTTGGTGATAACTGTCGTAATAATTGTCTGAAGCAAAAATCATCAGGGATGCTAAAACTTGTGGGTGAGCATGTAAGAAACAGAATATTTCTTACGGTCTCAAAGTATCTCTCCACAAGATATTTCTTAAATACAAAAGAGGAAGAAGTTACTTTATAGTGAAGTGACTTTGAAGACACCATCCTACCCAGGGGCTTCCTACTTCCCAGGGTGGGTCTGGGGATGGAAGGACAGAAGCTGTCCAGCGACAGTATCTTCTCTCCAGTCACACTCCCATCTGCAAGCTTGCAGGTATGGTGTCCCCTCCCTTCCCACGCTCCCCGTGATGAAAACAATCACTCCTGCTAACCAAAGCCAGCACTACCCTCTGTACTCAGAGTTAGATTCCATTCTGGTTATGTTTATTTGTTTGCTCATTTGTTGAAGGTTTGCTGTGTCCTAAGTGCTGGGGATTCAGCCTTAAGTAAGACAAGTCCCTGTTTCCTAGGATCTTATAGCTAATGCAAGTGACAAATATCTAAACAGGACAAGCCCAAAACAGCAGGGGCTTCCAGGAACTGCGCTGGTAACTTTCCCACTCTTTTCCTATTGCCCCGTACTGCATGGAAGGTCAGGGAAGGCTTCCTGGAGGAGGCAATGCCTGTGCCAAGAGTGACTATACATTAGCCAGGTAAAGCACAGCATCTGTTCAGGCCCCTGGATGAGAGGGACAGTGTCACCTCTGAGAAACCATGGCTCATTGAGTATTACAAGATCAGCTGACCCTGGGGAAAGATGGTAAGAAATGGCCCTTCACGGGTAAGGTGAGGCCAGATCAGAAAGGGCCTTTTGATCCCTCTTAAGCCAGTTGAACTTGATCAGACCCACTATAAAATGCCTTTGAAGAAGTCTAAGATAAGAAGCAACGCAATCAGACTTATATTTTAAAAAACAGTTGTGACATCATTGAAATTGGAAAAAGCATTAAAAGGCCAGAAAACCTGTTTACAGGCTGTTGAAGTCATTCAGGCAAGAAATGAGCACCTTTACTAAAACAAAAGCAGTAGTGATATAGAGAAATGGTTGGAATCCAAAGATGTTAAAAAGGTAGAATAGGGCTTTGGGATGGTGAGCTACCTGTTATAAAATTTTAAAATCTCTTTAGCGTCAGATAAAACAATCTTATCCAAAGTGAACCATTCGGTAAGAATTTTGGCTATGCTTCCAAAATTAAGAATTGATTTTGCACAGGTACTTACAATGATTAGCTCATTCCCAAACCAATTGTCGCCTTGAAAATTAGCTGGTAAAAAGCATGCATTTGCTAGTCTTTTGGCGACTATGGTGAGGTCACAGTGAAGGTTTTGTTTTTTGCAGCTTGTAAGAAAATGTAAGAACAGCGCGACTTTTGCAGATGTAGGTCCCCAAGTTTAGGAAATCTGCATCCTGCTTCAGGCATCTTTGGGACATATGCTGACCTGCGTTCCTTGGGTTGGCCCTGTTTTCTCCAGGATGGATCATGAAGCCGCCCAGCTGGAGAAGCAGCACGTACACGATGTGTATGAGAGCACGGCCCCTTACTTCAGCGACCTGCAGAGCAAAGCCTGGCCCCGCGTCCGCCAGTTCCTCCAGGAGCAGAAGCCAGGCAGCCTCATCGCCGACATAGGTAACCCAGCGTTGTGCCACATAGAGTGAGACGGCCTCTTCACAGGGAATGGCAAGATATTGGTTAAAGGGTTCAAAGCTTCAGTTATATAGGAGGAATAAATTCAAAAGAGAAAAGAAAAATACCAACAATCCAAAAGAAAAATAGTGAAAGGATGTGTGAACAAATAGTTCAAAAAAGGAGTAGAATACAAATTGCATAAAAACAGTTTGATAGGTAATCTACTTACATGGTTCAGTAACAAAGGTACCAAAGATGTACAATGCAAAATATCCTCCCTTCCCAGTCTCCTGGCACCAAGTAACTTATACCAGAGGTAACTGATGCTGTTAGCTTCTTGTGTGCTCTTCTTGAGATATTTGATGTTAATATAAGCATATTTGTGCCTGTGGGTATGTGTATGGGTGGATTTCCCTTTTTTGATTACACAAGTGGTATTATGCTGTAAAAACAATTACACACTTAGCTTTTGTTATTTTTAACATATTGTGGAGATCATTCCATATTTGTGCTTATAGAGCTTCTTAGTATTAAAAGCTGCCTAAAATTATGTGCTGATCATGCCATGTTGACAGATCATATGAGCCATTTGTTGCATTTTGCTAGTATAAATTTATGGTACAAATAATATTCTTTAAACACCCCTGTGCAAATCAACAATTGCATCTGTAGTAAATATCTTTTTGCCCATTTGCATCTTTTGAATTTTGTACTATTTACATTTTTTACTATTTAATAAATGAATAGTCATATTTTGATTATAAGATGAAAGATAAGTCGTAAAATGAAATTGAAATTAGAGAAGAAATAAATGGAAAGAAAAGAGTCCAAAGGGATGAGAAGAAGAAAAGACAGCGTGGTAATATGATTATCTCCAAAAGGAAATTTTTTTTGTTTCTAGGTTTTCTGCTTAGCTAAAATAATCCGCTGTTTGATATGTATATTAATCTGACTGGTTATTAGATTAGCAATTGTTAATTAATTGCTAATAAAACATTGCATTGAAAAAACATCCAGAGGCAATCAGGTTCCAGGTGCCCAGATAGGAATTCTCTGGGCAGTTTCACTATTTTAGTGATGAAACTTTTAGTTAACTAAAATTTTATTAACCACATCACCCCATTCCCCAATCAGGCTGACTTGCTGAAGTGTGTGATAATAGTTCCTGGGTAGAATAAAAAGAACTTCAGTGATTCAAAGACAGCAGAAATGCCGACGTCCTCTCAGGAAATACCGTGGCCTGTGCAATTACGGCATTACCTTTACCTGAAATGGGCTTGGTCAACTTTAGTCCATTAATGGTACACAGAGGGCATTCTGTGGTTTGAAATCTTTGCTTGGATCAGTTCAGAAAGTACGAGAAAGAGGAAAGCTGTGTTCTTTTTGAGCAAGATTCCCTTGTTACCTGACATCAGAGACAGCTATGCTAATAGCATTGAAAATTTTATTTTTCTATACATACTAAAAATTAACTCTTCAATTATTAATATACCTTTGCCTCTTAACTTTCTAGGTATTTATTCTTAGTCCCAATGGTCAGATTTAATTGGCTAAATCATTCTCATTCCTTCATTGAGGCAATGAAAATTTAGAACACCTGCTATGTGGCATCTATTACACTGTGCCCGAAGAATAAAACGTATCGCCTCATCTCTGGCCTCAAGAAGTGTATATAGAATGGGAAACAAATAAACTATATTCTTCTTTTTTCTCCTAGGAAAAGAGAATTCTCTTTCAGATAAGGTCTTAGGAAAGAACTCCTAATTTTAAAAACGTAGTGATTTTTTTTGCAAACTTCAGAAAGAGCATTCAGATTAATTCAGTTATTTTCAGCAAATATTTGCCCACCAACAAAACATTTTGTTGAATTGAGGCAATTATCTGTTTTCTTCTTTAGTTATGGGGGGGCACAATACAAAATCAAGGGGAACGTATGCATGCACTTTGTTAGCTCTCTGCAGTACTACACAAGGTCATCACTTAATAAGATTTTGCGGAGGAGCATGGTTGTGTATTGGATGGAGCTTGCTGTGGTATCGCTGATGTTCTGATTTACATGTAAGGTAATGGGTGGTTGAGTAGGCTTGGCAATATTCTTGATTTCCTTCTTAGGATAAAATCTTCTTCTCTCCGACATCTCAGCGTTTGCACTTAGAAAATGGATAATTGCATCATATTTGGAGTTCCACTACTACCCTTAAAAATGAATGCCATTAGAAATGACTATGGGACAAATAAAGAATCTGCTTCAGGAGCTGTTTAAATGTGAAAAGACCTCAGTTTCCTCTTTATTACCAAAGGCTCTCTGAACAGTTCCTCCTAGCTCTCACTGTCGATGAATCTGTTTTTATTAGTATCTTCAAAGTAATTTTCCCTTTCATGCCTCCCAGTGTATCCCTTAAGCCAATAAAAAAGAAAACTAATTTGCAAGGTTATTTTTCTTAAAATAGGACCATCATCTGTGAAATCTACAGGATTTCAATTTTAAAATACTTTGTGAATTATATTTTCCTCATCACTCCCCTCCAAAAGTGGATACTTTCTCTCATAAGCATTATTATGAACAGTGGCTATGAGATCAAAAATGCTTCTCGGACTCCAATCATTTGTATTGAAATGATAATATTGGAAATCTTATTTTTTATTCATATGCTCTCCACTGTCTCAGCTGGCGTCAATGAACTTTAATTTTGCTTTTATTGTCTCATAATTTTGAAAAGTGCCTATTAAGGAGGATTTATTAAGGGGTGTCATGATGTATTTCAGAAGCAGCAAACGAATCATCATTAAATAGTGGCAGATTTTTTTTTCAGGCAGAAAAATCTGTAAGTAATGTCAGTAGGTAGAAATATCAGTTCTAATGACTTCTTTAAATATTTCTGAAAAGGAATTAGCTTATATGTCTGTAATAGAATATCATGCTAGGTACTAGATTGTAGGCTTTGTTTCAAGATGGTTATTCATTCATGTTATTATCTTGTTCTTCATAATATCAGTAAGATCTGATTGATCTAAATCTTTGGGCTGTGAAAATCCTGAATTATTAATATTTGGGTCTCTGCCCCTGGAAGCTGTCAAAAATTGTCCATTTAAGAGAAAAATAGTTCTTTGTCAGTGTTGTGTGCTGAGTCCATATAGATTATTTTAAACCCAGCACTGACAATAGATTGGATAGACACATGTTTAGAATTCTTTTTTCATTCAACTTCGAATTTTAAATATTCGAAAAGCATATTTTGTTGTATAAATTACTTTTATAGCCATTGAAAAGTTGTTGACAGTAGTTTGTTTTACATAGTTAGCAGGTGGTAAGAATCTTTGGAGAGACAAGAGGAGAATAAATGCCATAACATACCTATATACATAATGAAATAGGTATGTGAAGATAAAGTCACTGCGCACTGTCTGTCCCTGGGATGTAGAACTATCGTCCCCTGCCATGGGCCAGCCAACATGTGATTGTGCTAGTGTGCTAAGCCCTATGGACAATTCCTCATTAAACATTCCCTTTCCCTCTTCCATTCTGTATGAAAATATGTGAGTATTGTCTAAAGGCTTTTCTTTTACTTCTGTGGATACCTTCACCCATGTCGGATTCTATCTTGATTAGTAAATATAAACTGATTCATATTCCTTGTTATAAAGCAAATGAATTATTTTCCACTTTCCATTAAGGGCACCGTGTAACACAGGCTTTCCTCTTACAGGTTGTGGGACTGGAAAGTATCTTAAAGTAAACAGCCAGGTACATACCCTGGGCTGTGACTACTGTGAGCCATTGGTAGAGATTGCCCGGGAGAGAGGATGTGAAGTCATGGTATGTGACAACCTTAATCTCCCCTTTAGGGATCAGGGCTTCGATGCCATCATCTCCATAGGAGGTAAGGCAGCCAGATCACACGTTCACCCTTAGCCATGAGAATAATTTACATGATTGAGGCCACTCTCGTGACTCAACATCCATTCTGTGTACAAAGATTTATGTGATTCGTTTTATCTCATTTAAAAAAATACATATTTCAACTGCTTGAGTGATTTGATTAATCTCAAATGCACTTATGGTACATATGATTTTTTTAACTACTTAAACCTTCAAACTGTTATTGTATTCTTTTTGATGATTCATTCCAATTTCTTTTACATATGAGTAAGAAAGTATTAGAGGAATCACAGTCATTGAAAATAGTACTTCATTATATTGAAATGAAGCCAGATTCTTCCAAAGCAAAGTAGATTTTTAGGATTCATATTGCCTTTTTCAGCCCAAAATAGTGCCCTTTATTAACAGAGAATTCTAGGACTAACACACTGAATGTCACCTGGACCAATCTGCCACTCAGTGGTACTCAAGTTCCTGGAGAAGATGGGTCCCACCTCGTCCCAGATTGCATTGTTTTTATGCCATTCTGTTGTCTCACTGCCAGAGATTGTTCCTGAGTCTAAGGAATATTTTCCTCATATTCTCCCAACAAGTATGCCCAGAAAACACACATGCCAAAAAATGACAAAAACAAAAAACAAAAAAAGAAAAAAATCCATTTCTGAAATATATACCAGTAAGGCTCATTTTACCCCATGTATGTATTCCTGACACCTAGTATATTCCATATTTAAATATGCTAGGAAACTTGATATTTCACTGAACCCTATGACAAGTTCTTTTGCAACGGAAAAATCTTTCACAAAGCAAATGACTTGCATCAATACACTTTAAAAAAACTAATCTATTTGAATATAACAAGCTTCATCAAAACAAGGCAATCTTATATAAAACTAACTGCTGTTCATGATGAAAATACAGAATAAGATTGTTTGCCCTCTCCTGAAACAGATGAGAGATCGATTTATTCAACATTAGACGGGGACTGCATCTTTGCACAGTGAGAGGACGCAGGCCTGGATGCCATAACCTTGGAAGTAGTTAAAATTGGCAAAAGATGGTTGCCATGGAAACCTGCTGTATGAAATTAGCTGAAACTACTAGGTCCATTTTGGTTGTCAGTATTAAGAGGGTTGTCTTAGTCTGCTTGGGCTGCTATAGCAAAATATCATAGACTTAAATATCATAGCTTAAATGACAGACATTTATTTCTCACAGTTCTGGCAACTGGATGTCTGAAATCATGGTACCAGCAAGGTCAGGTTCTGGAGGGGGGGCCCTCTTTCTGGATTGCAGGTGGCTGACTTCTTGCTGTATCTTCACATGAACAGGGGTAGTGGGGGATGGGGGCTTAAGGGGAGAAAGAGAGAGCAAGAGCAAGAGCAAGTTCTCTGGTCTCTTCTTATAAGGCCACTAATCCCACCATGGGGCCCCACCCTCATGACCTCATCTAAACCTCCCAAAGTCCCCACCTCCTAATACTATCACACTGGGGGTTAGGTATTTGATATATGAATCTTGAGGGGACACAAATATTCAGTCCATGACAAGGAGGGATTCTTGTTGAGCTAAGCAACACGATACATTGCTCTGAATCTTTAGTGGAAAAAAGGTTTGATTATTCCACCTAAAGAACTAGAAGTCGGAGAGAGGTCGGAGAAGTGTGTGTACTCTTTGCTCTTCTTTTGTTTACATTAGTTTCTGGGTCTGCAGGCTACCTACATCCAGGCCATGCTGTTGAGCCACTGTTGGGAGAAGGGGATACTGACCACCTCTTCTACCTTTGGGAAATGCTCTGTGTACCTGGTTAAGTCCTCTGTTTTCAGTTTGCATCTCATGTGTGGCCCTCAAAGAAAATGGAGGACACCTGGTTAGCATCTTCTAATTAAAAATACTTCCTTAAGTGGAAAAACAGCATGGATTTTTATGATCTGTAACAATGAATTAATGTGACATGGTTGTTTTCAGATAGATTTCACACTGAGAACTATAGTATGAGAAATTTCAATACACCATCTCTCTTATGTCCATATATATTTACTTCCCTATGAAAATTTTATATGTTGGCACTTTTTGCGTTTCTTAACAGGAAGAACATGTTGCTTGAGCCCAGGAATTTGAGGTTGCTATGAGCCAGGCTGATGCCATGGCACTCTAGCCCGGGCAACAGAGTGAGACTCTGTCTCAAAAAAAAAAAAAACAAAAAAACAAAAAACCATTTGGCTTGAAGGTTGTTACTTATTACATGTTAAATATAAATATAAAACATAATATAGAAGATTCTGATGTTTCCTGGATGAAAATAGATAGATCTAGCAGAATGAAACCTGCTGGTGACCTGTTCTTCAAACACATTTTACCCTCACACCTCTGGCATGGTAAAGATACCAAGGTTTGCGTGTCGTTGGCAGGAATAAAAACCTGATCGCTAGCAATACAAAATGTGCCTGTGGAATGATCTTTCTTTGACGGTTTTATCTATAAAAGAATCTCATCTGAGATATTTATTTATGAATAATATGTCTCTGTGGCAGGCTAACCACAGAGATTAATTTTCTTGAAATCACTGCTAACAGCTGGATTATGTGACCATTACAGGAACAGTTTCAGCCTCTGTCTCTGCCTTCACTACTCATATCAGAGGAGGCATCTCTCCACTTTCCTCGGGACTAATTTCCTCCTTGAGATAATGTGGCAGATCTGTGCGTGGAGAAATAATTTGATGTTTTCTCTTGATACGAGACTGTGATTAAACTCAGGAACTAGTGGACTAGCACTTTCTATATATTGTTGAATAAAAATATGCCTAATCACATACTTATGAGAAGATAAAGTTAGGCTTGCTTGAATCTCACTTTGACTTTGCAGGTATTGGAAATAAAACAATGACCTATCAATTGATTTTTTTAAAGAGACACAACTATTTTAAATCATATTAACATTTTAAAAAATTATTAGCAATCGTTTGGACTTCTGCTGGGCTGTTTTATCTTTGCATTATCTAGACAGAAAAATGATCTTTAACATTTTTCTCTACTTCCACGTGCTTTGTTAATTTTATTAACACTGTTTAGTGGTGTTAATCCTTCCTTGCTTTGGAAGTGCCAATTTTTTATTAAAACAATGAATTATTTCATAGAATTCTACCAGGGGACACTTAGTATTGCTTTCAGATTGTAATAATTCACACTGGCCATCCTTCTGGTTAACAAAATTCATAGGATTTTGGAACTGAAAGAGCACTCATGGATTTATGTGTTCTGGGCTGCTTATTATAGATGACGAAACTTAAAGTCTATAGAATTTAAATATTAATAACTTGCCTAAGATCAGCTGTCTAATAAGTACAGGAGCCAAAGGCAAAAATGGTATTTCTCCTAAAACTGGCCTATGCTGTTCTGGCATCCATCCCGCCACAGAGGAAATAAGTAGGTTTTGCTATGTGTCAAAATTTCATCATTGTTACATGGAAAATACTGGTATATAAATGTGTATGTTTATGTGTGTGTATACACACTGAGATCTGGTTTCTTCTTTTTCAGTCATACATCATTTTTCTACAAAACAGAGAAGAATCAGAGCCATCAAAGAAATGGCCAGAGTCTTGGTTCCTGGAGGGCAGCTGATGATTTATGTTTGGGCCATGGAACAGAAGAACCGTCACTTTGAGAAGCAAGATGTGCTCATTCCATGGAACAGAGCCTTGTGTTCCCGATTCTTCTCCGAATCCAGCCATTCTGGGAGAAAAAGGCGGTGTGGGCATCCGGAGAGAAGCCATCCCTACCATCCTCCCTGCTCTGAGTGTAGCTGTGCTGTTTGTTTCAAAGAGCACTGTGATTCCAAACGGTCCCACAGCGTGGACTATGAACCCGTCACGGCCAGAACCTGTTTTACAAATATTCCTAAAGAAAGCGAGGGAGAATACGGATTCTATAACACATTAGGAAAATCTTTTCGATCCTGGTTTTTCTTCAGATCTTTGGATGAACCAACTCTGAGGAAACAAATTGAAAGAGTGAGACCCTTGAGAAACACAGACGTTTGGGCCGATCACACTATCACAATCCAACCTTCCAGGCACTCTAGTCTAGACTTTGAACTCCAACAGCCATTTTCAAAAAAGGAGCAAAACTCAGATGAGGAAGTGTTTGTGGAAACTTCTTCTCGAAAACACTTGGAGTGGCTGAGAGCACCAGGCACTGTGAAGCGTTTAAATGGAGACCATCTAGGAGAAATTGGGAAAAATGGAGGGGGGAATTTTCTAGATAGCACAAACACCAATGACAATGGTGTAGATGCAAGCAACTTAGAAGGAGAAAGCCCTTCTGCTAGTAGTAGAATACTCAGGAGGATTTCTGCAGTCGATTCCACAGATTCCAACCCAGATGACACAATTTCTGTTGAAGAGCAACAAGCCGACATTTTGGATTCCAGAGCCTTTATGCGTTACTACCACGTGTTTCGAGAAGGCGAGCTCTACAGCTTGCTCAAGGAGAATGTGTCAGAGCTGCATATTCTGAGCTCTGGGAATGATCATGGCAACTGGTGTATCATTGCAGAGAAAAAGGAAAATTGCGATTGACTGGGTCATTTTTAGACAACTCCTCCAAAAGATGAACTGTATTCTTTTCACTAGGTTTGATATGGTTACTGGAATTTGCACTCAGTTTTATTATTTTTTAATCCTTTTATTCCGTGGTTTGGAAAGACTATAGATTAACTGATGTTTTTTATCTTTGAGTAAGCACAGAGGCCGGCACTGAAAACACTTGATAAAGGGTATTTGTGCTTAAATGTTAATGTAAAAGATCTGAAGAAGCAATAGAAAAATATACTTCCGTACAGTTTGGATTTCTTTTCCCCCTGAAAGGTGAAATTCTTATAAGAATATATGTCTATTGTTTTTCAGTATTATACACTGATTTTTTTAAAAGATCCTTCTGTTAAATATACCTTGAAAAACTGATTCTCAGGTGATAATTTAGATCTGTGTGCAAGATAACAGGTAAACCTGATCTATTGCACAGATTTATATTGAACCATGTGATTAGTTATTTTGATGCTAAGATCTTGCTTCTACTTAAAGCCTTTCAGAAAATTGAGTGAGAGTAGAGGGAACCAGAAAGTGTTATAGGATTTTTCTAAATTGTAAGCAAACTTGCTCCAGGAAAACTTGAAATACAGTAATAAGGTTTTCAGTGTTGCTCAGAAGGTTTTTAATCCATTGACTGCCACACTAGGGAAAAAAATACTGTTTTCCTCGGGGCCATGGTGTTTTATTATGAAAATAAAATAAAAACTTCAAAAACAAAACAATCCTTTCTAATTTAATGAAAAATTTATTTTTTATTATTTTCTGTTCCTGAGTTATATGCAACTTGAAGCATAGTTCTTGCGGCTCCCATGGTGAAGAGATGTGTGAGTTACATATTCTTCAGGAGGCCCCAGGCTCAAAACTAGCATGAGTTAAATACAACCCACATGGCAGTTAATGTGTTAAAGGCACTGTTAGCACGTAGGAAGTGGAGTATGTAGATACTAGGAGTTGTAAGTACCCAAGTGATATTTTTCTAACCTTATTAGAAGCATGAATATCCAGTTAGGAGAAGATCAAGATTGACTGATGGGGAGTTTTCATCAAGAATCACGCTTTTCATATTAATCAAAGGGATATTTGGGAAAGGAGAAGCTAGTTGAAGCACTGTTCTATTTTAGCTCTGAGGACAAATAAATTGTTAAGGTGCAGGATATTTATTTAGCCTTGGTAGAGGTATGACTCAGATTTATTGTTGGATTTTTAACAAATAACATCTGAGCATTTATTTTATTGAAGGTGATCGCATTTTGTTATGTTAGGGATTTAGGCAGAATCAACTTCTATTAATTAAAGGTTGAATTTCCATCACTTTATAGAGAAATCAATAGATTGGGCGTTGTGTGGTCACTGCATCTATTTAGATTTAACTATGGGTCTGTTTAAATCTATGTCATGGATCTTGAGACATAAAATTCAAATAGGACAGGACATGTAGGAGAAGCAGAAATACAGTGACCCAGGAATATGGTCTCAGACAGTTCCTTAATGAGTAGAAAATCGACATTTGACATAAGTCCTTTTACTTTACGCGCCAGTAATTCTGGATGAAAATCCAAATCTTGTTTCATTTTTCCACTAAAACTAAACTAAAATTATAAGGAATTTCATTTGTTCTTGGATTCTTTTTTCCTTCAGTGATTATGCTGTTACTTAAAATAAGGATGCCACTTTCGAAGAAACTGAAAGGATTATTTTTAACGTGAATCTGAAAATCATTAATGTTTATAATTCTCTTTTGGCTTCACAAGGAGATTGTGTCTTTACCATTTTTAGTAGATGATGTTGTCTGATGGAAGCACTACCTATTAGTATTCTTGTGCACATTTTACATTAAAGGAACAATGAAAACAGACACAGAAGGGGAGTAATAATTAAAAATTAATTTAGTGTCTTCCATTTCCTAAATTAGGACATTAAACCATGAATATAAGTGGTTTTCTTAGTAGGAAGAAAAGATTCTCAGAGTAAAAGATGTTCTTACAACTAGGGTTTAATGGCCTTTTTATTACGAATGGATTTTTCCTTTCTCTAAAGCCTGTTGTTACTCGTATCTTTAATCCTGAAGTCATCTCTTTCTGGTAGTAGCCTACCACACAGAGGTTGTTACATGGTGTAATTCAATTTATTAGATGGTGCCAGAACAGCTTTTGAGCTAACCTGTAATAGGCAACCTCTTACTTATATGCACACTACTTTGTGTAAAAGAGTTCTCTAGAACAGTCCTTGGGAGATAAATATTTTTATATAATATTGACAGGGCTGTAGAGAAAACACCACTAATAGTAGCAGTGTTTTGTTGTTCTTTTGCTGAACACAAGAATCTGTGCATCCAGACATTATTTTATATACAGATATTTAACTCAGTGTTTGGTAACCTCTCTTTGGGATATTCCTGTGAAAAGCACTTTTAAATTTAACTTCTGCCTTTGGAATTTTAAAAAGCCATTGAAGAGTCAAACTATTGATGTTTGATCATTTAAAAAGCTTGCCCATATGTACGATTGTCTTTAAAAGGAAATGCAAGTCATAAATGAGTACACATGTAGACAGTTTATTTGTTAATCAATCAATCCATCAAGCCTTGATTGCTTGATTGTAGACTTTACCGATCTAGCTGAAGAAATTTGAAAACTTATTTCATTATTAATAATAGACCAAAGAGTGTGTTTCTGATTCCTTCTTCTTTACTTACTGGCATCAGCACAGAGTCCGACTATCTGAAGTAGAGGGGAGGGTTTGGGGGATTATCAGAGAGTCCTTAAAAATCTTTGCAAATTTGGGGAATTCCATGTAAACAGTCAATGATTTGTGGGAAAGTGCGTTAACACAGACAAAGGATGCTATCAAATAATATTACAGTGGGAATCATGTAGGTGGCCTGTTTAAATTATTATTTTTTCCATTGTCAGTATAGTGATGAAATTACACCAGCATGTCATCGTAACTAACAAACTGCTCAAATATCTCAGAGTATCACATTGATTTGATCCTCCTTTATTGTCATACATCCCAATGCAGAGTAGTGTTAATTCTTGTTTCTAGTTTGCTGTTTTATTTCCTTCCAAATTCTTTTATGTGCCAAGAATTCCTCTGCCTTTTAACTGACCATTAATTGAATGGGCAACAATTTGGAGGTAATCTAGAGAGAAAATAATCCAAATGTAAATCAGCTAGGAACATTAATACACTTGTATATTGATGGCCATACAAAGAATAAGCACTGGTGGATTTTTGACAAATAAATGTATATGGGTTTTGAGGAGACCAGAAAGTCTAACTCAGTAGTTGAACTTGGGTGGAGGAGGGCACTCCTTAAAAATGAGCTGTGAACACCCCATTTGCGAGGAAGGAGGAAATCGGGACCAACTACTAGCCAAGCAGCTACAGTCCAGGAAGAACAAATCAGGGCAGGCCTCAATTTGCCTTTCCCATTACATAGAACGTTTGACATACTAATAACAATGGCCATAAACTTTTCTTAATATCCAGCATTCATTATTTTATTTGTGATCCTCACCACAGCCCTCTGAGATAAGTATACTTATTGTTCCCGTCTTGCAGATGAGGAAAACCGAGGCAAAAAGAAATTAAATGGCAGAGCTGAGCCTCAAACCCAGGTCTAATTCCCAGCCTGTGCTCTTAACCACATCATACACTCCCACTCACTGGGACCCAGTTACTGTGCTAGGCAGATTATAGGAGCTTTTCAAGGCAAATGTGATTATCTCCTTTACAAACGAGCTTTAGGAAGGTTAAGCAAAGATTACACAGCTAGACGGTAATTTGATAGTAATCCCATACATGCTTTCTCCCATCTTTTATATTTGTTTATATTTTCACTTGTAAGTCTGTTTCAGTTTGAATTTAAAAAAAGTTCTTGGTCACAAAATATTCTCTGATCACTTTTCACCAACTCTTCAATCCTTTAAAAATTTTATTACTATGTTCCCATTTTATAAGTTAGGAAATTGAGGGCTATTTGATTACTGAGCCCTGCCGTGTGCCAGATATATATGGTACGAGGCGATGTACAAAGAATATTAGAATTCACTGACCTAAAAGTGACAAGATGGAACGTTTTTTCGTATTTGTTGTGTACCTATTAACAAGTTATATTGTTTAGTTTGAGAAAAACAATATACAAACCCCACTCTTAGAGAAGCATAATGCATACTAGCACATTTAAGACCTACCCTAAAGTAAAACTGGATTTAATCTAACTAAGCTTACATAGACATATTAACATCCTCTAGCACAAGTGTTCTGTGGAATATGTTTCAGAAGAGAATATGTCCTACGGAATAAATGCAAACTCCTTTGGATGGCATTCAGGTCCTTCGTAAACTGACTCTAAATTATTTTTCAGCCTCATTTCCTGCAATTGCACCCAATTTTTTTCTGTTCTGCAATCTGCTATTTCAGACAATGGTTTCATTAGACATAATCACAAGTAATTATCACACCTTCCAGATTTATACTTGGATTTCAAATGCCATAATTGTAATCCTTCTCCAAAGAAAAATGCATGAAACAGGCTTCATTCCATCTAGAGGCATTTGAGAGATGTGTGATTACACACCCATCCAACAGATGGAAAAGCCATGGGAGTGGAAGGGAAGCAGAGAAGCCTGGGCAGACCCTAAACTGGAATGCTCAACTCCTCTCATCGCAGTCTTAACTCAAAGTTATAATTATTGTTTTGACATTATAAACTCCATATTTGCAACCTCACTTATCTACAAAACTGGAGTGGAACACTTGAAAAGCACTCTCACCAACAACGGATTGAAATTATAATGCAAATAGCATTTGGCATGAGAGCACAAGAAGAAACCTAAGAGAGCTAATCAAAGAGAAAATACTGACTGTGAATTGTCCTATTTTTGATTCCCCAGGGCTCCAACGGTATGTGACACATTAATAGGGATGTGAATCATTTCAGTAACAGCACATGTTCTGTCCCATCTTGACACAGGTCTTCCCTAATTGATTGTGCACGGATAATGAATCGCTTTATCTGGGAAGAATTAGAGCTGTAATATAATCTATCTGATCAATCTGCTGGACCACTGTGAGAGCTGATTGTCAAATCGGATCCCCATTTAGCAAATAAATACATACTTTGTCTTTTATTCAACCAAGGCTGGGCAAAGTAAAGTTTACACCAACCCAATTAATGATTAATTAACCCACAAGAAACAATGTATTTTCTCCACATAGAACGTTTATTTTTCTATGGCTATCACATCCACCTAGAAAGATCAGTGAGTCCCTGCAGTTGACCTGTAGCTAGTGTTACTAGATGTTGAATTTCCTGAAGAAACTACGATTGTGTTTACTGTTCACCCAGCAGGGAATGTGGTTGAATAACAGGCACTTTTCTTATGAGCTAAGCATACCACTTCTAACTAGATTTTCTATTCATGTATAAAGAGAGACTCCACTACTAAAGGTTTGTTTTTCTACTCTGTTTATTTACACAGAACACTGGCAACACATAAGGCTCACTAATGTGAACCAAAATGGAATTTCTAAGATGCTTTGAATATGTATATGCAAACTGTCCCATTTTCTTTAGATGCACTTAAATATGTATGTATGTAAATATATATATATACACACATATATGTGTGTATTCCTGGACATCTAGTGTGTGCTGTCATTAATGACAAAAAAAAAAGGAGCTCCCTTGTGCACTTGTGAAAATATTAAATTAGCAATTACCATAAAAATGTATGTCATTGAATAGATTTTTTTTGTTTTAGGGAAATTTAAAGATAATTGTTAAATGTTTTTGTGCCTCTTCTGGTGTTGATACATGTCTTTGGGTCAAAATGCAGAAACTCTTTTTTTCTACAATATACGGTTATTTTAGCTTTTCCCAGAGGAAGCCAGCAATAGTTTTAAAAGCACAAATTGATGTAAAATACCTTGACTCTTGTAATAATTTGAAGATATTTTATTTGCATTAACCAATAATGTTCAGGATCTTTTTGTAATAAGAAGTTTCAAAATGGTATGATTTGTATGTTTATGATATGTATTCGATTGTTTAAGTTATGTATGAGTGTATTTTTAAAAACGTTCCTAGATGAACAAAATTTAGATTTTCTTCTCCACTCTGTGACAGGACAACATAGTTCAACTCACACAGCCAATGCTCATTCCACTTCGATGGAACCGAACAAGTTTGTGTTTGAATTCTATTATATTTAGCTAAAGGAAACCCAGTTAACCATTTAATCATACATTACCTTTAATGAGTTAATAAAATATATTGACAACAAAAGACATATTTTGAGATGAATAAAGACGTATTAGATCTATCCAAAAGTGGATGTGTGCAAATGTGGTACTAACTTTGAAAGTTTGTTATTTTTTATTTTGCTTGCAAGGTGAGCCCCTCTGCTCTCTTTTCTGCCCCGCTCCATCTTGCAGCTTGTCAGCTCCTTTTTTTTTTTTTTGAGACAAAGTCTCTATGTGTTGCCCGGGCTAGAGTGCTGTGGCATCATCCTAGCTCACAGCAACCTCAAACTCAAGCAATCCTTCTGCCTCAGCCTCCCAAGTAGCTGGGACTACAGGCATGCGCCACCATGCCCGGCTAATTTTTTCTATATATTTTTTTTTAGTTGTCCAATTAATTTCTGTCTAATTTTAGTAGAGACGGGGTCTCGCTCTTGCTCAGGCTGGTTTCAAACTCCTGAGCTCAAACAATCCACCCGCCTCGGCCTCCCAGAGAGCTAGGATTACAGGCGTGAGCCACCGCGCCCGGCCAGCTTGTCAGCTCTTGATCAGTGCACTGATCCCACAGCTCCACGTCGGTTTTCTTCTTCACCATCCTACAGCCCTTTGCGTTTACGATATGCTTCATCACCACTTGCTTTATTCACCTTTAGCAACTAAAAACCCTCCTGCTCATCCACAATTTTTTTCCCTTAAGCCTCGCCAATTTTTTTAAATGGACAGTTCACTAAGCCCTTTCTAGCTCCAGGCACCTTTCTACCCAGTTCCCTTGGCCCTCACATCCGTAGGTTCTGCATCCATGGATTCAAGCCACCAAGCATCGAAAATACTTGAAAAAAAAAATTGTGTCTCTACTGAACATGCACAGACTTTTTTGGTCTTGTCGTTATTCCCTAAATAATATGGTATAACAACTCCTTACATAGCATTTGCATCGTATTAGTTGTAAGTAATCAAGAGATGATATAAAGGATAGGGTGGATGTGTGTAGGTTATATGCAAATACGAAACCATCTTATGTAAGGGACCCAACTTATGGTTTACAAACAGGCTACCAAGGCTCCCCATAAGGATAATTTATAACTAAATAATTAAATTAATAATTGAGAGGCTAATTTCTTCTAGACACCTTTTTCAAGAAGCCGACTTCAGGCCTGGCATGGTGGCTCACACCTGTAATCCTAGCACTCTGGGAGGCCGAGGTGGGAGGATCGCTTGAGGTAAGGAGTGTTAACCTTTGATATTCTTTTCTGAAATTTTTCCTATCTACTATCTATATTTTTTATGAGTTTGTTTTTATGTTCTGTTTGTTTGAATTAAAAGAAAGAGCACAATAGTTTCCGTAATTTATTTATTACAGTATAGGAGTATTATTACAGTATTACACTGTGTTATTATTGCCACATGAGCCATTATAGTATTGTCATCACCATATACACACAGTTCATCGAGGATCCGAATTACATACAAACTGAACCTACAGAGGTTCTCAGGGAAGTACTTCATCTATAACCCGGGACCACCTATACTACACCATTTTATGTCAGGGACTTGAGCATCCATGGACATTGGTACCCAAGGTGTTCCTGGAACCAGTCCTCCATGGATACCAGGGGGTGACTATATCTTTCTCCTCCATGTCACTCTCTGCCTTGACCTCCAGGAACAAATTAGCCATTAGAAAGGGCCTACTCCACATGGGTAACAGAGGAGCCCTCCGACCCGCCCTGCCTGTCTTCAGCATTTTGGGGAAAAAGAGGCCCAGCCCTGGCTGATGGAACTCAGTTCCTGGGATCAGCTGTGAAGGACTAATAAATGATACCGTGAAACGAACTTCACTGATTTCCCATATCTTTAGTTTCCTCTCGGGAAATAAACTGTCCTGTTACGTCCCTTAGGTCTCAGTCCCCTCTCTCAGCCTTCTTCTCTGAGACTCCAGGTGTGAAGAATAAGTGCTCATTTATTTGTCAGATTTTTATTTGAATATTGATGAAAACTGATCATGTGTGCTTGCTCCTTGAGTTAATTGTTCAAGGGGAAAAATGAAAACCACCAGTGACCACTATTTGACCATCAGGTAAACCGATGATGATGAAGATGCCAACAATGACAGCACTATTTATCAAGTGGGCACGATGTGCCAAGAACTTTCATATCCGTATCATTATTTATTTGTTACACCAACCCTGAGGGGTAGGTATCAGAGCCCCACCTGTAGTTGCATAAACAGGGGCTTATAGAGGTTAGGTTCCTTGCCAACGTCATATGGATGGAAAGTAAAGGCGCTCAACTTTGCTTTTGGATTTATATCCATGAAAACCCTCGTTCTACCCACTCCACAGGAGCGTGGCTTTTGTGAAGGGGATAAAGGCTGAGAAAACCAGGGACGTGGGTTGCAGTTGGATTCTCAGGGGCCTTGAATGCCGCGCTAAGGGATTCAGACTTTAACCTAATCACACGTATTTATTTCTTCAGATACTAAAGGGCCTCTGAAGATTTTTGAGCAGATGGGTCAAAAAGATTACTCTGGAGAAAGAGGAGGTGAGGGTGGAGAGGGAAGGGTCTGAGATTAAGGGGAGTCTACAGAGGGGGTAGGGAGACACAGTGAGGAGCTGGGACAGTAGGTTTAGAAATGAAAATAAGAAACATCCAGAGTGAAGATGGAATGAACTACTCATAGAATCCGGTTAGAGAGCGAGGGAGGAGAAAAAGGAAAAAACATGGCTCCGGAGTTCCCAGCTGGCTGCCCAGGAGGCGGGGTGCTTTTAGCAAATAAGACGCGCCGGGAAGCGCAGTGTCTGCGAGGGGTCCACACGGACGGAGAATGCGGAGCCAGGCTGCCCTCTGCTGGAGGAGAAAAGCCCGCGGCCGAACCCGGAAGTCACACCCGCCCAGCGCGACTGAAATGTCCCTTACAGAAGGGACTGAGGCTGAGCTGATAGGAACCGGGCTTTCAAACACCGCGTCACTGACACCTGGGTGCCCATCAGCAGTTCGGGCAAAGCTGGTCGTGCAGAGAAAACACGAGGCCGCCAGCGAGTTGTTACATCTCCTCCTGCATCTTCTTTCAGGTTCAGGCGCGGTTTAGTGACGACGGAAAAAAAAAAAAGAATTATATTTCAGTGAAAGTAGATAAGAATATACTCTGTGGAGGAAAAATGAGGGCAAATCTTTAGGGAATATTAATATGTTCAGAGGCGACAATGATCAATACCGTGATGCTTAGCTGTTGCTGCTACATTGAAATACTGAAGGCTGTCAGCTGGTGAAACGCGGAGGGCTGGAGCAACTTAAAAAGATTCCTGTGCAATTCGGCGAAGATAAGGGTAGGAGAGAACTGGACAGAACCAGTGGGAGCTGACTCCATGGGAGGCGTCCGGGGCTGTCCTCCCTCCCCCACCAGCACCCAGCTAAGTGCCCCCTCACCCCTTCCCTAATTCCAAAATGCATTCCTGTGGCATATATGTGTCCTGGGCCATTGAAAGATCTTTCTGGAGGTGAGGACAGTGTGGCTGCTCTTGCCTGAGGGTCAAGAGAAGAAAATTGACCATGGCCTTCCAGGACCTGCATCAAAACAATAGAATTCCATGACATGGAAGTTGGAGCTGGAGGCAAGAAGAACAAGAGAAAAAAAAAAAAAAAATGGAAGGGAAGGGATATAAGGGCCAGGGCGTTTTTGATTGAGAAGAGAATGGGCCAAAGGGGAGGAGGTTCCCATCAGTCAAGAGAGAAAAAGCCCAGAGCTCAAGCCCCGCCCCTCCCCCACCTTCTCCTTCCCCATCCCCTCCCCCCCCAGGAGCTGAGGACAGCTGCAGTGATTCAGGAGAGGTGCCAGCATCACATCCAGGTGGCCCTGAGGAATTTTGAGAATGGAATATAAAAGTTGAACTGCAAGTTAAGGACCATTTTGTACATTCTGTGTATACTTAAGAGATTTATTATTTGTACTAAATCACCCAAATGTCAATATAAATATTTATGGCCTATAAAAATGGTCTGTACATACCAGCTTAGCTACCTTAGTGTGATACTGTTTCCATCCCTCCAGTGTTTTACGTGGTCTCTCTTTCTCTGCAATTCCTTAAGAGTTCTCAAACACAGAGAAAAATCTAGGTAAAAATTAGATAATAAAACACCCAAGAGTGTCTCAAGTGAAGAAGAGTTGTGATATCAAATGCCATTGTAGATGTGGCACAACTTGAAACTCCTCTACGAGGAGGTACTGCAAAGCCACATGGCAAAGGACACAGAAAGGGAGGGGGCTATGCTCAAAGTTCAATCAACAATAGGACACTATGACCCAGCAATTCCACTGCCAGTGTAGACTGGATAAAAAGCACCATGCTATCAAACGATATGTATGTGTATGTTCTTAGCAGCACTTTTCATTATAGTCCAAACCTGGAAATCATCTAATTGATTGGATACATCAATAGTAAAATGTACAAATAACGTGCAGTGCATTTATATAATTTAATGTAATAGAGCTGTGGTCATTTGCTGCTACACTGAACATCAAGAGTAAATCTCACAAACATAATTTAGTGAGAGAAGCCAGACCAAAAATCACACTTAAAATTCCATTCACAAATTTTGAAAACTGGCAAAATTAATATATGATGATGGAATTCAGAATAATGGCTCTTCATGCAATGGGCTGGGTAATATTTTATATCCGAATCTGATTGTGGATACATGGTGTGTCACTGTGTGAATTCAAGAGTACACTTTGTTAGGTGGACTTTTATGTATTATACTTTAATAAAATATACTTAAAATTTAGGAAAGAATCCAGTTAAAAAGGCTTAGTTGAAAAGATAGCAGTAAAAGAATAATCCACAATTTAGGTTATTTGGATATATATCATTTGCTATTCTAATATATAAGATATAACTGTTTTCTAATTTTTCATACTCCATGAATAGATTAAACTCATGAGGACAAGAATTGAATCTCGTTTATCATTTACAACTCCTGAATGAAGTGTAAGTCATACAGGAAATATATATTTAATAAAATTTTTGAATGTTGTTTTTTAGCAAAGTTCTCTAAAACAAAAAGCGATGGAATAAATAAATTTCTACAATGAAAAATTAGATAATAGAGACAAAAGGAATCTCTGGGCTTATAGTGGAAGAACAGGAACAAGAATAAAGGCAAATCACTCAAAGTTTCTGTGACCCTAGGATAAAAAGAATTTTCTTGGATTTATCCAAAATTTTCTTTCTAGGCCAGGCTCAGTGGCTCATGCCTGTAATCTTAGCACTCTGGGAGGCCGAGGCAGGAGGACTGCTTAAGCTCAGGTGTTTGAGACCAGCTTAAGTAAGAGTGAGAACCCGTGTCTACTAAAAATAGAAAAACTAGCCGGGTATCATGGCGCACACCTGTAGCCCCAGCTATGTGGGAGGCTGTGGCAGGAGGATCACTTGAGCCCAGGAGTTTGAGGCTGCAGTGAGCTATGACAACACCGTTGAACTCTGCCCAGGGTGACACAGTGAGACTCTGTCTCAAAAAAAAGGAAATTGAACCCCTCTCTTCATTCCCCTTTCATATAAAAAAAATTTTAAAAATTATTTTAAAAAAATCAAAATTTTCTTTCTAATCCAAATATGAAAATATTATAAAGTAATTTTTCAGAAATGATGTATTAACTATCTCTAGCTACATATCAAATTACCGCCAAACTTAGTGGCTTAAAACTACAGACGATTCCCTCACATAGTTTCTGAGTTTTAGAGTCTGGGAAAGCTGGGTGGTTCTGGCCCAGGGTCTCTCGCGAGGGTGCAGTCAAGATGGTGGCTGGGGCTGCAGTCATCTGAAGGCTTCATGGCCTGGAAGATCCACTTCCCAAAGGCTCACTCACATGGTTATTAGCTGGAGGCCTCAGTTCCTTACCATGTGGGCCTCTTCCTGAGACTCCTCACAACTTCCCCCAGAGCAGCCCATCCCAGAGAAAGAGCAAGTGGGAAGACACAATCGCTTTTATGACGCAGTCTCTGACGTCACACACTCTCATTTCTAGTTTATTCTATTTACTACAAGTAAGTCACTAAGTCCAGCACACCCTCAAGTGGAGGGGAATTAGGCTATATCTTTTGAAAGGAATGTTAAATAATCTGTGGACATATTTTAAACCATCACAGTCCACCATCTGGCCACAAATTATTTATATTTTTCCCACATGTAAAATACTCTCATCCCTCTCAACACCTCCAAAAAGTCTCAACCCTGTACAGCACAGCTTGAAGTTCTAGGATGTCATCATCTAGATCAGGTCCCAGTGAAAACAGGTCTCCTTAGGTGTAGTTCTTTAAGTACAGATCTTCTTGCTTGAGGTTAGGAGTTTAAGACCAGCCGGGGCAATATAGCAAGACCCTGTCTATACAAAAAATTAAAAAAAAAAAAAAATTAGCCAGGCGTAGTAGCACACACCTGTAGTTCCAGCTACTCAGGAGGCTGAGGCAGGAGGATCACTAGAGCCCAGAAGTTCAAGGCTGCAGTGAGCTATGATCGGGCCACTCCACTCCAGCCTGGGTGATAGAGCAAGACGTGTCTCTTGGAAAAAAAAAAAAAAAAGTACGGATTCTTAAGTAGAGTTTCTCTCTGTCTGAAGTTCTGTGAACTAAACAGAAAGATTATCTTAAATGTCTATCAATCATCTACTATTATGTAAGTAATTACCCCCAAAACTTAGTGGTTTAAAGCCACATTTATCTCCGTTTCTGTGGATCAGGAATTCTGTGACTTTGCTGGATGGGTCTGACTCAGTGTCTCTCATGAGGTTGCAGTCAAGACGTCAGAAGGAGCTGCAGTCATTGGAAAGCCTGATTGGGGCTGAAGGATTTAAGCTCTCTCACTGGCATGGCTGTTGCCTGGTAGCCTCAGTTCCTTACGATGTGGACTTCTCCATAGATTGCTTTATGTCCTCATGGCACGGCTGCTGGTCTCCCCCAGAGTAAGTGACCCAGGAGCAAGCCAGTAAGTTGGAAGCCATGACGTCCTTTATGACCTAGCCTCAGAAGTGACAAAACATCCCCTCTGCTGTGTCCTATTGGTCACACAGAACAATGCCGCTATGATGTAGTAGGGACCAGAGATGAGCCTGAATCCAGGAGTCAGGCCTCGCTGGGGCCCATGGGAGACAGGCTAGCACACCTGCTAATGAGTTAAATGTTTAAAGCTGGACCCTCGAGCTCGGCCAGAACCCATAGATTCTGGTAACGTTTCTGACACTCTTCATATGATCTTGATACACCAATAAAACTTCTGGGTACCTTGAACATTAGAATAATAATAGTTTCTACCAGATGAATGATGACCGAATGATGATGATCAAGGGATAAATCGACTGAGAAGATTTGTGTGAAAATAGCCTAGAGAAAGCCAGGCAATGTGGCATGTGTTCATCTGAGACGGCACTTTGAACTCACATGAGCCCAGCAATTGTAAATCCCACTTTCCAATCCCAGTGATTGGAAAAATCACTAGCCTTCTCTAGGCTTTGGTTTCCTTAGCTTCAAAAGGAGCATAATAACGGCTGCTTTGATCAGTTTTTATGGGGATTCAAGATTTTATATAAATATATATATATGAATGATACCTAGCAATATTAAGCAATTGATAAATAGTAATTATTGTAAAGATTCCCTCATGTTTTGTGATATATTGGATGGTAACCCTCTGAGTTGACAGATGTATTTCAGTTCTTGGAAAGAAAATTCTGAATTAATAAAAAAGGTAAATCTCTCTCATTTAATAACTAAAATAACCATATTTCATAAAACTAAGAAAATAGAAAAAAAAAAAGAAAAAAACATCCATTACTCTATGACTCTAACACAATCTCATCATCATCTTTCCTTCCAGACTTTTCTATGCATTTCCCATAACTGAAGTCGCAGTGTACAGAAAAGTTTGCCTTTTGCTTCTTTCACTTTATATCTTAATATAGAAACGTCTTAGAGATTTGGACGCAGACATTTGTCGCAGGGTGTCAGGATCAGAATAGCGACTGAGGGTAGTAGAGAGAGGTTGGCGTGGTGGGAGAGAAAGTATCATGGGTAGGTAAGGCTGAGTCAGGGTCAGCTGAAGTTCTGAGAGCTGATCTCATGCAGAGTATCAAAGGCCAATGAGGGGAAACAGTAGCAGGCGCTAAGAGATTCTGGAAGTTGTGTGGGTTTGAAAGTTGCTTAACCATTCTCTGGCTCACTTCCTGTTTATAAATTAAAGATGTTCCCTGCCCCTACATTTACAGGGTTTCTGGGAGGATTCAAGTTAGTGTGATACATGTAAAGTGTCTGCCACATAGTAAAGATGTCGCTACTAAAATGGTAAGATTCAGTCTCTTAGGGACTCTAGTCTACGATTTCCCAAAAAGTGTTTAGCAGCCTAGGAATTCTCAATAGACTTCTTAAACATACAATTTATGCTCTAAAATTTTCATGACTAATTTCTATGATATAGGGAAGCCTGTCTGGATATCAGGTCAGTGTAGGGTTGACCATTCATCTCAACCAGCAGTAACAAAGCCCAGTGCCTCCAGGAGCCAGGTGGATAACTGAATAATAAGATTCCCGAAGGGGCAGACAACCTGGAGAGTGCAGGCCCCCCCTTCACAGGGGCAGCTGCTACTGGGCTCATTGTTGCTCCGTGGGAGTGTGGACCAGGCTGCTGTTTGACAGCTGGAGAGCATTTCTTTCGACATTCATCAGACTTAATGGGCTATGCCACATAAGCAAGGCGATGCTACTGTTAAATCCAGTTCCCCTCGGCCCCAGGAACAGAGAGGCAGAGTCACCGAGGCTGCAAATGGCAAAGGAGTTTATTGGCTAGCTCGAGCTAGGGTCCAAGTCCCAGAGCACCAACGCAGTGGCCTCCTCTAAGGGCTAGGACCCCGCCCTGGGGTAAAAGTGAAACTTTTATACTTTCTTTTGCACGCATATCATCCCCCGCACACAACACGCTGGGCATATCATTCCCCCCACACGACAGGCTGTGATGTCCTGATATGGCAGGCGGCTACTGTGCTTCTTCCCGATTGGCTATCTTCTCGTTTGCAGTTCTTTGTGGTCATTCCTGGTACCCTTGCTTCATATTCCCGGAACTGGGCCTTATGCAGAAGCACAGCCTGTCATGGCGCAGCCTTGGTTCACAGCAAGCAAGCTTTTTCTTACAGAAGCTCAAATTAGCGATTAGCTGTTCCTATTTATCGATTTCTGTCTTTCATGGAGTCACTCCTGCTCTCACTCCTATATTTAACTAAAAGCAAGCACGGTTACAGAAGCAAATGGCATTAGTTACAATCAAGGAGAACACATTTTTCTAATCTCAAACAATTTGTTCCACACAAAACAAAGTACATTCCCCTACTATCAATTCCTGTCTTTCACTACCAGGGTGTTTTTGGAAATTTACACACACACAAATCTGGTAAAAGTGGTTACGCTATAGGATTTCTAGCCCTGGAGGAAGGGTTACACATTCTGCCCTATCTCCAGCTATTGGGGTTATGTGAATTATTTGACACAGACCTGTATTTAACTTATATATTAAAGTACATTTAATTTATAAATTTAATGAAAAGTACACATGACACATGAAAGGCTTTAAGAAGTCCTACACTAGAGCGAAGAAATTCATTTAACTTTGCTCAGCCCTGTGTTTCCCACATTATTTGACCTGGAAGGATTGTTTTCCACATAAAATATATTAACACCTTATAGAGCACATTTTGGGAAAGGCCCCTCAGCTTCTAAAAGGAAGACCCAAATAAGCCAGTCAACAAACATGAATACAGTGCGTCTGTCGTGCCATGTTCCTCTGCCACCTGCCATTTTTGCATCCACATCTGGGACACAGCGGTTGCCCTCGAGGGCCTGTGTCTCCACCTCTTCTCACTACTCAGCTCCCAGGGAGTTTTGTGAGAGCACCAGCTCTGGTCTGAGCACCTCATTAACGAACGTTCGTTTCCCAGGAAAATATATTTTTTAAAACTCTTTCTCTAACAATTGCCTTATGACAGTAGTTTATCAGTATGTGAAAGATGGAGAGATATCCCCCCTAATGTGACCTGGATACCTTACATTTTGTATTATTGGCAAGAGGCAAATTGCATGGAGGTCTACACTGTCAATGGTGTTATGTCGAATTGCAACAGTAGTATATTTCTCCTTGTTTCTCTTTTATCTTCTTTACTAGTTTGTAAACGTGGAAAGCAGAGTGTGGTAAGCCTTAGATTCCTTACCTGTAAAACGAGCATAATATTTATCTTTTAGAGTTTTAAGCCAGAATTTTAAAAATTATTTTAAAAAGTACATGTGTGTAAACTACCTAAAACAATACCAAAAACACAGCAGCACCCAATAAGTGGCAACTATTGTTACTATTTCCAGACCTCCTGTTAACATTAAACTCTTGGAGGATGGGAGGAAGCGTGCATCTGAAGTGTGTACAATCACTGGAGGAAATCACAGAACTGCAGTGTTTGGAGTTCGTTAAAACTTTTTAAAGGACTGAGGGTGGTTCTCAGAAATTATCTTTCCCCTATGAGAAAAAGAGAAACTGGGGCTGATAAAAATTAAGCAACTTGCCCTGTTTTGCACAGGAGCATTAATTACCAACAGACAACATTTTGATCCCACACTAAGAACACAAACAATCTCACTAAAAAGTTACAAATTGAGCAGGATTCACAGCTAAAGCACACACACCCGTAAATCTTCACTTTGCACGGTCTCAGGGATTCTGTAACTTACACAAATTTGCATATCTAATAAGAAATGTGATCTCTGGGATACTAAGTGATCTGCCGCAAACGTTCCCAGTATTTCCTTTAAGTCTCTGCCTGTGTTTCAATCAACATGCTTTCTTCCTCAACCGCTTTGTGAATCAGGCAGCAAGGCATCAGCCCGTCCCGCCACTAGATGGCGGTAAGCCCACTTGTGGATCTGGGGAAGCAATCAGGGTGGGAAGTTTCACGTCCTGGTTCCACTTCAAATGTTCATACTTGGACACAAACGCAGATGAATTAAATATGCCATCAAGCTGCATGTTTAAAGCTAACTGAATTTATTTTTTATTTATTTTTTGAGACAGGGTTTCGCTCTGGTTCCCAGGCTAGAGTGCAGGGGCACGATCATAGCTCGCTTAAGTCTCAAACTCCTGGGCTCCCTCGAGTGATCCTCCTGCCTCAGCCTCCCAAGTGGCTAGGACTGCAGGCGCACATCACTACGCCCAGCTAATTTTTAATTTTTTTGTAGAGACAGGATCTCACCATGTTGCTCAGGCTGCTCTCGAACTCCCAGTCTCACGTGATCTTCCCACTTTGTCCTCCCAAAGTGCTGGGATTACAGGCGTGAGCCACTGCACCTGGCCTAAAGCTGGTCGAATTTAATAAAAATAGAGCAGAGGTAGGGAAGTGGCTGCCAGCCCAGCATCTCTGAGCCGTCTTCTGTAGGCTCAGGGAGGATCCCAACAAGAGTCTAATCTCGCAAGCTCTAGACATCACACTAACAAAACAGGAAGCTAACGCATTCTGGACTTCTCTCCAAGATAAGGTCGACCATTTGGAACATTTTTTTAGAGACCATAGAATCTGAGTAAGAAGAAGTACCTGGGGTGGGGGACGTTTTCTAGAAGAACTTAAATGTAAGAGGCTCTAATGTAGGGATAATAAGGGGAAGTGGAAGAAGACAAAGAACACATGGAAAGTAAAATCAGAAGGAAGAAAAATGTTTCAGAACAGCTGAGTATGGGGAGTTGGAAAGCAAAGCTCTGAGTACAAAATTTCAAAGCTGGAAGGAGCCTTATAAGGAAGCAGCATTGGGCCTAAGGACTAAATAATTTGCCAAAACCCACACAGATAATTAGTGGCAGACAAGCCACAGACACTCATTTTTGCTAACCAGGGCTCTTTCCATTAAAACACGTGGCCCTGTCAATGTCCAACTGAAAACCTTTCCCAAAATCCAAGTAAGTTCACGTAGAAACATCCTCTCTTCTGTCTCCACTTGTTTCTCCGCCTACACGTGCACACACATCCACCATTATAACAATACAGGAAATCTAAGGAAGCCATCTGAAACTTCAGCGCTGGGCACAGCCGCCGCAGATAACATATCAAACGAAAGGCTAGAAAGCAGTACTGTTCACATCCACACAGGAAGCCCAACTCAAGCTGTTTGACCCTATTTAGTAATCAGTTCCATACTCACAAAAGAATGCCAGAACAAAAACAGAAGGTAAAAAAAAAATCCCAACAACCTTTTTCCTTAGGAAGAGGAATTATTCCAAGAAGTTTAAAGAGAGGCCCAGCTGGTTTATAGAGTTTTGCAGGAAATTTGTAACTCTTTTGTGAAGCCATTGTCTTCCCCAACCCAAGGAAGTAGCATGCCAAGGCAGTTATTGGGATAATTCAAACAAATCAAAGCCATGTTTTACCTCAATTGTGCTTATATTTTAGGCGAAAGTATTTTGGAACTAAACATTTCCAATAAGCATCGGATGCATCTTGGTTTGATGGAAAATGCTAACAGACTTGTGGCATCATTAGCTGTGTGACCTTGGGCAAGGTACCTAACTGTTCTGAGCCTCTTTCTTCTTCTGTCAAAATGAGATTGATTAACACAACTATACACATGAGAAAAGCTCTCTTCTCTGAATTTAAAGACCATCAAATAGACACCATTAGAGTCAGCCTTCCAGAACTCATAGTCACAGCTATAACACTTTCGTTTGCCCTTCCCTAGCTTGGCGAGCTGTTAATGTCAAACACATACTGATTTCCACTTCCCCAAGTTTAAAGAATAAAGTAAAAGAGAATCAAAGTCTCTCTTTTAGAATTAGCAAGGATTTTTGACTTGGTTTGGGGGAAAAAGACAGAAACTGA
>NW_012148664.1:349352-360885 GCF_000956105.1 Propithecus coquereli | reverse complement strand
TTATAGGAAATCCATTGTCTGTTTTGCACTTTGAATGGATTTTGTTAACATTTGGAAAATACTGGTTTACAGAGTTATATAGATCTAATTTTGACATATTTTATTATACAACATCAAAAATCATTTTTATCAATATCACCACCAAGCTCATCAGAACAGTCTGTATAAGGAAGCTTTGACGTCAAGCTCACCACGATAGACATACGTTTTCTATATTTCTAATTATCTCTTAGTTCCGGTTTTATCTTTAGCAACAGACACTGTCAGTCGTTTTCCTTGAGTTGACAATCTCACTTTATTCATTTTTGAGAAAATATCTGTGAAATATCCAAGTCTAAATAACTATAGTTTGTCTTTCAATCTTTCAAGTAAAAACAGTGTTCTATGAAAAGAACGGTTTGGTTAGCTCACAATGCTATTACCAAGTATTTTTCTCAAAAAAACCAACATACTTTATCATTTAACAGCAATGCTTTTTGGTCACACAGAATATTAAATGGACATGAACCCAAAGGTTGAGATTTAATAAAAATTCTTACTGATTTATCAAGGGCATTCTTTTTTTTTTTTCTTTTTTTTCAGACAGGGTGTCACTCTTGTCACCCAGGCTGGAATGCAGTTGGTGCAATCACAGCTCACTGCAGCCTCCAGTTCCTGGGCTCAAATGATCCTCCTGCTTCAGCCTCCCAAGTAGCTGGGACTACAGACACACACCACCTGCCCGGCTAATTTTTTTCTTTTTTCGTAGAGATGGGATCTTGCCATGTTACCCAGGCTGGTCTCGAACTTGTAAGCTCAAGTGATTTTCCCGCTTCAGCCTCCCAAAGTGTTGGGATTACAGGCATGAGCCACCCGCACCTGGCCTATGGACATTCTTAAGTGAAAATGGCATTCATTTCACTATGAGTGTGTGGTGACAATTTGGTGCCACTGCCTTGATACATACTAAGGTGACAGTGGTTTTAGCCTCTTGCTGTTGCACCATCAGTGGAAATGTAAACATAGTGAAAAAAAGGCAAATAAAATCTTAATATTAATACAAAAATAATTTTGACCTTACAGACTCCCTAAAAGGGTGCCACCCCCAGTAGTCCAAGGAACACACTTTGAGAACCACTTCCCTCAGCAACCTTAATGCTTCTCTTTCCTCAGCTCTCCAGTCTCCAGTGATGTCCAGCTACTTTAAGTTCTCCTACCGCAGCATTCAATAGAGTGTCTTACTTCCCCAATTCTCTGATTTGAAATTTACTATATACTCTATTCTCAACAATGAAAAAAAATTTACTGAGTACCTACTATATGCCAAACATCATTCTAAGCCCTAAAAATACAGCAGTCAACAAGACAAGCAATGTTCTTGCTCTCAGAGACCTTATATTCTACCCCTGGAAAATAGACATAAACATGTAAATAAACTAACCTACAAGATAACGTCGAACAATATTAAATGCCGTGATAGCCATAACAATAGACTGATGTGTCTGAGAATAATGGGGTGAGCCAGTAGTGAGATGGCCCCAAAATGAGAGGTGTCCTGTTTGTGTACCCAATGAGGAGAGGAGTATTTCATGTGAAGTGGGCATGGGGGAAGATTCCAGTGAGAATCTGGCCAGGGTAGAATTGCGATACCCCCAGGAAGCTGGGGAAGCGGAAGAGGAAAGAAGGCATGGGTGTCTGCATTTGAAAGGGGTGCTACGTCACCCCTTCTGAAGAGGATGAAGCCTCCCCAGTCTCCCAGCAGGAATAGCAAGGCACTGGGAAGAGATGATGTAAGAATAGCAGCTGATGGCTGGGCGCCGTGATTCATGCCTATAATCCTAGCACTCTGGGAGGCCAAGGCTGGAGGATCACTTGAGGTCAAGAGTTTGAGCCCAGCCTGAGCAAGAGTGAGGCCCTGTCTCTACTAAAAATAGAAAACATTAGCCAGTTATGGCAAGCACCTGTAGTCCCAGCTACTCGGGAGGCTGAGGCAGGAGGATCGCTTGAGCTCAGGAGTTTGAGGTTGCTGTGAGCTAGGCTGACACCACGGGACTCTAGCCCGGGTCACAGAATGAGACTCTGTCACACACACACAAAAAAAATAGCAGGTGAGGCAGGAACAAGAGGCCACTCTGCCCCACTGGGGGCCAATGTGGGAAAGCTGATGCTGCTAGTTGCTGCTTGTCTTGCCTGAGGACAGTGGCAGAAGGGGGTGAGGATGGAACGGGGGTTATTTGTAATAATAGGAAGTTTCTATTACCGTGGTCGCAATACCCAACTTCCATTGACATTCAGAAGCTCACTGTTTTTTCTGCTTGGGGCATTACATGGCCACTTTTAGAACACATTAATATTTTATTCACCTGATTTAGGTGAATATTTCTAGACCAGTATTCGCCTAAATCAGGTATCTAGAACAAAACCAGACAAATAAAAAAATAAAAATAAAAATAAAACACACTTAAATCAAAAGAATGGCTTGGAGGTCCTACTGGAAAAAGCGCTTCGCCATAGAGGAAGTGGGATGCCACTCACTTGAGAAAGTTCCCCAAAGTTAATTCTTGCCTTGTTTTCCTCTCCCCTGTACCCCAGCCAGAGGTTGCTGCTGTTCGTGTTGAAGGGATGTGTCCTTTGCAGCAGCGGAGGCGGCAGCTTCCAGACAAGTTTCTGGTGTTTTTTTTGTTTGTTTTTGTCATGCAGCTGGTCCCCCTGTGATCTGTTCCCCTGGAGTTAATGCTGCTTTCTCCACGCTTCCCTGAAGAGCCACGATCTTGTTTCACGGGCTTCACGCTTTTCTCATAAGTATGAATTATGGTAACCCCACCAGAGGTAGATCTGATCCCTTTCGCAGGTCATTTCTCTCTTAGCCACTTCGCACTTTCCAGAAGGCACATCCTGCGTGGCCGCGGTGCTCGGAGCGGCCGCAGGGCTCTATGCAGAACACTGCGCTTTAGACAGACCGTGTACATCCTCCTTTAACTGTGAAAAATCTCCCTGCTGTGCTCATCCAGAGCCATCATTCAGTTCCCTCCACCCATTAAATCATGACATACTCCCCCTTCTTATTAAATCAGAACATTCTTAAAAGGCAAGGCTGTTGTTTCTCATTGAAACCCTACAGTCCCAGCCCTTGGAGATGGCTGATGTGTTTATTGTCAGATGTTAGAAAATGTGGTTAGAGAGACTACTGCACCGTCTTCTTTAGGTTGTCCCCAGGGACAGTAGGGATAAATTGAAATAAGGGTGGTGGTCGGCGGGGGGGTTCTCTAATCTCTATTTCACGAGCAACAGCACTTCGGCTGTAGCCACCCCGTCCCCAGTCAGGTGATGCATTATATGGTCGCCTTTCAGGTTGGTTCTTAAAATGTTTAAAGCCAAACTTCCACCCCACATATGGCAGTGCTACAGGACCTTATCACAAGCAACTTAAGCACAGATACATCAAGGGCTTCGTCTTCGTTTTCCCAGCTCCAGTCCTTTCATCCTGTCCACCCCACCTTCATCGTGGTGGTTGTCTTCCCTTTTGAACTTTCTTCCATGTGTGTTGGTTACATTCATCTCCTAAAAATAGACCCCACATAAACTTTAAGCAGTTGGGCCTGCATTTCTATCACAGGAGCATTTTTCACATTTACAGACCGCATGCATCACAGCAACCCTTCGCTCTGGATTCCGGGGAACACTGCAGGGGAACAACACATTTTAATAAGGAAAACGCAAGTCAGAGTCACAAGGGAGGCTCTAGGTTTTCACAGCTGCCCGATCTAGTTGTTACACTACCAGCATGCATTGTAAGTAATGCATGAGTAACTACCCCTGCGAGGCTATTGGCTGGACCGCTGTGGGGGTGAGCGGTGTCTACGTTACAGCTAGCAGGAAATTATAGAGAAGATAAGGAAAGCTGAGTAAGACGTGCCTAGTTTTCCTTTGTCCGTTCTTCAGAAAACCCTCTATTTTACAGTAAACTCATGCACTGCAAAGCGAAGCTAGGAAAACGAGGGTGTATGCCAGCTGGTCCCTTTATCCTGTTCATTCCAGATTCTTTGCTTTGTGTTCCAGCTTCAATTCCTACCTCCAGTTCTCTCTGGTTTCTGCAAATGCAATTCACTTCTTAGCTTCTTGGAATAGAGCTTTCTGTCTCATTGAGTCTGTTCAATGCCTCGGTCTGTGTCTCCTTCCACCCTTTGAGAACTCTCCTAAACCACTGGCTCCATCACCCCTGGCTGAACCAGTAGCTAGTGGTAGTCGTGGGAGAGGGTCAGAAAGATCTAATCAAAACCATGTTGTTGTTTCAAAGCAACATTAAGTGAACTCAATGAAAGTTGTGTGTTTGGCTCAAACCTTAATTGTTCAAATATTTTATTTCAACTTTTCCTATTTTGGTGGGGAGGGATATAATGAAGCTCATGGAGGAGAGAAATAAAAGAAGCTGAAATCCTAACCAATGTATAATTTCCATTATGTAAGATCAGCTCATTTATTTTTAGACAAAAATTCATCCTGTTTTGTAACCATCTGTACAGGACCTCCGTGGAAGGTAGTAAGCATGGATAATATTAGATAGAAAAATGCTGAGGTTGCACATTTCAGTTATTTTTCTTTGGCTCTGAACGGCCAAAGCATAAAGCATTCAGAGGGCTTTGCTGAGAACATGCAGTGTGCATTTACACTGTTTGCTAAAGCAAGCGCACTCTAGCAGTTGCTGGTGAGGAAGAGGAAACTTTCCCCAGCCTAATTCCCAGAATATAGAGGGTGAGCGTGTGAGAGGAAACCAAGTGGTCTGACCAACACCAACACATGACATTCACGCTGTGAGGACAGCAGCAGATGGATCGCTTCGGCAATAAACTGTCAAGGTTCGGTGAGAGTATTTCCTAAGAGGAACAGTGTGGCACGATGGGAAGAATAGTAAATTCAAAGGATTTAATTTTGGTTTTGCCTTACGGTGCCTTAAAATCGTCACTCCAAAAGCTGACTATGTCAGGAAAACAACTTATTTCCTCAGCAATGGTATGAATTACATGGCTGTGAACAGAACAACTGCTCTGGTTTCTCTCTCTCATTGGTTCTGTTTCTCTGGAGACTAATTCACTATAGAAAGGGCACCGTGGGATGTACAGGTGATGAAGATCTGACTTTCAGGTATTTTGACTGTTTGGGTGGCCACGTGTTCACAGAAGCACTTTCATTAAAAGCGCATATCAGATGTAGTAAGGATAAGATTTTTTAAAATCCTTAATTCCTGTCTGTCTCTAATTCATAAGCCCAAATAATTGATGTCAGAGATTTTGTTTAGGCAACAGTTGGGATTTTTTTGTTTTACGGTATTCTGGGTTCCTTATTCACATACTTGTTCTTGGCTTGACGGATTCATTCATTGGTTCATTTATTCAACGATTTATGCAGCAACCAAACTCACCTCCAGTCCATCAATAAATCTTGTCAGTCTTCCCTTTATAATAGGTCCAGAGGCCAGGCGAGGTGGCTTACGCCTGTAATCCTAGCACTTTGGGAGGCCGAGGAGGGAGGATCACCTGAGGCCAGAAGATTGAGACCAGCATGAGTAACATGGCAACACCTTGTCTCTACAAAAAAACAAAAAAATTAGCCAGGCGTGGTGGTGTGCACCTATAGTCCCAGCTACTCAGGAAGCTGAGCAGGAGGATCACCTGAGCCCAGGAGTTCGAGGCTGCAGTGAGCTATGATCATGCCACTGCACTCTACCCAGAGTGACACAGTGAGACCCTGTTGCAAAAAAAAAAAAAAAAATCCAGAATCCAGCAGGGCATGGTGGCTCATGCCTGTAATCCCAGCACTTTGCCAGGTCCAGGGAGGCAAGAGAATCACTTGAGTCCAGCAGTCCAAGACGAGAATCTGACCACTTTTCAATACTTACCTGGCTACCCCCATGGCAAAGATCCACACTGTTCTGTCCCTCACCACTGCCTTCAGGATGATACCCACGTCCCCTGCTGTGTGTGGCCTTCCCTGATATTTCATTACAGCTGAGTGTCCTTATCCTCACCGAATACACATTGCCTGTCCCCAGTTCATTGTCTCCACAGCACTGGTCACTCTGCAACGTGCCACCTCTCATGCTTGTTTATCTTGTTTGTGAGTGGTCTTCCTCCTCTCCTGGACGTCAGCTCCACAAGGATTGTGCTTCCTCTCCCAGCTCTCCCCCCAGCCCCAGTACTCAAGTGTTCCGAAAGCATCCCTTAAACACTGCAAGAGGAACACCCAGTTCCTGCTTTCAAGTGACTCATGATCCAGTGGGGGAAACTGACAGACCAGAGTGACTGATGCCACATTCAAGATACGCACAGTGTACTACAGAAAACAGCTGGGAAGGAGTAACAGCGGAGGTGACATTTGAACAGAGTCCTGAGGGTGAATCCAGGACCAGGGCAGGGGAAGTAACCCCGTGGAATGGGACAACCTCATCCTGATGTGTGTGGATCACGGAGAGGGACGGGGAGAGGGTGGGAATGGTTGCGGCCATATTGCAAATGTTGCTGAGGAGCAAACTAAAGACCCTTAACTGTAACCGGGAGGATGGGGATTTTCAAACTGTCCCCTAGGGCTTCACCCCTGCCTGTGGGTGTAGGAGAAGATACAACTGGGCTTGGGTCACCCCACGGGCCTGTTTCAGACAGAGCAGGTTGGCACGGGCTGGCTTACACACTATGCTTCCATGGCAGAGCTTTGAAAACCACGTCTGATGGCAAGAAAGCTGCGGTCTTCAAGACTTACCGAAGTGCAAGTGCAATCCTTTCACTGCACAGGAGATGGCGCCCTGGCGGCAGCCTGTAGAGACGCGCAGGTTCTCAGGAGCAGCTTCAGTTGCAACGTGGATAGAAAGAGACCTTGGGCTTTTGGTGGGGCTCAGACCTTATCAAGGCTCAGCAACCCAGAGGTGCTGCCTTGCACGTGACAGCAAGTGACCCTTCCTGGCGGCACACCTGTGATCACCTCATGCTGCAATCCCTGTTTTCCAAGACATAAAACAACTCACTAAAGACACACAGTGAGTGGTAGAGGCGAGGTGAGCTTTCAATGCATTGTTTAAAGTCCTAAACCCACCAGATAAAAACGGTGGGACTGCAGGAGTGCTTGGGGCATGGGCACGAACCAGGGCGGAGGGGTCGGGGGACGGGGCTCCTAGACCTTTGTATTCTGGATAAGGTTTTCCTTATCTGCAAAACAGGAGAGAAACGCATGCTTTCTGAACGCCCTGCTACCTTTCACTGGGACACTTGTCTTAAAAAAGTGTAGCAAGTACAAATGTGCCAGATTCCCAGTTTCTATCCATTTCTAGAGAGTTGCAACTAAGGTCATGAAAGAAGGACCTAGCTCCTACCTGTATCATAAAATGCTGACCTTGAGAAGTCCGGGCGGTGGAGCAGAGCGACCTGGCCCCAGTCGCGGCTACGTGACTGCGCGCTCGCCCCTGCGCCCCTTGTGGTCTCCTGTCGCGCGCCCTCACCGGATGGGACACCAGGCAGGGCGGGTCCCCTCTCCTGCGCTTCCCACACGCCAAAGTGCAGAAGCGCCCACTGCAGAGCGACGCAGAACTGCATGCAGAATTCCTTTTCCTCTTTCTGGGCAAGACACGCAAGTTCACCGCAGCTTGCAGAGCCTGGGGTTCCTCATTCTTAGACTAAGGACTTGGATGAGCTCTCTGAAGCCCCCTCCAGGCCTCTTGTCTCTGAGGCCATGGCTTTGTGACCATTGCATTTCTACTCTTTAAAAATTAATGAGACCGCATCTGTAAAGTGCCATGAATTCCTTAGGATAGAAGTGCTGACTTAATTTTGTCACCCATTGTTTCTGTAGTCCAGTATGATGGCAATTTATGAAACAATGCTTATTTAGATGTAATAATAATATCAATACTCCTCCATAGTTTATAAATCACTTTAAATGGTCAGGTGGACTGGGATCCAAATCATTATTTTCAATTTTACAGATGGGGAAATTACCATTGTTTCTTATATTAATCATCATCATTACTGAAAGTAATTTTGGATGAAATTTTGGATGAAAACACAAATAGCTAGGACAAAAATGTCTGAGAAACTCTTTCTTCTTGGGCAACTTTCAAGGAATGCTCCTGACCTAACCTTAAACAAAAGTAAAGGGCAAAGTGATGTTATCTTTTAGGTCAGGAAAATAAACAGAGTTTTTCTATTTTCTTCCCTCTTTTGTAAGCGGTGACACTTGAGAAGTTTCTCAGCAGCAGGTTTCTGCCGGAGCCGGAAAATTATCTGACTGACATGAGCCTAAACAAGGGTGGGGGCAGTCTGGGGGCACCTCCCTTGTGCGCTGTGTTTGAGCAGACAGAGATGGGAGCTGCAGTTTTAGGGAAAGATCTTCCTGTTGGTTCTTCGGTTACGTTGCATGGTATCCCTTACCCCTGAAAATGTCAAGAAGGGTAGAAAGGAATGAGAGGTGTCTGCATCTGCTTGTTCTCTGTGCAAGGGTTGGATGATGTCCAAGGAACGCTGGGGCTAGAAGGCAAACTGTGTAACTGGGCAGCAGGGAGTGGGAGGGCAGCATAGCGAGTTCCCTCTGCAGAGCCCCTCCTACAGCCCTGGAGACGCCCAGGTTTCTTTCTCTGCCTTATATAAGAGGCTAGAAAAGTTGCCTCAATCAGGCGGGTGCAGGGGCTCACGCCTGTCATCCTAGCACTCTGGGAGGCTGAGGTGGGAGGATCGCTTGAACTCAGGAGTTCAAGACCAGCCTGAGCAAGAGTGAGACCCTGTCTCTACAAAAAATAGAAAAATTAGCCAGGTGAGGTGGTATACACCTGTAGTTCCAGCTACTTGGGAGGCTGAGGCAAGAGGCTTGAGCCTAGGCGTTTGAGGTTGCCGTGAGCTATAATGATACCACTCTACTCTACCCAGGGCAAAAGAATGAGACTGTTTCAAAGAAAAAAAAAGTTGCCTCAAGTAAAACAGCTAAGAAGTGATATCCCTGGCTTTCAAATCCAACTGTCTGGACTCCGCCTTCAGTACTATTTGCTTCTATTCATCCCACAGACCCAGACATCACACATGTTCTCAGGCCCCGTCACAGTGATGACCCTGAGGTGGCAGAGACTTCCGGGCAAGCAAGACTGCGGGACTCCCTAATCAACCGTCGTCGTCTGCTCCAAAGCAGTGGGTGGGATTCATCTGAAACAAGGCTCTACAGCAGGAGTCTGCAAGCAAAAGCCTATTGCCAGGTTTAGTATGGATAGTGAATTAAAACTGGTTTTATATTTTTAAATGATTGGGGGCAAAAATCAAAAGAAGAATAGTACTTTGTGACATATAAATATGATATGAAATGCAAGTTTCAATTTCCATAAATAAAGTTTTATTCAAACGCAGCCACGCACATTGTTTCCATATTGTTTGTGGCTGCTTTTGCACTTCAGCTGCAGAATTGAATGCAGTCAAGTCTCGTTACTCCCTTTAAGTTCTATTTAATATAAAGTCACCAAAAAGACTGAATTAGTGAATATGGAACCCATTGCTCCTAGTGACAGTATGAGGTTAGTTTCTTGTGGGCCTCTGATCACAGCATTTTTTGCCAATCATTCAATACATAATTTTATTTCATGTGTGTTGCTGTTTAAATACACCTTGTTTAATACATGTTGTTGATTCATTAATGTGGAACTCACGGCCAACAGCTCTAGAACTGATGCCTGAACGAAGCCCATCTAAACATGTGTCTTTTTTTCACAAGGCACATCAGAGCTTTCTCGAGTTTAGGAACACCAGACAGCACTCAGGACCACCCTTGGGGATCATCTGGAACAGCAAAATCACTAACAAAAAGCACAAAAATGCAAAACACGTGGTACTAAGTAGACCATGTAGAAGGATACTTATTTACAGTATGAGAGGCAGACACCTGGGCATCGGGAGACCCACCTCTTTCTAGAATGACTGCAAAAGCACCCTGAGTATTCACCTTGGGGTACAAACAAATGAATTTTAGCGAGTAGGCAAATTTGGAAATACGGAAACCACGATTAATGAAGATCGGCCATAGTTGCGGCAGATTATGTTGAGCGCAAGTCTGAAGTATTTACTGTGTACCCCTTCACCGAAAAAGTTTGCAAGCTCCTACTATGCACTTGTTCTCAGCCTTCCCCCTGGGGAGAGTGACACGGGCACGAACGACTGACACTTTCATAGCACTGTCTAAACTAGAGGGAACTCATAAGGAAAAGCAAAACTAGGTCAGTTAAGGGGTAGAAACTGGGAGCTCCAGTAATGAATGTGGACAGAATCCCCAAGCTCTAGAGCAAAACTCAGTTTCCTCCCTTTGCAAATCTTTTCTTCTGTTATTCATTCAACAAACAATACCTTCCAATTGGCATGAGTCTATGCTGAGTGTTGTGGGTCGTTTAGAGTTACTAGTTTAAACAATAACATTGCTACTTAGTGTACTTGAGAATTGAAGTTGTGGAGAGGAAGGATGGTTGGAAGGAGAAGACAAAATAAACGGGCCAGCCAATTTATGACTGGATCATCAGTCTCTGAAACGGATTACTTTTTAGATTTTTTAAAAAATTTTTAATTCATGCAAATTTATGAAAAATTTTGTTCCATGTATATAATGTGAACCCAGTTATTATAAACACATTATTTGCTAAACTTATTATTTTAAACATGCTCTTTGCTTGTGAAGGCCTAATTTTCAGAAAGGACTTAAGACAGCTTACAACCGAAGCACATGTACAAAAGCTAGGTGGCTGGGCAGGGTCTGAGCAGTAATGTGGTACAAGCAGGCAGGCCACACACAGGAGCTGTGGAATTGTTAGACTGAGTTTCAAATATGATTCTGAGGTTCCTGTCTCAAATAAGCGTGTGTGGGGTGGGAGAGATAAAGTCAGTTATGAGAGCAAACTCGGGGAAAAAGGCTTTCTGAAGCCTTTATGAGTAAAAAGGCTCTCTTGATGGGAGGTTTCTGAGCATGGACCGGGGAGGTGGAAGGGAGGGGTCCCAGTTCCACAACCTAATCAGATCCAAACAAAATGCTTAACCCTCCTATCCTGGCTCTTAGAGCTTCCCTGATGAAAATGCAACTTGGTATTTCCATTTAGAACCCAAGTATTAAGTGTGTAAGTATTTACTTTTCCGATGTCTGGCTGTATCCAAAGAAAAATCCTAAAGTACCAAGAAGAGTGAATGGACTGAATAATTTTGAAATAGCCCTTCTTAAGGAATCTTTCTCACCCAGCCTTTAGATAAGTCGGGGGGCGTCAGTTCAAGGGCTTAGAGAAATGGTATTTTGTGTCCCTAATGGAGGGTGATCCATAGACTTTAGAAACAGTAGACTTCAGAGAAGAGGCAAGAACCTGAAGGCCAAGCCAGGAATTTTTCAGGAAACAGTTCGGGGTCCACCCTCGCCCGTGAATAAGTCAGGGCTTTATTCTCCTGGGAGAGCTAGAGGTGATTTCATCCTGGAAAATTTTTAAAGCTCGTGTCCACCACCCCACGAAAAAATTCCATCAGTGCCCACATTTGCATGCACAGAAAGCCACGTTTCTCTTAAG
>NW_012148664.1:320702-349030 GCF_000956105.1 Propithecus coquereli | reverse complement strand
GCTGCAGAACCGTCAGTGCAGCCTGGGCAGAAATTGATGCAAATCTCAAGCACTGTGGTGTGGCCTTGACAATCCTTGCAACGGGGTCAGAATGTATCCTGGAGACCGAAAAGAGCTATTTAATAACAATCCTCTGGTAGCCTTTGGTCTTATGAAGAGGATTTCATATGAGGAGTGCCATAAAGCAAGTCTCTGAATTGAATATTTCTGGAATATCCTGGAAATCCACTCCTCCCCTCTCTCCGTCCCGCCCCCATCCTCAGTCGGGAGCCTCCGCAGGGTTCTAAGCAGCAGCGAGACGTGCCTGAGGCCAACCAGGTGCCAGCAGATGACGCCGAAGATGCTCTGGCCGGAGACCGTGAGCACGTACACGCTCAGGGTTAATTTGAAGGGATTTGTCAAGTCCAGAGGTCTCATCCTGGCTTGGCGGAAGCCGGGACTCCCCTTGTGGACTAGGCTGGAGGATCTGGGTCTGAAACCGCATCTTTGGACCAGGACGCAGCCTCCTCCCTTGGCCCCGGTCGTTTAACATTTGTAAGCACTTAAAAAGCACAGGAAGGTGCGAGTAGCAGCTAGAGTCTGCAAGTAAAACCTCATCCCTTCAACCTCATTCCTATCTTTTTTTCCCCCAGATTGTTGCAACCAAATCTTCTCTGTTCCTAGTTCCTTCTCCCAGACGTGAGGCATTAGGCCAAGATAAGGGGGTGCGAGGAGAAGCCTTTTATCTGGGAAGAGAAATGGAGGATGGAGAACAGAGGGTGGTGATGAAATTACATACATTTCCTGTTCACCACAGACTGATGTCTGACAGTTAAAAGAGTTTAAAGGTAGCCTTTTCACGGCACGTTTTAAAGCCTGGATGTTTATTTGGGAGCTGTTTGTGCTGGGTGAAATAAGTATCTTAAGACTCTGTTGCTTGTTATTTTTCAAAGGAGAGGAGTTTGGGTAAGTGATGAGGTAAATGACTTGCGAAGTCAGTTAAGACACAGTTGCACCTACTACGACGCACATAAACCAAAGTCCCCGGAGAAAATCGTCAGAGTAATTTGAAGCGGAGACCTGACATGCAGGTACTTACAGCTCTGGTAAAGCCATGGATGACTTAAATCTTAATTAACGACGGCAAGGGAGAAACGTACTTCGTGAGCATTTGGAGTTGAATCTTACTTTTGCCATTTGCTGTGGGAGGCCAGGGGTGAGCGTGGGGGACAAAAAAGGAAAAAGAAGAGTCAGCAAATGCTTCTGTCCATCCTGCCTTGATTTAAATTTCTCCAGGTTCCATTCATTGCAGCTCTGAGATAAATGCCTATTTATTATAGCTCTATTATTGTCTTCCAGAGTCCAAATAGATAATGAGGAGAAGATACTCAAAATCTAGCTCTCTCTCCACTTCTTAAATCTAATGAAGGGGGAACTCACCGGGCCCTCAAGATGCTCTCTCGTGGATTGTTAGTCTTTGTTTTCCGAATTAGATGGAAGCCCCGAGTCACCAAGAGCCACGTCTGTTATTCATCATGTCACCCTGGAACCTTGGGATGGTAGGTGGCTGTTTGCTGGGATGGTGCAGCGAGGGGCCCTCAGTCGGGAAGAGGTTCCTTCACTCACCAGCCTCAGGCCACAGGGTGGCCTTTCCTCTCCGCCATTTCCTCCTTATCCTCTGTCTTCAGAGGCGGGTCTGATTGCAAGCAGACTGTCTGTCTTCTGGTGCACAGAATTTTGGAGCTCTGGAAATATGCCAGGCACTGTGTTAGGTGTTGGGGACAGAGACAGGAATAAGGTAACGTGTGCCTTTAAAGAGGTTACTGTCTAGTAGCAGACCCAGACCCAAACCAAAACAAATCAACACAAAACAAAAGGCAAACCCAGACAACACAAAATCACATGGCCGAACAGAGCCCAGAGGAAGGACATTTAGTCCCCCCTGGGGGTTGGGGAGGAAAATGGCGTTTCTTAGAGGAACTGTCTCTTTAAGAATCGCTTGGAGTTAGCTAGGCAGGGTTTAAAACTTTCCACTCATCTCCTTCAGGGAAGTGTTTGGAACTGTTAGCAGGCAGGACTCTCTGGTTCACCACAGCGGATGCCTATGGCACTGCTGGGTGGCACCCAGCTCACTAACACGGATAGTGAGTCCGGACTGAGCACTTGCTGTGGGTTCCCAAACTTCACCAGCCTGGATGCCGTTTTAGTTTGTTTCATTTGTTTTTTTAACAAACTACACACCTGTAGTCCCTGCTACTCAGGAGGCTGAGGCAGGAGGATCAATTGAACCCAAGAGTTTGAGGTTGCAGTGAGCCATGATCACACTGCACTCTAGCTGGGGCAGCAGAGAAAGACCCCATCTCGAAAAAGAAAAAGAAAAAAGAAAACACGAAATAAGAAAAAGAAGAAGAAACAACAACAAGAAAAAAATCCCCCAAACCAACAGCTGTACCCTTACCCTGCCTTGCCAGCCAGGTCGGTCTGCTTCTGCAAATTTAGCATCTTCTTTCCTTTCCATAAAGGTAGCAGGAAACATTCCCTTTTCAGTATTCTGAGTCTTGGAGTTAAATATTCTCTAGCTCTTTGAGATATTTGAGCATTTCTCATGGTCCCAGGAAATTTAATTTTCTTCTTGCTTTATTCATCATCACAGACGGTGTGACTTTGAACTTCCTGCTATCTTGGATATTAGTGATCTATTCATGTGATTACACTTTGAAACACTGCAGCTATATAGAGCTCGGCTTATCTTTCTTATTGAAAAAAATACATCCTATCCGCTAGCTCTGGAAGTAAGACAAGCTGGTTTCTCTGGGGCAGATGTTGAATTTTCCATTTCCTTGATTAATCATCTCCTGTACCAAGTGCTTGAGAGAGCAAGGAACCTTCAGTGGGCTACAGACGTGTGGTTCCTGGAGTGGATGGCCTTGGGCAGTCTTCAGTTTTAAAAGCCTTAGGAAGCCGCTTTTTACTGAGAACACTCTCAAATCTTGTGCCAATAAAAGTTATTTCACGCTTCTTTCTAAGAGGCTTCTAGCCTTGATTTGCAGTTATAAATAATATGTGTGTATGCTGAAATACATTACTTCTTAGTAAGTTATACTGCTGAATATGATACATCTTCGAAAACTTTGGAAAAAGTAGGAAGGAAGATAATGAATCATTTGGAGGGAAAAATGCTAGAAACCACCGTGAAAGATATGGAAGATACATCTTTATCTTAGAGTTGTTCCTGCTCACTTTGGGGTGTAGACATCTTGTCGTTATCAAACCTGGATCAAGAACTCCTTTCACTGAAGGAGACAGTGGGCTCTGAGTGAGCAGCCAATCTCACCAGCATGAAAAGAAGCCATGATACCAGAGACGAGGGAACTGTGTAGACAGGCACAGCGCACGAAGGGACAGCTATGGTTTTGGGCACAGCAGTGTCTGTGAGGGTCCCTTTGCTTGCAGCAAGCTGAGAACATTCTGAATTACTAGGCGTTCTTTCACATCAGCTGCATCTTCAGCTCTGCTTTGGAGATGTACGGATCCTCTAGCATGGTGGTCCCCAACCTTTTTGGCACCAGGGACCATTTTCATGGAGGACAATTTTCCCACAGACTGGGTGGGGTGGGGATGGTTTTGGGATTATTCGAGCACGTTCCATTTATTGTGCACTTTATTTCTATTATTATTACATTGTAATATATAATGACATAATTATACAACTCACCATAGGTTGGGGACCCCTGAGGCCATCCAGCTCCAGCTTGAGGAACTCAGAAACTGGCCATAGGCAGAGATGCAGTTTTAATCTTGCAGCTGGTGGAATGCTGAGTCCATGTTATCTGACCTGAAATGTGGCCAGTTAGATTTTTACACATATTTACCATATTTCTGTTCTTTCTTTCTTTTTTTTTTAAAGGTCATTATAGGCACAAGAGAGCAATGGAGACTGAACTGCTTGGAAATACTGTTAGATCTTCGAAATAGCATCTGTATTGTCCAATATAGAATCCACAAGCCACATCTCGCTGTTTAAGTTTAAATTAATAAAAACGAAATAAAATTAAGCATTCAGTTCCTCAGTCACACTAGCTGTAGCCACATGTGCTAGGGGATACTGTATTAGACAGGGGAGATATGGAAAATTTCTACCACAGTAGAATGTTCTACATGCTACTCTAGAATTTCTTGAGTCTTCTGCAAATATTATATAGATGCTGTATTTCTTTAAGCTTTCCTACTTCTTTAAACTTTTTTATCATAAAAGGGGGCTACTAAGTTCTCCTCCAAAAGACTGCTATGAAATTTAAATGAGATATTACCTGTATATAAAGCATACATCCACGTGCCTGGCACATTATAATATTATTGTAATTGGTAGCTCAACAAGTCTATTCAGACTTAGGCCAAACACACTTGTATTTTAAAATACCTGTAACCTACTTAGCTTTTTGAAACAATCTTCTTGGAAACTAGATTGTTTTTATGGGAACAAGTCACTCATCCTGAAGATAGCCTTTCTCAGAGTCCTAAGAAGGGTAAGGTTTTTCCTCTCCACAATACTTTGTATCTTAATAGAAAGGAGCAAGAAGGAAATGAGAATCTCCTACAAGTAGCAACATTTCTAGCCTTGAACTACCCCCTCTCCTCTTTTTTAAAGCCCAAAGGAGATGAAAAATCTCTGCAAAAAGTTGTTTATACTATAGGTGTCAACACAGCTTGGGGGCCAGACAGGCAAACCACCGGCTCTAATGGGAAACTGTGTATACACAGCAAAGGTAATTATTTTGGGCTGCAACTGCCAACATGATTTAGCAAACCCCCTGCCTGCAAAAGTCTGATCATCCCCTAGAGAATGGGCCCAAACTCATTGCAACAGCCCAGACCTACCTGAGCTTCTGCCACAGGCTCTTTTGAGATCTTTTGTAATTTGCATTCCTTAGGCAAATGGAATTTAAATTCCTCAGGCAAATTTCACTCTGATGGAACCTCAAGACGACATGCATGCCATGATCTCATTGTTTGGGATTTCTGCTTTATTATCATTAATGTAGGCTTCAACAGGCAGGTGAGGTAAAAGAAGCATTTGGACCAGATTCCACTTGGCATTCATGAACGCTCTCTTAGAGTTGAACAGCCCTTACTTTTCAAAGCACCTTTGCAAATACCTCAGTAGCATTTGATGATAATTCTTGCGTGGTGGGAAGGGCATAATGAGGTGTTACACAAAGAGTCACAAGACCAGGATTCCAGTGCTGGGCTGTAGCTCAAGGAGCCTGTCTATAGATGTTCCCTGTGTAACGGGAACATAAGTAACGCAAGATCAGAGAGGATGAGGGGTTGCAATCAGAGCACATCTAATTGTTCTGTGCTTGCCAGTGGGGAGAATGACGTCCTCCTGCTGTGTGTCACAAGGAGGGTAAGTGGACTCTTTGTACATTTCAAATCATATGTTTGACTTGCTAGACAGAAATACAAATTCTTTCAGCCATCAACTGAAAAACATTTTTTGTCTCGTATTTATCTCGGCTTATTTAATTGCTCCTTAATCATCTCACTAATAGAGTGACAGAATACTGTAATTTTTTGGGACTCTGACAAATGTGGTTACTTTGCTATGAAACTTCGTTTTCTTAGTTCTTCCCGATTCGGGGCTGAGGCCATGGGGGATTGATTTACTGAGAAATCTGCCCCCTGATTAGGGAAAGATGGGGAAATGGCAGATGGTCTGGGGAACTGTATCTGAGCTGAAATCAGAACTCCGGTTCTTCTGGGTCTGGGGACTTCAATTTGTCACTAACTCTCTAAGCCATATCCTGACGACGGAATGGTGAGAATGCTCTGCTTCGTGGGATGTTGGCGAAGCTTAAATAGGGATATGCAAAGTGAATAAAAGTGCTATAAAGACACGTGAATGTTGCTATAAAATCCCACACACCTCTATAGCCTTTCTCTATATTCCTCTAATTAGCAATGTTGCAAAGCACCAATTTTGGATCATTATGTTCCTTAATTTTTCTTTAGATTTCACTTCTCAAAAATTTCACTTGTCTCCACAGCCCTGAAAAAAAAATCGCTTTAATAACCATTTAATTTTGTTAGATTTTTCCAACTTATTCCATCTATACACTGGTAGGTAGGCTGCTTTGAGTACATAGAACAATTACCTTGAGGTTTGTTCAGGTTAAGACCTGAGCCTCCCATTCTGAGTGTGTAAGAACCTGTCCTGATGCTCACCACGTGGCGTTATCATTTCTATTTTAGTATCGGCGAGGGCAGGGTGGTGGCAGCCTTGCTCACAGCTCTATCTTCAGTGTGAAGCGCATAGTTGGTTGTGAATAACTGACTAAATGAATTGGAAAACCAAATGGCAGGTGGTGTGACAAAAACAATCTAAACTCATAGTGAGGGCCTGTAGGAGCGGCTACTCCATCCTGGTAGCCCTTTGTGACCTATTGGTAACTTATGACTCCAGAGCTCTTCAGACAACCAAAGTATTATTAGGTATTCAGGCTTAACCCATTTTGATCTTTGTACAGTTCTAAACAAACCAGGTCTGGGAGCAAGAGTCAAAGAAAAAAAAGAAGTCTTTGGTGTGTGCGTCTTTTAAAAATATTATAGTGGAGTTGGGTTTTTCCCCCTTTCCTATGCCCAGAGTAAGTATTTGTTGTAATAAAATCTCTTCCAAGATGGACATCACATTGTACGTAAGACACGTGATTGGTTAAAATGCCATTACAAAGAACTCTTCATTTTAGAATCCGTAGCCACAGTATCTATGTATAGTATCTATCATCTTTTGTGAATTTAAATTTAAGATTCCACTAGGTTTAACAATTTATGCCATCTTTTTCATTTTAAACTTCAAGATTCCATTAGGTTTAATAATTTCCAATCTCTGCAATCTCAAAGCGGGCAGCGATGAGTGAAAGTGAGTTTAAGAACAATGGAACCCTAGATCCTCTTCCCTTTGAAATAACAGAAGCTAATGCAACCAATTCAGTTGAGCAAATAATAAATTTATTAGGTGCTTACAGGTACAAAATACTGAAAGCTGCTGTAGGGGATTATAAAGACGTGTAGGACACGAGCCCTGCTCTCACAGAGCTTACAACCTAGGCAATTAGTCACACGAGTATGCCGTGGTGACACTGCGTAAGTGACTTCAGCAAAGTTCTTGAAAATGTTCTTATCCTTCGCATTCTTCTCTTCAAACACATAAGGAATCCTTTCAAAGGGAAGCTAAACAGTGGGAAAAAGACTTTTCGTGGAATCAGCCGGTGACCTCGACTTTGCGTATGTGCATCTTTCAGTTGCTGTTGCCTATTCTCCTAACTTTCTCAGCCATCATTTCCTAACTGGACCTTTGTTTGGAGGGAGTCTCCACGCTTCCTGAACCTTCACCAGGGTTTCCTGTTTGTGAGTGAGTGGCTCAGTTGCAGTTTGGCCTTGGAATGATTTGCAGTCCAACTTTTCCTTCAGCAAATCTATCTTTTGGTTTTAGGTGATGCTAGAATGCTTTGCTTCGCAACCTGTGGTTTTAAGGGTGGGAGTGAAATGCAAAAGGAAAGCAGGCCAGACTTTTCCCTTACTTTAAACATTTAATAGTGCACTTATTGAGTATATTCTGTACAGATACAGAGAAAGTTATAAACCTCTTCCTTTTACTTAGTTATTTTTTCATTTAGACTGTATTCACGTAAAGTGTATTTACAATAGGGGAAAAAAAAACACGAAGCCTTGAGGTACAAAACCCAAAAGAATTATCTGAGGTATAAATACAAGCATATTTTAAATAATAATCTTTATCATGCTTTATCTATGTTTGAAAGCACAGTGGACATGTGCACATGGTTCTTAATAGAGTTGGTATATACAACATACAACCTTACAAATCTGGAATCCATCAAAATTGAATATACAAGTATATCTTCATGAGGAACACGGATATCCAAAATACTCAAATTTTAAAACTCTCATCTGACCCCTGTGAAATTCTTCAAAAAATCCTCTGATATAACACTGACAATGGTAACTAAATTATGTTATAACAAAATAAAAATCCTTCTTACAACTCTCATTCATACATTATTCACTTTTGATCCACACAAAATAAATTTACTAATACTGTCTCTTGAGTCAATCTTTACCACTACAGTAAAACCTGAATAAAAACCACCCTTCCAAAAACAAAAATTTGCCTTTTTTGTTTTTCTGCTGTTTTACTGTGGTTACTATTTTCCATTACCACTAAAATATATTTCAAAGGCATTCTGAAAGGAAAAGAAAAAGAAATGTAGGAAAACCAAAATAAAGCAGAAAGTCATAAAACCAGAAAACCTATTTGCTGATAAGAACAAACCCAATTAATAAACGCAGCTTTCAGGAATGCTGTTAATAAGGACCACCAAAAAAACAAAAGGGCCTTTTGTAGCTGGGTTAAATTTATGGGGATTTCCTTGGAACATACATAGTTTCCTATGTTCCCATACATACAGTGTCTTAAAAAAGTTTCTGTTATAAACACAAAAATGCAAAGAATTCTAACAGGGAAAACGTTTTGATGCTTGATTCAGGAGTAAATGTTAGAATGCTCAGTTTTCACACCTCTGCTTAAAAACAAAACCAAATCTATGCTTTGGAGCCAGTAAGGCTGGGACTAAGGGGCTTCATCCTTGGACTAATCTCTGCTGGTTAAAACTGTATCACTATTTGCAATCAGGTCCAAAAAAAAAAAAAATTTGAAATGGGTATCAGAGTAAATCTACTAGAATTCAAGTACAGAAGAGGTTGGCGGAGAAGAAATACGCTTAATAACTTGGGGGGAAAACCCAATAAATGGACAAGGGTTTTAGGCCCCCTTTCTGATGGATTCGTGGGTAGTCAGATATTCCAGGTTAAACTGAACCCGATGCATCAATATCCTTCTCGGAGGCGTCTCAGTGTGCCAGACACTGCATCCCAACCTATACATCTACGCCATTCAACCAGCAACAAACACACATTCACACTCCTCTGTGCAAACCTTTCTCTGCTCATCTCAGTGAGAAAACATGTCAAAGAGTACCAGCTATTCCAGTGGATACACCAGTCCCTCAACGCACTGCGAATAAAATGACACAGGTACACATACACCGATATCACAAGAGAACAAAGTATCTTCATTATCTTCTGTAATGTATTTAGTTTTGCTTCTCAGAAGCAATCTGAATAAGAATACAAATACATTTTTTTTTGCACAGTCTTATATATTCCAGTCAAGGTCTATTAATATAGACCTTAAACAATCAGGAAGCAGCTTTAAAAATGTATCAAATTGCTATAGTCAATTCCTACACTCCAACTTGTAGTTTTGAGGATCAGACATGGAACCCATTCTTCCAGGGACTGGCAAGGTTCTACGAATGAACACCCGGATGGTGGACACAGTTGCTTTGCTTCAGTAATCACCTAGATTTGGTGTCTTTGGTTTCAGTATTCTGGTTAGTGAAGGAGTCCCGGATTTTTACAACCTCAGCTGCACACAAATGTCCAAAAGATTTTGTGTACCACTCTGGCATGTGGCCCCTGTAGCAGAAAGGAAAAGGAGATGAATTATTTAAGTTAGAAAGCACTGAAATAAAATGAGAAACATCTGCTTGCTCGTTCAAACGCATAAAATCTATCATTTCCTGTGGCTTTAAATTCACGGCAGAACTACCATATCTGCATTGCTTTTGTAGCAGATTTTTCTAAGGGATCCAAATTAGGAAGCGGTACACAAGAGACCAATGTACACTAAGATGCGACTTTATGAGCACCACTCTTCATGAAGTAACCAACAAGGATGTAGTCATTGCAGACATTCTTTACATCAGACAAAAAGTCTGAATCTTCTTCACAACCCTCACATTGTGTCAAAAAATCAGAATCAGAACGTACCTTAAATCAGCTCTGCATATGTAGGTGAGTTTGGATTTCCCTGGCCCGCAGGGTTCAATCAAATACCTGGACAAGAGCACATTAACCCTCACGCCCACCACAGGCGCCCGGTCATGATCCACAGAGGTGAGTAAAAGGGCACACGCTCCCTTGGGTAAATTAGTCCTCCAGGTTCTGTAGAGACAAAACCAGAGGGAGGGAAAATGGTATTTTCTAGAAGCCAAGTTTAAAACGGTGCCTCACTTTTAGGGGAGACAGCCGAGGGACCAGGCTCAGTGTATGGGCTGTGTGATCCAGGCCTGGGTAAATGGTACCCCCTAAACTACTTGCTGTAGTGTAAATATGTTCCCCTAAAAGCATGTGCTGGAAATTTAATCCCCAATGTTGGGAGGTGGGGCCTAATGCAAGGTGGATTAATGCTGATTACAAAAGGGCTCGAGGCTTCAAGTTCGTTCGTTCTTTTGCTTTCTTGCCTTCTTTTTGCCCTTCTGCCATGGGGATGACACAGCAAGAGGGTCCTCACCAGATATGGCCCCTCGATCTTGGCCTTGGAAGCCTCCAGAACCATAAGCCAAATATATTTCCATTCATTATAAAATACCCTATCTGTGGTATTCTCTTATAGCAACACAGAATAGAATAAGACACTACTCTCCAAGGACTCCTGAATAAGAAACTCTGTACAAAACCACTTCTATAGGGGGTGTGTGTGCTCCGACAGTCTTCTCCTTGAAAACAGAACCCCTGTGAAGTGGAGCTTAAAACCATCTTTATATTTCACAAATGTCTTAGAACATGGACACCCAAAAGGAGCACTGCTTGTCTGAAAAATTCTGGACTCTCAATGTGACATTTCCTCCAAGATTTTTGGAATTCTTCTTTCAATAGTATCTCCAGAGAACTTACGAATTACATATAAATCAGCCATAACCACATCTCCCTTGGGACTCAAATGTTATTTCCTGGCTTATTCATTCACTAGCTGTTTCTAACTAGAAAAATCTATCCTAAAAGGGGCAAAAATCTGCCACCAATGAGCATGTTCACTTAAATAGGCCTCTCTTTCTGAGATTAGTTCCAAAAGAGTTCAAACCATTCTCAGTGAGGAACACACTGCTGGAATAAACATAGATATATTTCCTATATTTGCAAAGGTTCACTCCTTTTCTGGAGGCTTTTGTTCTACTTTAAATGATTTTTACCATCTTGTAAGATTCAGTGACATACAGGCTCGGTGCTGATATCGAGTCACTCTTGCCACAATAAACAATTCTGAAGCTCTCACCTCAAAACCACGTAGTCCCGAGCAGGGTGGGGTGCCATGCTGTTCTGGACGTACTGGTAAATTTCAGTCTGGCTGTCCAGGATCTCGATCACTTTCGAATCCAACAGGTCTACGTCCCAGAGGTGCTGTTCTTTAAGTAGGCGCTTTAAGATTTCCTCAGGCACAGCGGGAACTTCGATGGTTGACCTCCAGAGCCTTAGTGGGGGTCCTTCACTCACCTGAAAAGAGGGTGTATTTTTCAGTGCTAGGACAACCCATTCATATCTAGACTTCGAAGACAAATTGTTAGTTGAGGACCAGGTCATATGTCAAAGGCTAATCAATCTACGACTTTCATAGGCTGCTGTCCCAAAATATATTCAAGAGCAAGTCAGAAAGTGAACAATTATGTTGTCAATCCTAGTCAAGTCAAATTCTTTGTTTTTCTCAGACCTATGTCAGAGCGAATGTAACAAAGTAAGATCATCCATTTGCACCCCAAAGCCTGCATGGCTATCCACCTGCTCTCATTATTTTCAAGGTGGTAGAGAAAGTAACAACAAATACCGCCTACTGAGCATGTCATAAAATACCAAAAAATCAACAACAGGAGTAAAACATTTGGGGAACTCAAGTGTGATTCTGTAGAACCAAAGGATTTCACTAGAAATAGCTTGAAATCCTCTTACAAGTGTCACACCAGGTGAGTGTTATTCCTCACTTGACTGGTTTCCACTCTTATCTGGGGAACCTGAACCTCCTGGCTGCCCAGCGCTGCCAGGGTCTGGGCTATAGATCCCCGTAGGATTATGGCTGGCCAAAGAGTCTCATCTCTGAGGAATCTGAGTCCTTACCACGGGAACTTGACTGGCCGACAACAGGGAGAAGATTTACCTTCTTATAGGACAGCTCGGCCTGCTCCGAAGTCGAGTAGCTGACCCAGCCTTTAAACTTCTCTTTGACCTCTTTGAACAGGCCGTCCACACAGTCCTGGAGGAAGTGCTGGTAGTCAGTGGATTCAGCATTACCCAGGCGGCTCAGGGCTTCCAGGGTGAGGGGCTTCAGCTCCTGTTCGGTATAGGAATTACGACAGCGGCTCATTTCCTCAGGAACCTGGGTGGAACATGAGGGACAAAAAGGAGGTGAGTCCACCTGTCTGCATCATCAGAGGAAGAGGCAGGGCAGAAACAATGGCCTGGATGCTCAAGGCCGTGCAGGCATCTTCCCACAGATGGTGGGAGATCCCTGCCAACCTCATGTGGTAGCATAAGGTTATAAACAGATCACCTCCATAAATGTATCTGAAAAGCTTATTCCCGGCCAGGCGCGGTGGCTCACGCCTGTAATCCTAGCACTCTGGGAGGCTGAGGTGGGAGGGTCGCTTGAGCTCAGGAGTTAGAGACCAGCCTGAGCCAGAGTGAGACACCGTCTCTACTAAAAATAGAAAGAAATTAGTTGGGCGTGGTGGTGCAGGCCTGTAGTCCCAGCTACTTGGGAGGCTGAGGCAGGCAGATTGTTTGAGCCCAGGAGTTTGAGGCTGCTGTGAGCTAGGCTGACATCAAGGCAATCTAGCTGGCGCAGCAGAGTGAGACTCTGTCTCAAAAAAAAAAAAAAAGATTATTCTTGTGTAACTTTGGAAAAGTTAGAATAAGGGACTAAGTTACATTGATTAAGGCAAGGTTTTTAGATGCAGAATTTTAGTTCCAGGCGATTCGTTGCTTTTAACGGAGCATCTCCAAGGTGGGCAATTTCATTAAGCATTGACTCTAACAAGCTTATACATTATAACATATAAATAAGACATTTTCAGGCTATGTATATAATCTCCAGCTGTGATCAAGTATCAAGCCTAGGATTTTGTACCTAATCACGTTATCCTTTACAAAGCAGCCAACTTTCCCAGCTCCTTACCTGGAAAAGCTTCTTACACTCCGCAATCATGTGGGCCAGCCCCTGAGTGGCAGCCAGGTTTTCATTCAAATCTTTCTGATCTGGTTTGCCCAAACTTTGTTTTCTTTGCATTACCCTAGGTAGAAGAAATACAGGAAGGGAAGGATTCAGATGCTTATATACTTTCGATCAATGTATTATTTATTCAAACAAAGCCAAAAAAAAATCATTTTACTGGAACCTACTTGTTAACTGGTTCAGGAGAGCTTTGACTTTGGTCACCTGTGATTCTCGGGGAGTTTTATCAACAACACACAGGACGACATTAAAGAGACTTGTTTATAATGAAATCCAGGTGATTTAAAGCCACTTTGTTCAATAGGTTTCTATTTTAAATAGGGCAGCTTGTAAGGTCTACGTATGCATGGTGGGGAGGAAGAGGCAGCTTAGAAGAGCATGGGGCGGGAGTCACTGGAACTTGGGGAAAGGGTGCCCCTATTCTTACCTGTTTAAATACACAGGATCACCTCCCAGAGGTGAGGGACACATCTATTGTTTCTTAGGAGTTTTGTCTTAATCTTATCTGATCTCTCTCTTCTGCTTCTCTCTAGTTCTCTATCCCATTGCAGCTGCAATGCCCCAGTAAGCTTTTAGAACTAGTTAAAAGGGTATTTAAGCACTGTACGGCTTTCAGATGCAAAGCTAACTTCAACTAGTACAAGTAGGCCCCGTGGCTCTAGCTAAGAAATACTTTCAAATCTCCTTTAGAGCTGAGGGAAAGGATGGATTTAGTCTGGGCGGGTTAAGTCCAGTTTGTGAACTACTTTCTCATACGCTCCACTAGAAGAAGGTCTTTACATGAAATAGTCATGGAAGTGAGAAGCTCGAACTGGCCCTGCCATCTCTTCCTGCCAGACGTGGGCAAGCTGCTTACCGAACTGACTTCCCTAAGCCTCCCTTTCCTCATTTGTCAAATAGACGCTCACAGGGCCTTCACCTCCTGTGACTGTCATGGGGATTAAATGAGATGAAGAATGCAAAGGGACCATTCTGTGCCTGACGCAGAGTAAGTGCCCAGCAAGTATCAGCCTTTTCGTTATTTTTCAAGATTCCTCGACTTTTTCCAGAGCCACCCCTATCTCATATACACATGTTCTAGGCAGAAATTTTGCAAACGATTGGCTCTGGCCAGATCCCAAATAGAATCAACTTCTGAGGCCCAACATTATTCTTGGTTCATTTAGGCTATTTCCTTTCAACTTCTGGCACAGGCCAAGAGTTTGGCTTTCCTCACCACGCAGAGGCCAAGGTGGCAGGAATCTTACTTTCCATCCAGTTTTTTAGGCCAGTAAACCCGCATGCTTCTTCGCTGGCAGAAAGTACGATGGACACTATGAGACTTGCCTCAAGAGCAAACACTTGCCAGGCAGAGCAGCAATCCAAGGCTCATTCTCTCATGATCAGGTTGTTATCAGATTGTCTAGAAAGTCGCAGCCCCAGGGCTGAGAGGAGAAGAGGCTGCGTGCTGTGGAGGTGTGTGGGCTGCGCATGAAGGTGGTCTAACTCATTTTTGCTTGGTTCAGGTAAGAATCCAACAAAAACACAGTGACAGGCCTCAGTGTGAGGAACAGAGCCCATGCGTGCACCTCCCATCCAGCCCGTACCTTGGGGAGGAATTCTCTCTCTTCAGGGTGTTGAGGTGGAAGAGGGAAGGCGCTAAGCACACGGCCAGGTTGGTTGTAGTCATCTGGTTTTCTTTTACAGCCGCTGTGACATCGCTCAAGAAATAAAGAAGGGTCTGGAGAACCTCCCGGTTGTCATCAGGCAGGAGCATTACGGCCGCCTTGATCGCCTGCAGGCGCTGGTCCTTGGGTACATCTGCACGACACCAGCATTTCTCCCATCAACATGGTGATTTGCCATGCACATAGCAAGGAAATGTCCCAAAGCAAATATCAGCATCAAATACCTCGGCCCAGTACCGAACAAGCACTTGCAGAGAATATACTAGAGGGTACTACGGAAAAAATGATGAATTGCCACCGGCATTACTGCCCTCAAGTATTTCCTGCCTCGTGGAGGAGTTAAAAAATTTTAAACACCCACATTACCAAAACACTCTTAAATCCACCTCAGAGTTTAGCTCCAGAGAATGTGTGTTCTTTTAGTTTTTACAAAACAGTTTTTTCTTCCCTAAGCACTTTCAAAAATTGCTCGTTTACCAATCTCAATTACTGAAAACATTATAGACTTTATACTTTTGTTTAGTGTCAATGGAAAACCTTATTTGCGACACGTGCCAGAGGATAAGAACTGAGATTTCTTTGCCTTGACTATAAAATGTTTAGTATCTTTGAGGAATTTCCTAAGTTTAACTGATTTGCTCATTCTTGAAATGGACAAAGTAAGTTGCTAAAATAGTCAAATTAAACAACAGATATATTTAACTAGGAATTTCTTAAATTTTAGCAAGCATACTGAGAGGCTATTAAAAATGCATATAGATATGCAAATATATAAAAATGCAAATAAACCCATACAATAGTCCCCATGTAGAAAATGCTAAACTCAACCTTCGGGTCTCCTTTACTAGAAAAATCTTTTAAAAAGCATGTGGTGGAAAAATCACGTCACTCAAATGCAGCTCCATAGGGCACACTGATTAAACAGCTCCATGGTTACAATACATAACAAATACCTTGGCCGGGAAAATGTGACCTGTGTTTTCATAAAATATGAAAGGATGAAACAACTAATGAAATAATCCAGACCAGCTCTATTTCTCATAAAATAAAGTCCAATGCGCTGGTTCTAAAGACAATTTGAACACTAAGAGAGGCTGCTTTTAAACTGCATTGCTGTAATACCGCAGTGAGCCAAGAAAAACACAAGGCTGTAAAAGCTACAATCCTGATCTTGATCATTAATTTAGACAACTGTTTGCTTTAAGCTTTACATAAAAGCGAGAAGGGCATGGGTATTGTTTTCCCAAGTATTTCTGGCAGAGACTGAGATGAATAACAGAAAAAGATTATTTATTCATTTTACAGCAAGATAAAACACACAGGCACCTGTGAAATTTTAAATACAACAACCATGCTAGAGAGAGATTGTGAAGCCACCGAAATTTCTGCAGAGGAGGCAGAGAGAGAGAGAGAAATTTTGGTATCTGATCTTTATCTAAGCATCTTAGATAACAGTGTTCTAGAAACAGATGAAAGAAAAAAACGAGATCAGGATGTAAAAATGTAGAATTTTTACAGTTGTTAAAGACTGGGAAATTTATTTTCCCATCATTCAATAAGCAGACAGAACTACCTGCTCCACGAACAAGGAGGCAAGGAAGAAATTGATGACACGTGTTTCCAAGAGGTCACCACGCAGGTCCTCTGGTCACAAGAACGACATCAAAGGAACCTGAGCATCAGTTGTTCCCACTTTCTCCCAACACCAACAACCCCAAGATCAAAGAGCGCTCACATTGGTAGATCTGCAGAAAGGTTTCTGAGAGTTTATTTGTCATGAGTGGCTCAGGAAGATCTCGAAAATACTGCTTCAGCATGTCTGCCACGTCGTAAGCAGACTGTCCTTCGTAGTTGACACAGTCTATGGCACCTTCGTTCATCTGGCGCAGAGCCTGAATCCGGGATTTGACGCCCGATTTTCTGAAAAGCCCAACCTGTTGGGAGAAAAACATTCAGCGTTGGGAACACTGAGACAGAAGCAGCAGCTCACACCTGAGCTCCCCTGAGTTCGTGGCACCCACAGGCAGTGGCTCTCACCTGATCCAAACAGTGGTTCCGGAGGTAGCGCATAGCCTGCTGAATGCTCTGCGGCAGGGGCTGTCCTGTGCGCTGCACGTTGACCGTCAGAGGGACCCCAAACACATTCCGGTCCTTGTAGTCTGGAACCTTGATCCTTTTCATGAACTTGGGCACAGCCCTGTTTAAAGAACACCGTGGGGGTAGTGGGAGAGATAGGTTTACTCATCCCTTTACATTTGTCTTATCTCTGCAGGTAAACCCTGTGGGCTCTAGATCTGTGCTAAGTGTGTGGATGTTTACATTGAAATTAAACAAAATGACATATTCAGTTCCTCAGTTGTACCAGCCACATCTCAAGCGCTCCCTACCCAGTCATTTGTGGCCAGTAGCTACTGTACTGGCCTGTGCAAATACAGAACATTCCCACCAGCAAAGACAGTTCTGTTGGACAGTGCTGTTTTGGATCTTCTAAGAGTTGGGGGTGTGAGGCCCACTCACATGTCCTTGGGGTTGTCCTTCTACTGTTAACCCTGAGAACTGGGGTCTACTACTTTAAGGGAATTGAAGGGCTTCCTCACAAAATGGCAGAAATCAACAAACAACACGTGCTTCTAATACACCTAATTATGTGCTTCTGATAGAGTGTGAAGAACAAGTTCCTATTTGTCTTGAAAAAGGGTAAGAATCTCTTCTGAATTCTTCATGAGCTCTAAAGCATTTAAGGTAACAAGGTTCAGGTAACACTGGATGAGAAAACGGCAAACACACAATGTTGGTCTAACACAATGAAAACTGACTCCAGAGTTCAACAGTGAATGATCCTAAGTCAAAATCAATTCTCCTCCTGATGTCCCTGGAGAATATAACATCTTTAGGTTTCTAAAGGAAGATGGAAAAGGAACAATGGGGGTTTTGTGAGCCTATCCCAGCCTCCCTAGGGTCCTGAAACCAGGTCTTCGCCCCACCCCGACCCCCAGCAGTATATGCAACAGCAGGAAACTGATGTCATGCGTTTAAGGCTGTCAAGCAGAAGTTTCAGCTCTACAAATGACCTCTCTGAACAGGACAAGAAAGGGCAAGGCCAAACAGGAAAAGAACTCTGTGCAGAAGTTGTCCCTACTCCACGGATCCCACAGTGCCAGGCTTTTCCATTTGGTTTCGACTCATTGGAAAAACTGACCAGAACTCAAGAAGCATTATGGACTTTTAGATTCTTGTGGGTTTGGTGGGAAGGGGGTGGGCGATTCAGCAATGAGAATCTAAAGTATGTAGTTTTAAATAGCCAGGAGGGAAAATATGACTCCAAGCACAGAGGAGCTCTGCAGAAGACCGACCGCTTTGACTTTTGAGTGCTTACCAACAGCCACGACACTCTGCTGTTTATAGCTGTAGGAAAGGTATAAAGCAAAGAGCAGAGCCCGGCTTGTATTTCCATACAGTTAAGTATATGGCATCACGGCCATAAGTGTGCATAATACTCGCTTTGTCGGGGTAGAAAAGCCCAGCGGCGGAATGTGGAAAGAACACATTACGATCCCCGCCGAGAATCTGAAGCATGTGAGGATAAACCGGTCAATACTTATTTCTGTCATTCAGAACAAACAACTTCTGTATTTAGCAAGGCTCACATAATAACAGCCTTTGAACAGGAGGTGCTTTGATGCTGAAGTTAAACTCACTATGGGTCCCAAGGATAGGAGGAGCTGGGGAGAGAAGGAACAGTTACGTTGCTTCGCCGACTCTATCAAGCAACTTGAGTTTGACACAGAGAACTACTGATGCAATGGGCTGATCTCCAATTGTATAAAACGCAGCAGTTGTGCAACTGGGTAATAAAGACTCAGATTACTGTAAAGACTTGAGGCCACTCAGCTGACACTGTGAAATGCACTGAGATGTCAATCTAAAGACATTTCTCTGCTTTGTACAGATAGCAGAAAGATTAAGATGTGCACCGATTGGGCCACATCCACGACCCTTCCGGCCTAACATTCTGTGTCTCATACTATACACTAAGGGCTGTATTTTTAAAAGTAATTATGAACAATTCATCTAATATATTTCATCTTTATTTATATTTTAGTCTATATCTTAGTGTAGTGAATTCCTTAAATTTATTATTCCCTGTTGGAGAGTCTTTGCTGGGAAAAAAACATAGCTTCAACTCTTTTGCACAGGTAGATTTTTGAGTGATGCTGCAAATACATCCAAAATGATTTCTCAAAACATGCATGAATAAGGTTATAAGGCCAGGTACTGTAAACCAAGCATTTCAAAGATGGCCTCATAACATCTTAACATTTTTCTTTCCTTTCTTCCATAAATATGATCTGATACTGTGCATACATTTACCTACAGTGGGTTATTTCTACCACTGGGAAGGAGACGCCCACACCACGTGATGTAAGAGTAATGCACTCTTATCCTCACCCCATCAACTGGCAATTTGTCACTCATAGAACTGAAAAATCAATCAACCAACCCATGCTGATAATTCCCTAAGACTACCCTGGCTTTAGCAGTGTCAAATGTGACCTCAGGAATGCAGAGACTGATTGCAGTAGGATGACAGACTAAAGATATTCATCAAGGACAGAACTGTCATATGCTAGTGTGGGGACAGCCTCAAGGAGTTGACTGAAAATATCACTTTCAATGACAGTTTAAACTCTCACCAGCTAAAACCATGCTTGTTAGAAGGTGTGTATTTTTCCAGCAGGGCCGTTAACTTTAGGAGCGAGTATTTCTGCAGCAGGTTCATCTGGGCCACAGACTGGCAGTTAATCTGCAGTGATACAGAGTTTAGGCTCGGTCGATGAGAGCTCTGGAAACTGTGCCATCTCAGTCTGTGCCTGCGACAGAAGAGTAGAGGACAGTGAGTGACACAAAATCAGCAACGAACTGCTTGCTGGCATCTTAAGAACCGAGAGGACTCAATTTCTATCCCATTCTCCCCCCCTCCCCCGCCCACTGTACACACAGCATAAAATTTACCATTTTTTTTTTTTTGAGACAAGGTCTCTGTAGCCCAGACTGAAGTGCAGAGGCCTGATCACAGTTCACTGCTGCCTAGAACTCGTGGGCTCAAGCCATCCCCCTGCCTCAGCCTCCCGAGTAGGGGGACTGCAGGCACACACCACCACGCCCAGCTTTCATTTGAACCAATTTTAAGCGTACGGTTCAGTGGCATGAAGTCCGTGCACACTGTCGTGCAACCATCACCACCATCCATCTCCAGAATTCTTTTCCTCTTCCCCATCTGGAACCTTGTACCCATGCAATAATGCCCATTCTTTTTGAATGTTGGCATTTCCTGGTCTGACACCTTCCTTGGGAATTTATGAGGCTACGAATGCCAGACTTAAGCTCATTTCCCCCCCACAGAACAAGCAGAAGAAGTTTCTTTCTCATCCCCTCTCCCCAGTCTGGAGGGAGGAGAAGAGCTCTTACCTATTGGACCTGGTCAAGGAAGCCCCAACCCCAGAATCCCTTCTTTCTGGGATGTCAGAGGGCTCTTCGGGTTCATTCAGGGAGTTGCCGGTGCTGTCCAGGTCACTGGGTGTGGCCCGATCGTTGTCCACATCCAGGTGTATCTGCTTTGGCGAGGACGGGCACGGAGAGACTGAGTCCAGGGCCGAGTCGGAGTCGCCCTCATCTGAGAACTTCTCTGACCACTGATTGACTATCCGCTGCATTCCTTTCACGTGGTAGAGGATGTCATCCAGCTCAGGGAAGATGTCCTCGTTCTCCAGGTCGGCCAGGTCACCTGAGCTGGAATAGAGGATGGAGCCTGGCACGTTGTCGTAGATGCTGAGGCGGCTGCTCACGGAGCTCGAGGAATTGCGCCTCTTAAGTTCCTTAGGGCTGTCACTGCTGTTTTCCCTCCGTAGGCTGATGTGGCCAGGGCCGTGGAAGCTTCCCGTCCTCCAGTTCACAGAGCTGTTATTCCCTGAGGGGGAGAAATTGCCATTGGAGAGGGCCTTGGGGAAAGTGCCAGGCTTGTGATCTTCAGGGATGTAGAACACGGTGTCCTCCGGGTAGGTCTCGCGGTTTTTAAAGTTCTGCTCCACCACGTTGTTAAAAGTCGACTGATTGAAGGGATCAAAGCCCTCTAAGTACATGCCCACCCGCTTGTTGCAGGCACTGAGGCTCCGGGTCCTGGTGACAGGGCTGGGCGTGCTGACGGCGCTGCTGGTCTCAGACTGGCTGCTGCTGCTGCTGGTCTGCGTGGAGTTGGAGACGCTCCTCTTTCGTACCATGGGGACGTTGATGCGGTTGCCGTTGAGGGCGGAGATCTCCACGCAGTTCAGCTGCTTCAGCTTGTCCTCGTCCACCCCCTCGTGCAGAATGGGCCCACTGATGACCAGGCCCAGCTTGGACGGTGCCTTGTGCTTGCCGTGGTGGGAGCCCTTGAGCTTCAGGCTTTCCATCCGTTTCAGCAGGCTGCGCGTCTTGGACTTGGCGTTCTTCTCGTGGCCTTTCATGCTAAAGCTGAAGCTGGACAGTTCCTTGGGAGAGGGCAGGCTGCAGAAAGAGTCGTCATTGCCCGCGAAGTTGCTGGAGGAGCAGACGCTGATGACAGAGTTAGTCCGGGGGGTTGCGGTGTCCTCGCTGGGGGGCGCGTGGCTGGGGAGGCTGCTGGTGCTGCTCAGGCTGCGGACGGAGGACACCTCCTGGTGCTCGCCGAGGTCCATCAGCACGCCCCCAGGGCTCGCGGCATCCTTTGGGTGGGAGTCGTCTGGGGACCCGGGGATGGGGTCCTGCTTTGGAGAAAACACATCAAACTCTTCAAGCCGGGACCACCTCTTGCTGTCCCTCTGGAAAGTCCATTTGCCACTTATGGCACAAGGCTCATCCTCGTCTGAATCTTCACTCTGCAAAGCAGAAGGAAGCCATTGACACACTGGGACTGGCAGCCAGCAGGGAGCGGGCGTGTTCTAAGGACCAGACTGCTAAGAACACGCCACCAGGTTCTATTTCCCCCCTTATACTTTCTTACTTTTCTTTTTTTTAATAACAAAGATGTATTTAAAAGGAGAAAGCCTGATCAAATGTTGCAAGCTAAGTAAGAGTAATTTTATGGAAACGTGGGATCTATAGGCTGTTCTTTAATTGTTCACAGGGGAAACCTCTGAGATCAGTGAAAATTCCAGGCATGCAAAATATTTTGAACTGGAGTCAGCAACCGGTAGGACTGCCTCTGGATGGCCTCTGGTTTTGCCGTCTGTTGTTAGCATGTGTTTAGATTCCCTTTTGCAATTAAAAAGGTAGTTTTCAAACACTAAGAAGAGGGATAACTTAAATCTCTAGCCACTCTAAAAATTCACAAGATCTCCTACCTGACTAATTGGGACATGGGACGAGGTGAGCTATCACACAGCTCTGTCCATTGAAGCCTCTTTGTAGCCTCTTACCTGGTCCTCATCCCCCCCGCCCCCCGCCCACTGCACCAAGCACGGGGGCTAGAGCCCAGGCCACACTGTCCTGGGGAGTTTCAACGTCAGACCTGCTCCAGGCCATTTAACAAGGCTTCACAAATACCAGGCCCTGACAGCACATAATATTCGTAAACGCCAAATAACATCTTTGCTGATGATGCCTGATTTATGTTCAGGACTCAGGGATGTGCTGTCACATGGACTATTGCATCTTGGCCTTTCTGGCAGGATATCAAAAGGCACCATTCAGCATGATACATATCCTTCCCACTGGTGTGGAAAATATCCTATGACCCGAGTTTCACAGGACAATGAGTAGAGAGCATTAAACGCTGACTTGGAGGGCTCTTCTGCACAGTTCATTGGGTGCTGAGGTTCCAGTTCATTTGTTTAAAAGGTTTAACTCCCCAAGAAGGCAACTTTTTGCAGGTCATGGACTCTAGGATAATTAAAATTCATACTCTGAACAGTCAGAGAAATATATTCTTTGGCCAAACTTATCCCTGTTTACTCTAATTTGAGACATTCACTCCCAGGGCTACACCCACCTCTTCTCCTAAGATCTCATAAAAGGCCCTCACAACTGACACGTAGAAGAAAATATCACCCAATTCAGTTATGTGCCACCATTTGACTACAATGTGTGGGATTTCCTGTCCTCTCCTCCCCCAACTCCTTTCCTCCCTCCCAATCTCTTATTCTTCAATATCCCACCAGCCAGCCTTTCCTTTCATCTCTCTACAGTTTTGAAACACAGTCACTTATATCTGGGAAGACAGAAGGGTTTGAAAAGAACTTTAGCTTTCTTTTCTCTAGGGAGCGATGCAAAAATGCACTGGGATTCCTAAAGCCTCGTCCCTTTACTATGTAGTAGTCATTGAGTTTATTAGGCAAAACAACAGATGATCTGCTCAGGTCAAAAACAGTACCTAAAATAATTTATTGGCCAGCTGCAGCTATTGGCTTCAATTACATAAGGCTATAGTCTTTGGTTAACTTGACTAGATTATAATATCAAAAATGTATATACTTGTGGAACTAGAAAATAAGAGTTTGAGATACAAAACCTATTACAAAACAAGCACATCATCTGGTTTTTGGCTTGCCCCTTTCCCACCCATCCTACTATATAATTTATATACTCACTCTCTTCCGATGAGGACTAATTTCTAGCTTCATCACCGCACATTTGTTTAAAGTATTTAGACGCCTACAGAGCAAAGAAATAACATTAGCAAAGATAGGCAACCACTCACTGATGGGTGGATGAATATTTTTTTCCAAACAATTAACATATTTAATGAGTTTCTTTGAACCCATTAATATCTGTAGTCTACAGAAGTATTAGAAACTTCTTTAAAAGTAGTTTAAAATACCTTTATATTTAAATTTTCCACTTAAATTTAATGTGAAGTATTTTATGGTGAAATGGCACTCTGCTATGGTACTGTCAGGTGTCTCTAATTCTTCATGGAACAAACAATTCTCAGCAAGTTGTTCTCACTGAGAATAATTATTCTTCTAATAATCCTTACATTGAACATTAGGGAGCTCCACATACAGTGCCAAGAAATAAAAGCCTATGGTGTCTCCTTTCGGTGACACAGAAACAATAACAAGGAATGAAGTACAGTTGTCTGCAAAATAAGCAGTGTATTCTATTTCAAATCAAAATTAAAATAAAAAATAAAATAAGCCTTAGTTATCTCCGATGAATAATAGTCCTGGACAGCCTGTTTAATATTGTACAGTGTTCTCGTACACAAAGGAAATTGGAGCCCTCTCTAATATTCAATTATTTTTATAACTTCCTGATAGGACAAAATAACATTTGATATAGTCACACAGCAAGAGGACAAATGATTGTTTTAAAAATTTGTATACTGTAACTTTTATTTTAAGGATCAAAATCTTACTGAGTTCAGAAATAAGTACTTAGATTAGATTCTTCTTTGGAACAAGAGTCACATTTTAACTCTGAATGTTTTTCCCACCCCTGCCAAATGGTAATGTCAATTTAAAATTAGAGAAATAATTTAGTTTCATTGAAAATGAAATAAAAAAAAAAGCTCAGAGGGAAACAATGCAATAGATGAAAAAAGAAACTCTGTAAACATGCTGGACTAAACGGCATGTAAAGTGTGAGTGACAGCTCTTCTGGCCCCAATTTTCCAACATCTTCCTGATGATCATCACTTAATCTTCTTCAAATGAACCTGTCATGCGTCTGACTGCTGTCTCCTATCACAAATACCCCCACCAGTTTTCCCTAAAATTGCAATTCTTACCTTTTCATAGTATCCTATGAAAGAGCACTTAATTCACACAAATTCAAACTGACCGTGAGACTTCCATAAAGATTTACCTTCCTGATCCTGTACTTGCAGCTTGTCTAGCAACACCAGGATAGAAAGTATTCTTGCCTGCCTGATAAGCCTGCCTTTGATTTCATAGATTATATGGGAGCCTGTTTATAGAATAAACTGAGATAGCTCAGAGCACCGACATTCAGAAAAATTCTCTCTTGTTGATGGGGAGGGAACGAAAACAAATAACTAAGAAAAAGTCTGCAAACTTTAAAATGAGTGGACATAAGGTCTCTTTCTTAGGGGCATCAATTACTTCAATGACTTACACACACGGTGTTTTGGCTCTCAAATGTTTTCAAGATTTAAAGAATCTGGAATGGTTACACTTAGTTTAGGTCTGGGTTCCATTAATCAAAGCTGTAATCAAATACCCACTTGACTTCATTTGGGCTTTAATGGCTGAGTGGTGTTTATAACGAAATTTACTAGGCATGGAGGTCTATGCAGTGGGGGAGGGGTTTAACATCACAAACTCTAGATTTGAGTCAAACAACAAAAGACTCAGGAGGCCAATTTTATAAAGGTCCATATTATCTTTTTATGTTGGTAGCACCAAGCTAATGGCATTGTAATCCTGAAGCCCAGAGTTATTCCCTGGGGTTTCTATGGTTTTCATCTGTCCCCCAGGACTTCCAAAGAATGCCCACTGCTGGAACCTCAGAGACAGAACTGACATTAAATCATAGTTCTAGCAAGACAAATTGGGGCCCACTCTGGGTCAGGCACTTTGGTAGGCACTTCATATGTAGGATTTCATCTTCACAACCCTATGCTATAGATTTTACGATTTGCCTTTATTTTATAGGTGAGAAAATGGGGGCTTAGAGAGGTCACAAATCTTGTCCAAGGCCACACGATTACAACATGGTGGCTCTGGCACTCAAACTCAGTTATCTTCGGCATTCCTTTCTAAAATAAATGTGAATGATAGTAATAAATGAGAACAACTTATACCCTAAGTATGATTCCTCAAATAGTGGCTTATGTGCTGATATCAGAACCCATCTGTCCAGAAGCCTAGGCCATTCCCATCCCCCTGAGGGCCTGCCCAGGCTCAGCTCCACAGGAATGTGTCCCTCTTATCTCCTGGGCAACTTGCACCCTGCTCCCAAGAGGGAGGGAGCCCAGGGTGGGCTATCAAAGGTTCAAGAGTTTTGCAAGCACTCTGATAAAAGGACAGCAGGCCGGGATCTGGGCCCCATTGTATTCAAAATAAAAACAGAAGTGGGGCCCGGTGGCTCACGCCTGTAATCCTAGCACTCTGGGAGGCCGAGGCGGGTGGATCGCTCAAGGTCAGGAGTTTGAGACCAGCCTGAGCAAGAGGGAGACCCTGTCTCTACTAAAAATAGAAAGAAATTATCTGGACAACTAAAAATATATATATAGCAAAAATTAACCAGGCATGGTGGCGCATGCCTGTAAGTCCCAGCTACTTGGGAGGCTGAGGCAGTAGGATCGCTTGAGCCCAGGAGTTTGAGGTTGCTGTGAGCTAGGCTGATGCCACAGCACTCTAGCTAGGGCAACAGAGCCAGACCCTGTCTCAAAAAAACAAACAAACAAACAAAAAAAACCCAAAATAAAAACAGGAGAAAAAAGACCAATTTCCCCAAAAGACCTGACAAAAACTTCCAATTTGTAAAGGTCTTTTCTTGGAGTTAGTGCAATTGCTTTAAAAAAATTACTTGCTTCCCTTTTAATAGACCAGAAATCATAACAAAGTTAACTCAACTGCAAGGTAGGCTGCTTTTCGTGGCTTAGGCATTTCAGGGCTATTTTACAACTGAGAACATACTGAAGGTGACAGCATGGAAATCTAGTTTTCATTATACGATTGTCACTTGATTTATATCATTCTTTGATGTTTTTATAGGAGGAGTCTAAAAGTTTTAATTCCAAAGGAAAGTAGCAATTTGGAGTATTTTTCAGAACTTATAGAAAGACAAAAAGCATTTCACAAGAGGTATCCTGGTAGTAGATTACAGTTCACAATTAACAATATTATCTGTGCATGCTTTAAGACAAGCTAATCACTCCTCCAGTTTGACTACTGAGTGTAACTCCCTTGCAATCTTGGCCTTATCATTGGAGTTGGATTATACCACAAAGCTAGCAAGACTGGGCCAAAGCCAATCTCTCCAAGGAAATCTCTCCATAAATCCCTTACAGTACAAATGTAAGAATGCTGGTTAGCAATCTAAATCCAAAAAAACCTGGTAGTCCCGTAATTGTAACTTTTGGTCATTACCAAACTTCATATTTAAAGCAGTATCATCATCATTCTCAAAAAACCCATTAAGTCTACATGTCTTCTGCCCTAAGTAGAACATGTTAAGAGATCAGCTCCTACCTGCTTTTCAATCAAAGGAGGTGTAAAATCTGTAAATGTTATAGGTATATCAATATTTTTAACTAAGCAGAATGCTAGTACTGGCGTATACATGGGATCATTTGTGACATCCATGCACAAAATATGGTCCAAGACAAGGGTAGGAGGAAGGGTGGGAAAGAGAAACTCATGCAAGATTTTGTAAACTTTTAAAACTGTATTTCTGTAACTGTATTGCCACGTATATTTAAAATCAACTGTTATCTCAGCAAGGCAAAAGATGAAAACATAAAAAGTTTATCAGTCTAGAGAGAACTTCACAAGCCACAAGGCAAAATTTCAAAGGGCACTATAGTTTCATTATTTGCTGGCCCATGAATTCCATAGGCTGAGAAGGTTTTGGAATAGGCAGGTCTAGCAAATGAGGTGACTAAGACATAATCAGTAAAACAAATACCTGAGCTACACTGCTGACAACTCAGAACTTGCAGTGAAATTTCAAAGAAGGTGCTCGGAATACACAGTATAGGGTTCACATCTTTTTCTCCCGAACATTGGTTTAGGCTTCTCAAAAGGGGAATCATATTCATGAAACATCTACTTATGTGAACATGTGGACAAGAGCCCTTGAGTTCCCCATTGCAAACAAGCTGATGATTGTTGCTGTGAATTTGGACAAATTTCATTTTTTTGAAAATCCAGCCCCAAAAGCCTTTCTCCACATACTCGAATTTGGGCCTGATAATTTAATTTTTTTCCTGATAATTTTTAAAGCCACGCCGACCTCCATCGCTGCATTTCCTTCTCACAGATAACATGTGAGATGTTCTTCTACCTACGAGAGAAAACTAAAGTCCAACCAGAATATGCTGTGGAGTCTGAAAACAGATGAAGCTCCAGTTTCTTTTGGGCTTTTCCTTTCACAAAAGATCTATTCCCTTCAAAGGGAGGTGACTTCTCGAAAGGTACTCAGAGCCAATAAAAATAGCAAAGTGCAGAGGACGTTTTTCCCTTCAGAAGAGGAAAACTAAATTTCAAACTTCTATTCCGAAGGAAAAAGAAAAAGTATTCAAGAATTTAATCATGACCCTTTGGGCTGAAATGTTGCAGTGATATTTTCATGACCCAGGAATTCCTAAGCTGTGGCTGCTGTTCGGAGGGTCCGTTCCCTAAGTGGCTTACAATGTGTGAAATGGCTGATCTGATGCAATGCTTAAATATTTCTTGAGATGCATCTTAGGAGTGAAATCATTTATATGCATTATCAACAGTGATGAATTGAAAATAAATTAATTCTGCCCCACAGCTAAGCATTAAAACATTTAAAAAATGTCTAGAGTAATTCATATTCCAGAGGCTGACGTTTTCCCCTCCCAAAACTGCATCAGT
>NW_012148664.1:316528-319947 GCF_000956105.1 Propithecus coquereli | reverse complement strand
TGGTCATGAAGAGTTTAGTTTGCAAGAGTCATCAGTGTCCTGTCCCCTTCAGTTTTATTACTTCCACTTCACTAAAACCTACAAGCTGCTACTCAACTTGAAGACCCACCAGCACCATGAACAAGAATTTCTGACAGTTTTACTCACATTTCACATCATTTACTGTCTGTTTCCTGTATGTTAAAGACTGTGCTGAGTTATTTTATAGCCCTATTTAATCCTATCTTTATTTTATACCTGGGGAAACTGAAGAGGGTCAGAGAAGTTTTCCTGGAATTCAAGGGATGGTCCTGTCCCTATATGTCATAACCGCCAGGCCCCATTTATTCCTCGGAATGTGCTGAATTTCCATGCAATACAACAGCAGCCCTGATTCTGTTGAGGTACCTGGTTAGGGCTGTGCAGTCAATCACATCACCTTTTAAAAAACCTTATTCCAAGTTTCCAAATCACCTGAAAGTTACCAGTTTCAGCAATCATATTGTATCAAATATGGAATGGTGTTGTCTGAGTACCTGCCCGGACAGTGTAGATCCTATTTTAATGGCAATACCAAATAATGGCATTTTATTTAATTTTTAATGAAAAGGTCTATGATTTATAGCAAAGTAAATAACAATACTATTTTGCTAATCAAAGACCTAGCATAATTAGCTAGAATAAAAGCAAACACAACCTATCTTAGTGATCACTACTGTGTTCTTAAAAAATGGAAAAGAAAATAAAAACAGTCAAAACAAAGCATGCATGTTACCTGCATAGAGCCTCAATGGCATCTCTGTCCAAAAAGTCATGCTCTCTCTTGACCAAGGAAATATCAATGGGGAACAGGAGATCTACAAGAAAAATAAAGACAAATATATTTATTGAGCACCTAGGTTATTGCCAAGTAGCCCGGTTTAGCAAAGTGGGGTAAAAAACGTCCAAAGCAATTTATTGAGAACATACTGTGTACAGGACATCTCATTCCCTACCAAGTTCTGTGGGAGAATAAAGCGACTAAGTATTAGTGTCCTAAACCAGCACAGGCTCTACGGTGTCTGGAAACTCACTGCTTCTTGTCAAAGAGAAGTGGTTCAAAATACTATTCTACCTTTAAGCAAATCAGCAGGCAATAAACCCCTGCCATAAATGGTAATTTAAGCCACAATGAATTCCAGAAGGATGTTCTCTTTTAACGTGGCTGAGGTGTTTTTTTTTTTTAACTTATTTTTTAAATGTGTGTCTTTGCTCACATGCGATCAGGGAGGAGTTCACAAAGAAGGAAAAAAAACAAAAAAAAAAACTCCAGGCCAAGTAAAGATCTCCAGAACAATGGCAAGTGGTAGTAAATGGAATCTGATCCATTTGCATGATATCAAGAGCTCAGGAGAATTCGAGATATGCTATTTTTAAACAAATATTAGCACTTCAATATGGCTTTTCAGGCCATTTATATAATTCCCCCTAAAACAAAAGGGGCTAGCTATAAAGTTGGTACAGAACAAGAGAACCCCAAATCCCTTAATCTGTAGAAGAGTTCAATTCTCTCCTAACAATAAAGAAGTTGTATCACAACTGAAAACCAGAAAGGGGGGGAAACAGTCAATTCAATGGAAGAATTCCCTTTTCTGTACTGCCTAAAAAGATCCCTTTGTAGATAAATTGACACAAGAAGAGCGGAGAGGAGAAAGACCAACAGCACCACTGTGAAAATTTACAACGGCTTTGAAACTGCCACTAGATAAAGGCAAGTTATCTCTCCCTTTGGAGTTCCAGCTATTAGGGTAAATAACGGGCCTTCCCAGTAGAACGCTTGCACAATATCAAGAGTAAGAATGCCTCCGTGCAACTCTGGGGGCCAGGCACGGGCAAGCAGGAAACCAGGATCACCATAATCTAAAAAATCCCTTTGGCCTTCAAAATGGCTAATGCTGCATATATGGTAACACACAAGGCCGTCAGTAGTTTTGGAGATGCAGGTGATTAGTAATGTTTTAGTTCTTGGGCATGCAGACTGTTCATTGTGTTTTTATTGTTTCTAACTCATGATCACTGGTTTTACAGAATGGTATGGAATTCCTTATTGCTAGCAATCTATTAAATATTTTCTAGAGGTAACACTTAAAGAGTACCTTTTTTTTTTTTTACAGTGTTACAAACTATCATAAGGAGTGTTAATTTATAGCCTATTCTTTTTTTCTGAAGGCTAGAGTTGGATACTGATATTCCCTGAATAATACAGGCAGACCAAGGAAGTAGCTACAGCTCAAAGATTTATGAAAAAATATATAAAATTGAATATCACAGGATTCCATTTCTTTATTAATGTATAGACCACATCTCTCTTAGGCAAATGATTAGTGGCACCATTATAGCAGAAATACGAGAGGAGGCTAAACAGTCAATGTAAACTACAGTATTAGTAAATGAAGCAAGACAGACTAAAACTGTTTGATGGTTGTGACACTGTATTTCACTATGAAAAGACAAAAAGAGCTCTAAGTATTAAATAATAGAGCCAATATTAAAGAATGTATTTTTCATTATAATATCAGATCTATAAATGTAAACTGAAAAGCTCACATGCCTGTTCCATATATGGGAGAAAGTCATTGTGTTATTTTAGCAATTTCTAACTTCTTGTACTCAGAGCTGTATTTTAGATGACTTTTCTGATCCAGATTACTTTACAATTCTGTTTTTCTTTTTTTAAATCTGGTAGGGACTAAATTCAAGTAAGGAGGGAAAGAATTAAATTAATAATTGTCTCTTATTTGCAGAGACACTTTTCTGAAAGGACTAGCTTTTAAAAGATGATAGTTTATCGATGTAGAGAAGAAGTTCTCTGAACCCGGCTTTCAGCTTGGGTTGAAAGGCAGGAAGTATAAATTGCTAAATACCAAAATAAAGCTAAACAGGAAGGCACGGAATGTGTGGGCTGGTATGTGGTGTATGGGATGTATGTACTTCCCCTGCACATAGTGGCGGGATGAAGGGAAGCTGTGATAGCCCAGATTTCCGGAACGATAAGCAGTGCCCCTCAAAAGTAGGCTTATGCTTCAAAAGAGTCGTAAACATGAAGGGACCCCAAATGTAACTTGTGAAAATGCAGTCTGCATTTTAGGACTGGGGAAAAAGTGAGACAGAGACTGAAATTGGGTCTTAGCAAACATACATCACAAGAAAAGTGCTGCTTGGCAGCAAATCAACACCAAAAATAGGCATAATTACAGGAAATTTAATTTCTAAACAGGAGAACAAAAGGACAGCCACTTTAGTGCCACTGCAAATGCAATTGTCTTTCCCTATCTCCAGTAGAGCTGTGAATAGAAAATCCAATAGAATGCTGCTCCCCTCCCCTCCAAAGCCCTACTGAATGTTAACAGGTAGAAAATTCTCCCTAAAGGAAAGATAAGCAACTCCAAATACCTTAAAAA
>NW_012148664.1:296252-315109 GCF_000956105.1 Propithecus coquereli | reverse complement strand
AGCATGATACACTTGGTAAAAAGGTAAAAATAATTTTATAAAAATATACTTTTCAGGAAATGCAATCAAATTATATGAAAGGAATGCAAGAAAAGTATAAACAGGTTTCAGGACCACGGTTACTTTGGCGTGGCAGAGGGATAGAATGGGAAAGTGCATGGATGGGTTATCATTGAGTGGTGGAGGTCTTAGCTGCTTACTATTTTTTTTTTTTTTTTGAGACAGGGTCTTGTTCTGTCACCCAGGCTAGGGTACAGCGGTGTCATCATAGCTTACTGCAGCCTCAAACTCCTGGGGTCAAGCCATCCTCCTGCCTCAGCCTTCCAAGTAGCTGGGACTGCAAGTGGGCATGAGGCTGATTTTTCTATTTTTTTCAGAGATGGGGTCTCACTCTTGCTCAGGCTGGTCTCGAACTCCTGACCTCAAACGATCCTCTTGCCTCAGCCTCCCAAAATGCTAGGATTACAAGCGTGAGCCTACATTATATTTTTAAGTGAAATATTTAAATAATAAAATTTCTGAAAATAAGTCATAGATCAATAATAATCATGAACCAAGTGCTATGACTACGCCAATTAAAAAGAATGTCATTCCCAGCTTACCTTCATAAAGTTGAGCGTACTGGGGGAAACCAGTTGCCCGTAGCCAATCGCATGCTTCCTTGGCTTCAATTTCTAGAACAGAACAGAAGAAAGAACTGTTAGCCATGTCCTCAGGATGCTTCTTTTTCCCTTAATAAACTTTGATTTTATTATATAAGCAAAACATGACCTCTGTAGAAAATATAGATAAGCAAAACAAAACAAAACAAACCCACTTAATTCAAAATGCTTTAAATTTTTATGCATCTTTTCACATGTATAATTATGTATTTTTCCTTTACAAAAAATAAAAATAGGGTCCCAGGAGTAAGTTACTAGGTGCTGCTTCTTAAATGGTCTAGTTACAAATGGTTATGAAAATAAGGCATAATGAGAAAGTTGAAGAGGGATTAAATAATTTTAAGCCTGGCCGGCCTCTTGCTTGGTTGCTTTTCACTTCAACAAAAGGCCACCAAGTATATCTGACATCCTAAAATACAATTTAACTGAGCAAGTAACAGACTTTCTGACACCCATGGGACAGGCGGTTTAAAAGTCCCCAGTGTGACATTGTGCCTTTAGGTGCATGGGTATTAACTGGGTATTAATCCAGTAGGAGAGGTGTAGGCTGTCAAGTAATGTGGAGGGCATGCAGTCAATAAATCCCACAATCTTGGCAGGCTGAAATGGCTAATAAAGCTTCGACTTCCCTGTGGTTTTAACATCTTGTAGATAGTATTGATAAACAGAAAGGCCAAGAGCAACTGACACACTGTGTTAAAAACTCACTCAAGCACATATTTACAATCCCGTTAAAACTGACTCACAGAGGAGGTCCTAGGCACATTAATTAGTTTCTCTGTTTGCACAAAGAATATTCCTTTCAACTCTTCCTCCCACCATCCCCGGGCCATTAGAGTACTGAGTTATGTAAGGCTATTCACTCATTTATAAAGGACATTGCTTAATCTATCCCAGATTCAAGTCTTCATTAAGCATCTCTCCTCTGAGCTAGATGGGAGACCAATAGGCAGGAGTAGAATTATACACATACTACTTTTGTCTCTTGAAACTTTATGGTTTTAAAGCATTTTTCACCTATTATTTCATGAGTTCCGTGGCCTTTTAAGACAGGTTAAGTATGAAAACAAATTCCTTAAAGCAAGTGGGAATGTTCTTATTGAGCACACCAAAGAGAAAAAACAACGTGCCGTCTTCTGATGAGTTAGTTAATAGCCAAACTAAAAAACCATGGCAGTAAAGTGGAAATGAATGGGATGGCAAAGTTGACTCTCATGGATCTTTTCAGTGTAGTGATAAAAGCAGCATTATTAAACCCGAGATTCAGGACTGCATTGGTGGTGTAGGACTGAGTGACATAAATGTGGAAGAACTTCAATGTTTATACAGAATAAAAGAATATAAATTGTCCAATGTGAATTATCTGAGCTTAACATTTTTTCATATATATCCACACCTTGTCTTAGCAAGAAATTAAGGAAATTTTAAATAAAATTATAAAGTTTTATATTTTATTGCTGGAAAAACATATAGAAGCTCAATATTTTATTTTAAAGAACGAGGAAATTACCTTTTCCCTATTCTGTGCCCTCTCCCTCCACCCAAAAAAATAGATATGGAAAGAAAAAAGTCTGTTTTAAAAAATATTTTAAATAACTCATTTCTTCTGGTCATTTAGAGGTTATTTTGATTGAACAGATTGTTAGACGTCGAACAATAGATTGTTTAAAAGTAAATGTGCTTGCTTTTTTTTCTTAATGTTTTATTTAACAATTGGTGAATAACTAAAAATTCTCAATGTCCACTCTTTTTTTTTTCTTTTTAATTTTTTTTTTGTCCACTCTTTTTTGACTAATCAGACATGACACCAGAACAGCACAGGTATAAAAGCATTAATTAGACATTAATTCACTAGCTCATTTTGCCACCTATTTGGAGCACGTTCCTGATCTTATAAAAATGGTTTCATGTGAAGAGTCAGGAAAGATGTAAGATATTATTTTTCTAACCAATCTTTACATTTATTTATACAATACTTTACAAAGTGAGAGTTTATTTAAGGTCCCAGGAACACGCAAATACATATTGCTGTCTTGTGGCTCTCTTATTTTCTACCACTAAGAAAATGAGATGCCTCCAAATGACCAAAAATTGATCTAAAAAGCTGTGTCAAATAATCGCCCGTACGGTCACTTTGTTAGAAAGAAATGATGTGAACAGGCGAAGGTTTGTTTCTTCAGCAGATGTTTTAATTAACAGCTTATACAATGGCTAAACAGCAGTACTTTCAAGAACTGCAGAGGTCCAGTAATTTTACCCTTCTGTTTCTTCATCCTAGACTAGACGAGAATTTGTCTTTCTTTTAGATATGAAACCATGGGAGACAAGTGTCTAACTACTTTACATGAAAAAATGTCCACTCATGAAAACTTAGGCTACACAACAAAGGTGAACTTAACCCACTCTTTCTGTAGAAAGAAATCAGAATTAGAAAACTTTTAAAAGTTGTCGCATATTTTTTAGAAAATGCAATACTTGACCTTACTCTCACCCTTTCCAATTAATAAGTCAAGGGAAAGTACTAACAATCTAACGCAAGCATTGATTTTTTTAAAAAATCAGTGTTTTAGTTTTATTTAATATGAAACGAACCTAACTCTACATGCAAATTAGGTAGGTACAGCGTTCCCCAACTGTTTGGACCAGTTTCATGAAGACAATTTTCCACCGAAAGGCGTGAGGGGAGGCGGAGCTCAGACAGTGATGTAAGCGATGGGGAGTGGCTGTAGCTAACAGAAGAAGCTCTGCTTACTCACCCACCGCTCACCTCCTGCTGCGGACTGGATTCCTAAGTTTCATGGAAGACAATTTTTCCATGGATAGGGGGCAGGCAGAGTTCCGTGTCCTGGTTCCTAACAGGGCACGGACAGGTACTGGTGCTCAGCCTGGGGCTTGGGGACTGCAGAGGCAGGGAACACCCTTCTAGTTTCACTCCCTGACTCAGGCCATTACTTTCACTCTTATCTCCTAACGAAAACACTGTATCCAGCAACCCTGGCTCATCAAACTTCCTGAGTTATAGTTTTGGTCTTGTTTCTCCCTCACAAACTTTGCTGGAGCTCCACTGCCTAAAAGAAAATCAAGTTTAGACACCTCTGCATGATTTTCAAGGCTCTCCACTTGGCATCCAATCTAATTTTCCAGCTCCCTATATTCCTGCATCCTACCCAAACGACACCTGTGCTCATCTCCATGCACACCACCCTGAGGTCCCTGGTCTGAGGTGCCCTCCCGTCTGCTCAAGCTCAAATTTCACTCATCCTTCTAGAGCCAGATCGAATGCCACCTGCCCCATGAACAGTCTTCCCAGATGCCTCTCAACAGTTCTATCAAGGGCTTATTTTATTGAGCACTTAATGCGTGTAAGGCCCTGTCTAAGCACTGAATGCATATTAGTTCATTTACTTTTCATATGGATTCTAAAATGTGGATTACTAGTATCATCCCCAAGATAAATGAACACATGGGGAAACAGGCAGAGAAGTAACCACTTCTAAAAACAAGCTTTCTGCCTGTAGTCCCAGCTACTTGGGAGACTGAGGGGGGAGATCACTTGAGCCCAGGAGTTCAAGGCCAGCCTGTGCAACATAGCAAGACCCCATCTCAAAAAAAATTACATATATAAAAAATAACATTTCTACATTCAAATGCCATAGTGGGAGAGGAAATTAGAAGTGAATAGAAATGCGAGTTTCTTCCTGCAAGACAAGTCTTCCCTTTAAAAATACTGTATGTTACAATGAACAAAACTTAAAATATTAAAGAAAACCATGTATATATTACATTACTTCAGTCACCTTAACACCTGTCCGATGCTCGCTTTGGGGGGCCTCTAACTGGCTCTCAGGGCATGATTTTCCCTTCAGTATAGGTGGGTGGTAGGTAGTGTGAAAACTATGAGGATGGCTTGTTAAAAAACACTCCCCACTGAGTGAAAATGCCATTAGAAACTAAAACTACAATGGAAATACAATGAAACTTTTATGCCTGGGTTTTCTCTAAGCAAACAACAGACAAATGTGTTAAGGAGGAAACAGGAAATTTTTATTGGAAACAGCTTCAGTCGTCTGTCGGTTCACAAAGCATTTCTCCACATCAGGTGAATGAGGTCCGGGAGACCCTGTTGTGTATGGCTCGGAACCATTAGGGCATATTTGCACATTTCCTGGCATGATGGGATGACCCGCTCTTCCCATTACCCCTCAACAGCAAGTAGAACAGAAATTCCCCACCCCAACATCATGCTGTTGAACTCTGTTGATCTTAGCTGGTTGAGCAACAGTAATTGTGGCTAAGCAGGATGTGATTACTTCCATCTTCTGTCCCCTCTGTCTTCACAGTGGGAATTCTCAGGTTTCTTCCCTTCTTTGACAACATGCTATCAAAATCAGGCCTCCATGCAAATTCTACTCTGAATTAGTTTTTTTTTTAATGCAATTCTGAGGAAGTAGAGGAATGTCAGAAAATTCAAGCATTTTCCAGCTTCCTTGGATTTCCTAAAATATGACACGCTTGTGGACAAAGATACCTGGAAAAGTTAATGATTTTACTGCTAGAGAACCACATTAGCTGTGTGCAGGCAGGTGGTCTAAACCAAGATTCAGTCCACTCCCCGTGGTGACAGAGATTCCTGCTAATGGGAAGGAAGATTCTGCTTATTGATTCTCTTGATTACATTCAAGGGGGGCCAATTTTACAGGGCTGTCATGCCCATGGACATCGTGGATTTACTAACAGCCTGTCTTTACCTGGTGGGTGGATTTCACAGGGAGGCTCACCTGGAGAAGCAAACCATGGCCTTGAAAACTTGCAAGGCGAGGAGACTTGAGTGACTCTTAAGCCTGGATGTGGGTAGGCACTGCCTTGGGGAACTTTCTAAAAACACCAACCACCCACTCCCTGGTATTCTGCTTTACTCCGTTTAGGGAGGGCCTGGACATTGTATTTCATAAAAGCTCCCTAAGTAAGTTTAAAGGTAGCCAGGATTGAGGACCACTGAGTCAGGTAACTTTTCTTTGTATTCCTTTGTCTGGACTCTTTTTCTCCCTTGGATTATCCTAATAGCCTCCCAACTGAACTTTGGGTAAGCCTTGCCCCTTGCTACCCTACAACATGTCTATCCTTGGCCAAGGATCCCTGAGACACTGAGTTGGTTTTTATGAAACACATATTTCATCATGTCACTCCCCTGCTTACAATTCCTTGGTGCCTTTTCACTGCCTTTCAGATACAGTCCAAACTCCACAGTGAAGCCCACAGCCTTTGCAGTTTGGCCTCTGCCTTTCCACTCAGCTCTTGGAAGGCCTCCAAATGCAAGCTTCGCCCCAGGCGAACTGCACCCCTCGGAGTCCCAGATGCACCCCTCTTTCACACACCTCAAGCCCTGAATTCTCTTCCCTCCCTCAAACCACCCTTTCTCTACCCCACCAACCTCTCCCTTCTGAATTCATTTGTATATCCTGAAAGCCTACATTTTGCACACAGGAATTACATATCAAATTGTTTGAAGAAGGAAAAGAAAAAAAAATCTATTACTATTTTCCTTTCTTTAAAGGCAGACTAAGAACAATGACTTGAATCTCATTCTCTTTGCAATTAATAAAAATAAATGTGAAACCTACACAACTGTCTGGTTATCAGGAATGATCTATGTAAAACAAATTCCTAGGAAGGCTAAGTCAGATAGCAGAATGCATACATTAATATTTATTAAACTCTAATGTTATCTAATCACAGTAAAGATTTTGACCAGCAGTTGGCAGCATTCTTACCCTCAGGTGCCTAAAAAAAATCCCAAACATCTGCTACACATAGTCTGACAAAAACCAGTTAGGAAGCTTCTGGGAGACTGGTCAACCACCAATTCAGTTCTTTAGGCTATTTGACCTAACAATAGGTATATTCTAGTACATTCTTATGTTTAAGTGAAGCCAATCATCCTGCATTGTCCTGTTTCCTCAGTATTTATTTATTGAATTAGGTGTCCTGCCAGTGGCCCTTAGGGACAGTCAAAGACACAAAGTCCTCCCCAAAGCAGGAAGCCAAGGGCAAAGGTAATTAACTCACAGTTGAGCACAGGGTGTCTGATGATTCTTTATCTTCTACTTAGCAATGCATTAGTTTCCTAAGGGCTAGTCTACGGTCCAGTGTTTGTTAAGTCCCAGGTGAGCCTGTGCAGACAGCACCAATGATTCCCCCTTTCACTGGTGAAAGCCAGACTGCCATCAGTCCTACCCCACTCACCCCTCCTCCCCCTTTCTCTGCTTTATTTTTTCTTCTTTCACAACACTTATTACATTTACTTTCTGTCTTCCCTTATTGTAAGCTCCACAATGACAATTTTCTTTGTCTGTTTTATTCTCTGATATATCCCAAGCACCCACAACAGTGTGTGGCACATAGCAGTTGCTTAATAAATATTACAGAAATATTTATATAAACCACTGATAGGATATTTGTTCTAGTAAAAGTGGTTTTGTTAATTTTCTTGACCATGATTCACAATAAGAAATACATTTTATATTGTAACTTGGTATACATATACAAATATGTACATGCGTATGTGTGTATAAATGTAAGTATACATTCATGCATAAAAACATGTGTATATATGTAAGTACATGTAAAACTGAAAGGAGTTTCAAACAATACCTACAATAAGTGTTGTAATCTTACATCTTTCTATTCTATTTTTAAAATGCTGGGCCCACAGAGGTGGCTCATGCCTGTAATCCCAGAGGCTGAGGAGGGAGGAGTGCTTGAAGCCAGGAATTCCAGACCAGCCTGGGCAACATCGTAAGACCCTGTCTCTACAAAAAATAATCAGGAAGCTGAGGTTGGAGGATTGCTTGAGCCCAGGAGTTAAAGGTTGCAGTCAACTATGATCACACCACTGCATTCCACCCTGTCTCCAAAAAAAAAAAAAAAAAAAAGCTGTTATCTCCTAAAGTGACCAATTTGAAATGCATTATTCTCAGGCATATGCCCATTTTGCCTTTTCTCTATGACAACCTTTAGAATATGTTCCATTCCTACATTAATTTTCCAGATTTCTCATCAATTAGATGGAGACATTTTTCACTCAAAAAAGTGGATTACTAGAAACCGCTTTGGGAGATCCCCAATTTTGTAAATTTACTGAAGTTTTTATTGTTAAAATTTCAACGTTTTCGATTTCTTGATTTGTCCCATGAAGCTTATGTTCATGTGACAGAGAACACAAAACCAAAAATGTTTGCTTACATCCATGTCTAGAGCCCTCAAACTACAATTAATATCTGTAGGAAGAAAACACTTCGACGCACAGAAACCTCCAAGAGTTTTACTTTGCTTATTGATGGTTCACACTTGTATTTCTGTTACAGCAGCTTCTTGGTTTGCACAGAAGCAGTGAACTGGGTGCTGAAATGCACCTGGGAGGTTTTTTACCTATTCTCTTTACAAATGAGGAAGCTGGTCCAGAATTTAGGTAATTTGCTTAAGGTTTCAAAGCTACCCAGCTCTCATCCCCAGGTTAGCGCACTTGCCTAATATAGTCTTGCCTATTTCAATAGTACCCTCACTTTTAAATCACTGGACTGTTTTTCAGTAAGGAATGGAAGTTTGGGGGAGTTTTCTTGTTAAGTTTTGTTTTGTTTTTCTCTCTTCTGCTTGAGGTTTGGAGATATGCTGCTTTCTAGTAAAGAACATTCCTAGAAACAATATAAAGGGGGGAGGGGGAAAGGACCCATTTTCCCTGTGATGTGATGACAACTTAATAAATGGTTTTGCCTTGAAAGAAGGAAACCTTGGGAGACACACCCTACAAGCTTATACCTGGGATTAAGCCCTCCAAATGACACTTTAGCAACGCAGAAATTAAATCAATTGAAATCCCCTTTGGGGATCATATAGTACAAGAGTTTGCAAAGTACTGTTTTTAACTCACCAACTGGGAAAAGCCAAGTAGCTCGCAAGAAGACATGTGCTCCTCCCTCGCAAAGGCAACATCTCTGGATTAATTTCAACCCATGAGGGACATGGCTTTGTCAGGCACCCTAGCCTTGTGTGGATCCAGTTATTTCCAGGAACAGAAAATATCTCCTAACTCATCAAAAATTGGCACTTACTACCCTGCACAAAGAGGCCAACATGAAATTAAAAGAAACTATTAAGGAAATGGATGTTGAATCATCACATCTTTCTATTTCATTTCAAACGGGGCGGGATAAAAATAAATCTTTGGTACACAAACACATCTATCTATCCATGTTCAATGCACATATACATATTTCTAGTATTCTTTGTCAAATATTTATACATTCCAAACCACGCACTAAAACCAATGATTTGGAATAGCTCTTAAACGACATCTATCTTTAAGTCCATTAAAGATGATATTTGCAAAGATTAAGAAGACGATATCAAGACAGGAAACTAAATAACATACTTTTAAGTGCCCTTTTTTTTCTGCGCCTTATTTTCTTTGTACATTGAAGCAGATGTTTTAAGATTACATAATCCATTTCCTTTTAAAAATTATTATTGAAGGCAAAATACCTTGTTACAAACCTTAGAGTAACCCGTTTCCATTATGAAAGGTTGGCACATATGTCAATTCTTTTTTTTTTTTTTTTTTTAATCTTATTCTACAAAGGCCAGCTCCCTTTGGCTTTTTGCCCTGTAGCTGTACTACGGCACAGAAAAAAATAAAATACTGTGCAAACTGCAGTATTACAAAAACCTTAAATTAGAAACAAAGGGGTCTGGGACAGCAAGGAATTATAAAACCAAACCTGCTCACTCCTGTTTTAGTCCATTCTGACAGAAAAAAGAAAATCAAGAAGATGAATGAAATATCAAGTTGCCTTACAAAGACCAATGAAAATAAAAACATGGCAGGTACCGGTGAGAGGTATAAGCTACTTCCAGCCATCCCTATGTCTATCTTAAACAGGAACCACTATTCAATTTGACTTTCTTAGGTTCCCGTTAAAAGTAGTAAGAAAAAATAAGACGCTGTCTTTTAGGTGATCTAAGGAATTATTTTCATCAAAATTGCTTGAGACACCCAGCCACCCAAATGAATACAGCCTACTGGTCAAATTTTGATTCAGGCACATCTATTTAAGTTCCTCCAAACACATTAAGATCTTCATCTGTATCTGTCCCCATTTTGTTTACATGCAGTGACTGGCTGGGGTCTGAGGTTCCAGTCAACTCACATGTGGCCTTGGACTAATCACAGAACTTCCCCACATCACAGCTGCCCCTCAGTTGGGAAGAGGGGCTGTTTTTTCCAGGCTGCCTTTGTTTAGTTCTGGACTTTCCCATGAAATGACTTTTACCAATGCACAAGCCCTACATAAAATCCCTTCTCTGTGCTACGTAGTTTGAAAAAGGGAGTCATGGATCCTTCCTGAATTTATGATTTCTGCAGATCCAGGAGGTAAAGATCGTTTCATAATTTCAGCATCTTTTATGTATTTTGTCACTTGAGTGTGACAAATGGCACAGCATGGCTGGAGTGCAGCCCAGTGCATGGGCCACAGGCCATTGCACCTCCAGAGTCTCTTCTTCTATGGCTTCCTTAGTGCTGTGAGCCTGGGAAACGCTGCAACCTCGGGGTGTGGAAAACTTTTGTCCCGGAGACATCCTTTAGAGGCTCCTGCAAGGAGAAGGAAGGCGCCTTTCTGACAAGCTTCAGGAAGTGACCTCCAGTCCTCTCCACAGGACACTCAAAGGTGGGGCAGGGGAGAGAACAAAATGTGGATGGGAGGTGTCAAAGGCATCTGAGGACTCTGGCTTCACTGACCGCAGCCTTCAATTAGCTTTTGATTTTCTCCTGGTGGGGGAGGCAGTAGACACGAAAGCCTTTTCCAGGTAGACATATGTATGAAGGGAAAAGGAGCCTACTTTCCAGAACAAAAAACGAAGATGAATGATGAAGAGAAACTGATTTCCATTGTTTTGGCTTCGCTCTAGTAAGGCATTCATAGTTTACCTTTGGGTGCCCAAGCACTTTGTTTCCTTACAGGCAGGCATTCAAATATTTTCAGTGACATCTGGGAGAAAAGTTTCCCTTAGAAATAATATTTTGAAATAGTCTCACCAAAGAAAGCATTATTCAGTACAATCAACAGAGGTTAGACTGAGAAGATGGTAGCCCAGAACACTTCCCCAAATGTTCGACACAGAGGCTCAAGTCTTCCAATCACTATGCCCCCAGAGAGGGGACGTACACAAAAATTGTCATTCCTGGACCCTAACATTATAGCTCCCTACCTATGAAACACAAGCTGCCACCCCCCAGCCCCCCCCGACCCCGGGGCCAAACTTCAAAGTAAACTGCAAGGCTCTATAAAGGCCATACTAGAAAATTGACTGCTGCTTGTGAAAGACGAGAAAAATATATAGGCTAAATATATGCCAGGCTTTCTTCCTGAACACCATTAATTATGACGGCAAGGAAGAAATATCTAGTGAAAAAAATGTCAAGACAGAGTAGAACTAATTAGAGTCCCCCCCAGGACTCCCTGGTTGTTATCATTGATTTTGATCATGATAAACCTTAACAATAACACAAGGTCCCACACAAGGAAAAGTGCCAACAGACAGGATGAGCCCTTCTCAGCCGGGAATCTTAACCCTTTTACGGGAATCTTAACCCTTCTACGTTAACTGGATCCCTAACTAATTTGAGGTTGAACGAAAACACCACTGACTGCACTCATTCAATGCAGCAACCATTCCTAAAACATATTTTAACTCGACAGCACTGTCTTCCTTAAAAGAGGAGTAATGCTGAATTCTCTGCATTCTTCCATATGCAATGGCCACAGAGTCAGAAATAGAGACAATTGTGCAAGTCAGCTCCAGAAAGGCATTTTCCTTCTAATTTCATAGCTATGGAAAAGAGGAATTTACGACTGTGCTCTTTAGGGCAGAGTGGATATTTATACTCCATGGTTGGGCATTAGTTCACCTTGACCACAACAGGAAGAAAAAAAATTGTAATGTCTTGAATGCTGTATAGATTATTCTTTTGCATTTTAGCCCCCACAGATCCAAACTAAGTATTTTAGAGGCAGATCCTGATAAAATGAGCATTCTGGGAAAGTCAGAGGTATAATTAAGTTTAGACATTAAAGGAATTAATTCTGTCTCTCTCACTGGATCCCAGCTCAAGTAATTCAAATCACTGGACTATGCAAACATTAAAAACGAAAATCACCTTTCTCCCCAGGTCTGCTTTATAATCTCAAGAACAGGCTGGGCATGACCAGTCACACCATGGGGCCAGGTTTTGCTGTGATGTTCTGAAGCACTGAAAATTCAGTCTTTAATGATTTGGCAATATCCAGGGAGGAAGGGGAAACATCTGAAGTTATTTTTACTTTTGTAAGTCTTCTGGTTATACAGGGTGAATGGTAGGGTGGATCAAGTATTGTCTGGAGCCTTTCAGGGTCTTTTTTTTTTTTTTTTTTGCATGGCCTCATTTCCGTCTTCCTGTTGCTAGGAAGGAGAGTTAAGCATGAGAAACTTGTGTTGACAATACTGGACCATCCTGTCCAGCACAAGGCTCTCTTCAAAAAAGTCTGATTCACTTCACCCACTGTACTTTGGATGTCCCCATTCTTCTGGACCAAATCACCCTTCCCTAAATATTTTCGAATTGCGTGTTTACCCGCCTAAGTCATAAAAAAATACCAGTCTCATTTAAACATTGCATCATGGCTTAAAATCTCTACGGGGACACGAAGGGAAACCCAAGTACTTATTTCTGTATTTGAAACCACCTCTTGGAACCTCACCAAGCCTCTGATTGGAAGTCATCTCACTGGGGCCTCTCATATCCTCTGTAAGTCCCATTAATAGTTCTACAAATAAGAATTTAAGTACTATATACATTTTTAAACACACTTCGCAGTAATAACTTGTTGAATCATAACATATTGTTCTACTTATCTGGTATATTTTCCAGGAGGATCCAAACTCTTTTAATGTAAAAATGCTCTTAAACTTCACTTGGTCTTTGCTCTTTGAACCAACAGTACAGAACAACAAACAAACAAGTAAAAAAACAAAAGCTTTAGATTGAAGGGCAACCTGCCTTTCACCTTTGTTTGAGAGCCATGAGAAAATCCTTTTGATTGGTCCAATGTATTAAAACTTGAAACACTGCCTTCAATTAGTAATAGTGAATTGCTTAACTGTTTAATCTTTTCACTCTTTAAGGAGCGAGTGGTGTTTCTCATAAGATCTACAGTTGGGAAGTTGTGATGACAAAAGTCACTGAAACCACTTTTCTCATCCACTCCAGGTAAATTGGAGGCTGTGTGGAGGTGGGAAAACCAGTCAGTCCCCCTTCCTTGAACTTTCAGCCTGTTTGGTGTCACATGTTACCCAGCCAGAATTAAAATAACATTTTTTGTCAAAAGCAAATTTTTAAAAACAGCTGAGAGAGAAAGTCAGTCGGCTGTGCTTCATTTCAAATTCTCTGAACAGTAGTGCTAATGCAAAAAGTATGCGTCCAGACTTGGGCCACGCTGTAAATCTGGCATTCCACAATAAAAGTTAATACACGCAATCGCCAAGATTTTCTCAGAAAATGTCTCGAAATAACTTCTGTGCGCACATCTGCTAACCATTTGACACTCGTTCCTCAGGACTTCAGTTCTTCCATTAGGGGGGCTGCTGCCTTACAGGGCACCCCTCTGACCATCTGCTGTAGTCTGCAAGCCAAGATGGCACTGGGTGCCTCCCTTAATTCCACACTTATGGTCTGCAAATTATCTCTGCCGAGGACCAGCCTGCAGTCCAGATGGATGGTGAATTAGTCAATCTCTTGGAGCTGCTGATAGATTTACATTCAGAGCACTGCAATCTGCTGGGCTATTATTTTCCCCTCATCCCTTCAGCAAACAGAATTTTGGAGGAAAAAAATGTAATTTGAGACTCAGTATTCGGTCTTCTCCAGAGCTGTCATTTTTTTCTACTCATATACGTCATATGTGCCACCAGCCTAGGCTGCATTCCTCTATCTCACCAAGAGTAGCTGAAGCAATCTCTGAATCCTGAGAATGAACCCATTTGCTAACCACAGTGGTTGTAAAAAGACTCACTCAAAGCAAGACTGGGGATGGGGAAGGGAGGGAAGTGGGACAAAGTTTTGTGCTCCACAATGCAGATTAATGACTATAGGTAGGGGTTTCCTTCCATAGTAATTAGCATAAATTGGGGATTTGTTGAATATCAGCAGGACACCTCGCTAAGCACTTCTACTTACATAGCGCATTTGACCCTCACCACCTCCTCGCGCAAAAATACAGTTATTACCCCCCCGTTGCAGATGAAGGAGGCACAGTGAGGGCGTGTCACTGCCCAGGTTCGCCAAGCTGGCAGGCTGCAGATTCCGACCCTGCCGGCCTCACCCCTGTGCGCTCTCATTCCCCTCGCCCCACAGGCTGTGCGCTGGAAGGACGCGCGGAAACGCAGAAAATTACAAACAGCAGGGTCGCTTTGCCGCTGTGGGGGTGAAGCTCCTTCCCAAGGATCAAAGGCTCGACCCAAGACGTCGGAGGTGGGGACAGGGACACAGACTGGGACGCGGGGCAGGGTTCCAAGAAGCCGTCGCCTCGATACGAAAAAAGCCGGGTCTGGCGGCGTGCTTCCTTCCTCCTCTCCCGCCCAGGGACTTGCTCCGCGGGCTCCTCGCCGGGGCCAAGGGCGTGGGCATCTCCACGGGGCATTTCAGGAACCCGATTCAGCGGCCCCGCACTCGAGGGCGAACTGCATTCTTTCTAACAGGAACCCCTCACATGCAAGCCACGGGGCTTGCTAAATAGCCTCAGCACTCTCCACGGATCCGCAGCCACCAAACCCAGACTTTCCTGGCCCCCAGTCCGAGTGAATTCCCAGCGTTTAAAATATCTGAACCAAAAGCAGTTTGAAATGAAACAAAGTTTTTTAATGAACTTACTTTCAAGTAGTGATTTTAAAAAATTCCACGTGCCACTGGAGTCTAAAATATCCCCAAATAAACTCTCAGGAGTCAACCCTGATTTTGGACGTGGATGGTGAAGGACTGCAAGCACCAAGCGCGCAATGGTCCCCAAAGGAAGGTAGAAGGTGGTGGCGCTGCGCCCCTCCCAGCCGGCAGCCCCGCGTCCCCAGCCCGGCCCCCTGCCCCTGGCTCCACCAAGCAGCAAGTTAAGTTAACCTGGGCTTCACTTCATTAATCGCGGCCGACTCTGAGCCCGCCGGGGTCCCCAGGCAATGGTGGCTAAGGGTCATAACCCGAAATTCAAACCTCCCTCCCCAAACTGCGACCCCGGCTTTCCCCACACACCACCTCCGAGAAACTCGGGCGACTCCTCAGAAAGCGTTTCAAAAGCACAGAACGACAGGCACCGACTTGACAAGGCGGGGTGACATTTTCTCCGCAGCGGGTCCCCTCCGCAGCTGGCTCCCCCGGCTGGCCCGACAGCAAGGCACAGGTCTAGCTTACGTGTTAGGATCATGGTGTCCGGCTTCTCTCTGCACATCCAGGGCGGCCGAAGGCGGCAGGCGCGCAGTGGGGAAGTCGAGGCAGGCCGAGGCAGCTCGGCTCCGCGTCGGGACCCACGGCAGCACCCAGGACGCGCGCCCTAGCGGTGCTCAGCGCATCCTTGCCTCTCCCTGCCCCTCGCCACGGCCCCAGAAAGAACGCGGGGTTTTCTAGAGATCGCAAAGGGAGAGCGCTCAGGGAGCTGGGCGAGCAGCTCGGGAGCGGTTGCTCCTGCTGCGGGGAGGTTCGGCCATAGCTGGGACACAGCGACGCGCCCTCACTCCGGTGGCTGGAGCGCACAGGCTCTCGATCGCCCGGCCGGCCGTGCCCTCCCGCTGGGCCCACCCCCGAGAGGCGGGATCAGCCTTGGCAGCGTCGCCTCCTCCGGGCGGTCGGGGTCGCAGGCCGCTGCCCGGGGCTGTTCTCTGACCCCGCCCCCCTCCCGGACTCCGCCCGGTCCCCGCCACCTCCTCGCGGTCTGGGTCGCCTGCCGCAGCCGCGGGCCATCCTCTGGCCCCGCCCCACCTTCTAGGCCCCGCCCCACCCTGCGCCGCCTCCGCCCAAGGCTGGAATGTTTTCCCCCACTGTGGCCTGCACGTCCGCAACGGGAAGCGCCTAAAAGTCGCCAACTATTGGCCCCAGGTGCAAAGGGAAAAGGCACGAGGCATTTACTTAGCGGGGCTGTCCTGCCTAGACGCTGGGACACCGTGCCCTTTCTATCTTGTTCTTGGTTGCTCTGCGCACTTTTTACCTATGTAATTCTGCCTTTCGTCCTGGTGGGAATCATCTAAATTTGTGGGAACAGAGGGGAACGGGAGAAGTAGGGATGGACCAGCGCTTCCTGATCTGTAAAATGGAGAGAGTACCTGTCCCTTGGACAGTCAACATTCATTGCTAACGCCCGTAGGGGCACAGAACGAATGTAGGTAATTAACACTGCCTTGGAGGGACTGAGGTTTTGCTAAGCACGCCTCTAGAGTCACAGCTAGTGTTTCTCAAACTCGCCCTTGGGCCGCAATCCTAATGCAGAATCTTCATTTTTTACAAGCTTTCAGGTGATTCTGATGCACTGTAATTTGAGGGCCCCTGATAGAAAGCCCCATGGTAAAGGATAACAATCGAATACAATTGCAGTAAGATTTTTAAAAATCCAGGCCAGCATTCCATGAAAATTTACTATGGAGTTAATTGATGCTTTCTGCCTATTATTAATATCTCTGGGCAAGGAAAACAACTGACGCAAACTCATTCATTCAACAAATACAAATATAGCATTTACTATTATCATGTGCCAAACACAGTTCTAGGCTGGAGCATACAGCAATGAGCAAAAGACAAAATTATCCCTTCCCTCCTGGAGTTTACTATCTCGTGGGGAAGATGTACAATAAACAAAATAAATTAATGAAATATATATAGTGTTTAGGGGAGATATATAAAGCAAGGGAAGGAACACAGGAGCTGAAGAGGAGCACAGTTTGTCTTTAAATGCGGTACATTCAAATGGGAGAATTTAGTCTCTCTTAATTATAGTTTAAAAGGTATTGATTTCATAGCCATATCATGGTACATGTACAAGACTCTTCTCCCCGCCCCCACTCCCATAAATTTTGATAAAACAAAAGAAAAATGTTAACTCCACCACTGGCCTCTTAACTTACCCAAACCAGGATTCAGCTCTGAAGAGCATGGGGTTTCTCCATTCAACAAATATTTCCAGGCCTTTGACCTACTTAGAACAGTTGGGGGCACAAAGGTAAGCAAAGGCAGGTCTGGCCTCTGCCCACTCAGAGTTTGCAGTCTGTTGGGGGAAGCAACAAGGGTGTATGAAAATGAAAAAGAAATGCTATGAAAGTACAGGAAGTGGGGACCTGACTTGGCTCAACAAGATGCAGCTGCCTTCTCCCAAGTGTGGGCGCTGGAGGAACTGTCCAAACGCCCACAGTTGCCAGCAAGGGGGAGCGTGATTCAAGGGGAAGCCTGGAAAGTATGGGTAAGAACTTTCAGTTCCCTTTATCCTTAACAGAGATAGACAGTGACAGGGCATTTAATAAATGAAAGCATCCCATGATCCGACTGGCATTTCGAAAAGATCACTCAGGCTTCAGTGTAAACCTCAAACTTAAAAAATTGGGGTACACCTCCAAAACACCCCTAATTTCTCTTATTTGTTAAATTTTAAACCTTAAAAATACAGATACATTAAGCATCTCCCCCCAAATACACCGATTCTCAGAATCTATTCTTAATGTTTATTATTTGCTGGGTAAAGTTATATTTTTATTTAATTAGGTTTCTAGGAGTCTGTGCATCCATCCCTAATATACCCATCCCCACTCAGCATTCATCTTTCCAGACTAAAACATGCTAATCCTTTCTTCCCTACTCGTTCAAGCTCCATCGCTTTCTCCTTGAATATTGAGAAATATTCTCTGAGTCTTCTCTAATTTCATTACATCGCTCTGGAGGTTGTGTTATGTGGTTTATCATTGAATAATACTAATAATAACTCCCAAATCATTTTTCTTGGTGATGCATTGGTTTGCATTTGGCCTTCACTGAATCTCATTTTCTTCCACTCTTTGGTCTGTTTACATAGCCTATGACCAGGGCCAAACCCCAATTTTAATAGTTTTAATGCTTACTCCTGTTAGAAATGGACATGCTACATTTTGAAGGCCGTTACACTTACAGAGATAGTGGTGGAAAACATGACTTTTGGAGCAGGCCGCTTACCAGCTTTATGAGGAATATGTTAGTTATATAGTCTCTCAAAACTTCAATTCCTTCATTTAAAAAAGGAGGTTGTATTATAATAGTGCATACTTTATGGGGTTTTATGAAGTTTGAATGAAATGACACACGTAAGTGCCTAGCACATAATAAGCACTCGATAATGTTAGCCATTATTATTATATACTATTAAATGGGCACATCAAACTAGATCATGAAATTCCTATTTAAATAATCATTCAAGAAAAGATTAAAATAAAACAAGACCTGACTTTAACCTTTGTGAATGTGAGGAACCCTTACAAGCTGGGGGAAGGAAAGAGTGAAAAAGCCATTGAATGTCAACAAACAGTGGTGCTTTACCAGCTGAAAGAGGGTCTTTGGGCCAGCTCAGAGTCCCTCCTCTTCATTTAACCTTCAACTCATTTGCCAAGGTTTCATTTGTCAGGCAGATGACGTCAGACTGTGTTTGCTCGCTGATTGTCATTGAGATTTCAGTATTGAAACACCGGGCTCTAAGAGGCAGGAATTACTCCTGCAACATAGCCCATTTTTCTGCAACATAGCCCATTTTTCTGCCAGTAGTCTGTGGTCCTCTGAAACCCCTTCAATACATCAGAATGAAAAACCATCACAAACTACATCAGACGTTGCTGTTGTTAATTATTTGTCACCAGTGGCAGATTAATAAAAATTAAAAAAAGATCAGGCACAAGAACCTGTGCTGTTTATTTCCTGCCATGTTCTTTCCTCAGCTTGGGCACCAGCTTCTTGGAGGCTATTCGTGTCCACGCTCACTATATTTGGATGTTTTCCAATTCAACTGTGGTATAAAGGAAAGAAAAATCAGCTAACTCCTAAACTACGTGGCAGAAGGTGGAGTAACTAAGAGGGCTACTCTCTTTGGTTCCTATTCTATTTGAATAATTGATATC
>NW_012148664.1:292996-294378 GCF_000956105.1 Propithecus coquereli | reverse complement strand
GCTTTTTTTGGATGAAGCATTTTATCTTTTCTTGCTGATATATAAGTTTTATGTATATATTAGGGCTATTAATCATTTATCATTTATGATAAAAATATTTTTACTAGTTTGTCATCTGCCTTTTATGCTTATTAACTTATGATATTAAAAAATTCAAAAGCTTCAAATAAAATCTAAAGGTCTTACTTATTTACTCTTTTCAATTATTAACTAGGCATTTGCTTAAGTTAGTTTTCCCTATATGGTTTGAAACCAGCAATGCTTAAGGCACACATTCGATTTACAAAACTAAGTCATTTGATGCATGGGATTTTTTATTTTTAGTTATAGTTTTCATGATGTATCCAAAAAATATTCTAGCTGTCTTCATTTGTGTTTTTCTACCTCCCCTAGTATCATGTACAGATGTCTTGCCTAGAGTGAGGCTTCCATAAAGACCAGCTGCTAAAAAGCTAGGAGCATCAGGATATAAGTTAGGGATCCAGGAGCACTGAGTTTTTGAGAAACTTTTTCACTTTCAAATTTTCCATAAGTGCAATGTGTGTGTGCACATATATATCTACTAACATCTTGGAAGATGTATAAATTTTTCAAGAACTAAATATAATGCTGAGATGGCCATTTTTAGCCTTTTACCTTGTCACTAAAATAAAACATATTTTCTTTCTACCACTTGGATTCAAAGAATCATGTATGTGGTTGCCCATAAACTCTGGCTTTTAAAATCAATATCCAGATGATTCTAAAGCATCTGTGCAAATAAAATTATTCACCAGAATTTTGGAAATCTGAGTGGGATCACTCATGAGTTTGTTTCCACTAAGGAGATGTTTTGTGTTCATTTGAACTATATATTGCACCTTCTTTTTGGTGGACCTTAAAATAAAGATATGGTAGGGTGGGTTTGGGCAATTGCCTGAAAAATAATAAACAGTTCTCTTTCTTAGCTGCTAACTACAGCATGTTGGCCATTATAGTGTTATTTCTGGAAACCCCTACACAGCTCCAGATCATTAACTCACTTTAATAGTCAACAGGAGAAGGGAGCTGCAGTATATCTTCAAGATTGGCTTTTTATGGGAACTAACTCAGTCAACTATCTCTTATGGATTCAGTTGAATTAAGCTGAATTTTGGGGAACTGCAAGACAACACATTATACATTTTTTAAGAGCAGACCTGGCAACAAGACTCATGAATTGTGAAAGATTGACATTTGAGGCTTTATCAGTAGAGAAAGGATGAGATCTGATATCTCTTACACAGATATTCTGTTGCTGAACAAACAACTATTTCCCTTCTAGTAGCTGGCATCTTTTTGGTGGGCCAAGAAAACAAACATGGCAAAGTGGCAAAAACAAAACAAAAGATTGGAAAAGCCCA
>NW_012148664.1:291063-292946 GCF_000956105.1 Propithecus coquereli | reverse complement strand
GAAAAATCAGCTAACTCCTAAACTACGTGGCAGAAGGTGGAGTAACTAAGAGGGCTACTCTCTTTGGTTCCTATTCTATTTGAATAATTGATATCGGATATTATTGATATTGTCCAAGGATACTCTCTTGCATTTTTTCCTACAATACTGTGTTAAGAAATTCTCAAGTGTTAACAAGCACTCAAGCAGGTGATGCTGGTGAGAAAGCAAGCCGTAGTGGGATGGTGAGAACTGGGGAGTCCACAACCCCTCTAAGAGGAGAGCCACCAGTTGGGCTTACTTGTTGACATGTGTTAACAGAGCAACCCCATTATAACAGCAAGATTTTTCCAGACTCCTTATTGTTTCTTTTTTTCTTTTTTTAATATCAAATCTCCCAATTTTTGGATGCTGGCACCTAATTAAAAAAAACAAACAAAAACAAATCCATTCCAAGTAATTTCAACATTAGGCTTCATTTTAGCCCTGGGGCAACCAGTTTAAACCTCTGCTCTAGTGATACAAGCCAAGCAACCTCTTTGGAAATTTATTTCTCTCCCTTAGGAACTAAAAGACTCCTCTGCACTTGGAAAATGTTGTAATAGAATTTGTGCTCAATGGAGCATTGTGAAATTACTGGGAAAAATAATTTTTATTTGTAATGTTCAAAGGAAATATGACAAAGAATAGAAAGTTTTGAAAATGATTCTAAACGGTTTTCAATTAAGGAAAGTAATTAAATTTGAAATTGAATGGCTGTCCTTAAAACCTTCATTAATTTTTAAGCTTCAGTGACCCCAGTCTGGGCTCTTCCCCCACTCTCTACCCTAACTGGTATTTAGCCTTTTCAGAATTTTTTAAAAACCCAAATGCTGTGGTAGAGGATGGAGAAAGAGGAGAAGAGAAAAACAGCTTATTAGGCAAGGAAGTAAATTCATTTCCTTTTCGTTTTAACTAGAGTTGTCTTGTTCAGTCAGATCTTTTTTGACTACAACTTTTGAACCATCCAAGTTCAAAATATGAGGAAGGTTAATTTAGTCTCCCAGTGGTATTTTTAATGAGGGGTGGGGGGAAAGTCTGTTGTTCCTGTGTACACGTGATATGTCTAATTTTTGGATAATCATTTACACCCCAACTATGAACCAGCCTAACATAGTACTTTTGTCATTAAATAAATATTTACTGAACCCTAGAAAAGGCAGTGCGTTCAGTGAGACCAAACTGAACATGAAGAGGCAGCTTGTCATGAGCTGAACATTGATGGGACAGCTCTTAGGCAGAAAGCAGGAACAGGTACAATTCTGGAATGGAGTTCAGTGGAGGGTGGGAACACACTGCAGTTTCCATCCTGACTTCACAAATCAATGGGCATGCTTTCCTAAGATAGTTACAATACTTGACAGTAGAATTCCATTTTAAAGGCTATTTCATTTAAAGGCTCAGGTGTTTGATTAGCTCAAGGGCTCCCTCCCCAAAATGGCAGAGAAGACACGGATCCAGGAGTGCTGGTACCAAGTGTGCGCTCCTATCATCCCCAACATCCATTTGATCTTTGCCAAGGACTGCTCTGATTCTCTCCTGTGGCTCCTGGCTACACAAAAAAACAAGCAAGTAAAAAGTAGAAAAACTGCGATCATTCTTGGCTTCACAAAAGCAACTAGGCTCCAATTTAAGTGGCATGGTAAAATGTACGTAACATAAAATTTACCACTGTAACCATTTTAAGTGTTCAGTTTAGTGGCATTAAGTACATTTGCATTCTTGTGCAACCATCACTACCATCCATCTCCAGAACTTTTCATCACCCCAAACTGAAGCTCATAACATAAAATTTACCATTCTAACCACTTTTAAATGTACATTCTCCTCTTTCCCCCAGCCTCTGGGAACCACTATTCCACTTT
>NW_012148664.1:261940-287041 GCF_000956105.1 Propithecus coquereli | reverse complement strand
AACATGTGTGTCCCTAACAAAATAGCCTCAAAATTTACAAAGCAAAAATTAGTAGAATTAGAGGGAGAAATTAAAAAACATATTGTTAGGAGATTTCAGCAGACTTCTCTCAATGTTGGATAGGTTGAGTAGATAAAAATCCAATAAAGGTTTAAAGATCATATACAGATACCTATACCCATCAATTAGGACATATACATTCTCAACACTGCTATATGAAGAACAAACAAAACAAAACAGAGGCACTTATCATATACCTATCCATAAAGCAAATCTCAACAAATTTCAAATAGGTGGCATCATATCAACCACTGTGGTGATTCTGAAACATGGCCACAAAATCTTTGGCAATCCTCTTGTCAAAAGGTGGCATCAATGTCCACCCTTCTACCCCTATACCCAGGTGGCCCTTTCTGACCTTCAATGAACAGAATGTGACACAAGTGATTTTGCTTTACTTCCAAGGTAGGTTAGAAGAGGTCAGGTAGGTTCGGCGAGTTTTTCTTGAAACAATCACTTTGGAGTCTCTGGCTACCATGTAAGAAGTTTGATTTCCTGAGGCCCTGATGTTGAAAGACCAAATGGAAAGCCCACAGAGCGAAAGATACCAGAGGAGCTCCTGCCGTTTCAGCTCAGAGCTGTTTGAGTTTTCCCAGACCAGGCTGGAGAAGCCTTTAAGAGACCCTAACTCCAGCTACCATCTGACTGCAACTGCCTAATTGTTAATTTTAGTTGTTAACTTGACTGGGTTAAGAGATGACCGGATAGCTGGCAAAGCATCAATTCTGGGGAGGTCTGTGGGGGTGCTTCTGAAAGAGAATGACATTTGAATCAGTGGACTAAGAAAGAAAGATCTGCTCTCAGCCAGTTTGGGTGGGTACTATCCAATCATTTGAGGGCCCAGATAGAACAAAAGGCAGAGGAAGGCAAATTTGTTCTCTTCTGGAGCTGAGACACCGATCTTCTCCTGCCCTTGGACGTTGAAACTCCGGGTAGTCTAGCCTTTGCACTCCAAGACTTGCACCAGTGGCCCCCCTCGGGATATCTAGCCTTCACCTTCAAACTGAGAGCTCCCACCATCAACTCCCCTCGTTCTGGAGTCTTTGGACTTGAACTGAGCCATGCTACTAGCTTCCTTGGTTCTCTGGCTTGTAGATGGAATATCGTGAGACTTCTCCATCTTCGTAATTGTGTGAGCCAATTCCCATAATAAATTCCCTCTTATCTACCTACCTACCTACCTATCCTATTGGCTCTGTTTCTATGAAGAACCAACTAATACAGACCCTGAAGAGAAAACTGCCAAGCCGTGTCCAGTCAACTCTCAGATCCACAAGCAAAATAACGGATTGCTACTGTTTTAAGTCACTGTCTTGAGGTGGTTTGTTATGCAGAAATAGATAACCAGAATAGCCAAATTCTCTGACCAAATTAAATTAGAAGCCAAAACCAGAAAAAAAGTATTTATAAATGACAAACATTTTTATTTATGATTTGAAAAACTGCTAAATAGTTCATGATTTGAGAAGAAATCACATTGAACAATTTAAAATACTGAAGAATAATGAAAGTACTACCTATTCAAACTTGTGAAATATAGTGGATTAGCAAATAACAAAGACAAATTAATTAAGCCCCCACTTTAGAAAAAGCACACAAGAATAAACAAAGAAAGCAAAATGAAAGAATTAATAAGGAAAAGAACAGAAATTAATAAAATTTGACAAAATATATGAGCAGGCATGGAAAACAAATGGTGAATAAACGTATGGCAAAATGGTCAAAACTCATTAGCAATCAGAAAAATGCAAATTGAGAGCATAATTATTGGCCATTTTACATATACTAGATTTACAATTTAAAATGCCAAGTTCTCAATGATGAGATCTCATATATTTCTGGCAGAAAGGTATGTTGGTACAATCTCTTAGGAAAACAAGTTTATATTCATTTTAGCTGAACACTGACTATGTTATGACCCAGGAATTCTGCTCTAAGGGATGTACTCTAGAGAAACTCTTGCACATGTGTATCCAAAAAACTCAATGCTGTCTATAGCAGCATTATAATAGGAAAAACCGGACATAACCCAAATGTCCATCAACTAGAAAAAAGATCTTTAAAAATGGTATACTTACACAGTGAAAATATTACAGTGCAATGAAAATAAATGAGCCATAGCTACAGGTTCGTAACAACATGGATAACTCTTTGAAAGAATGTTGAGTGAAATATCAAAATTAAAAAGAAAGTACTCACATAATAAAAAATTAATACAATAGGATGGGAATGATAAATTCAGAATTCAGGATGGTGATTTCCTCTGGGGCAATGCAGGGATACTAGGTGGGGAAGAGCACATGGGTAGCTTTGACAGGAAAGAGAAATATTCTAGTTCTTCAGTTGGGTGATGGATTAAAAGGTGTTGTATTATTGTGCCTCATAACTTTTATGTCACAGGATCTTAATATACACTGTAAAATACACAGTTGTAGCTAAATTATGCTGTTTTACTTATGTCTTAAAAGGACTGTTTCTCTTCTAATCAATACTATAATAATTATCATCTATTATGTTGTTATTGGAAAGTTCCAGACCTAGTGAACTAGTGATACTGAAAATAATAACCATTAACTCTTAAATATCTAAGTTTATAAGTTATTAAAATTAATCCCCAAATATGTCCTGTTTCCTCCTTTTCGCATCATCAAAGCCAAATAATATTATTAATAATAACAGTAGTCATAGTAATTTGATTCTGTAAAGGAGAATCCACTTTCCAATGTTCATATCAACTCTATTTTCATCACATGTCATCTAAGACATGGGCTTTCCATATTTATTTCAGTTCTGTGTTTTATAAAAAGTTGACATTATTACTGTTGCTTGTGCTATTAGAATGTTTCAAGTTGGGAGGATAAGGTCCAAGATTGGGTTATAGAAAGGTTGATAATATTCTTCAGCACAGAGAGCCACAGGGAAAAGCGAACCAGGAAACTTAATCTAGAAGCCAAAGGACATTCCTGGTTAGTTTTGACTTAACTGGGCCCTCATATAGCTTTGCTCCTAAATAATGATTTGAAATCTGCATGGAATTTGGAAAGAATGAAGGAATGCTGATTAACGTAGTATAAATTTCAAATCTCTCTGGGACTATCAATCTTAATTTAGGCAAGATGAAGACAAAAGCTTCTATCAGCATCCTCCAAACAGTGTTGAAAATGAATCAATCAGCTCACAATTTATATATGTTTCTCTTCATTTGCCTGGTATGGTGGTTTGCATACCTGTATCTAGGAACCACGCATCAGTAAAAAAAGAAAAAGAAATTCTTTTTCCTTCACTAGGCTATCCTAGAAACTGAACATATCAGTTGAATCCTTTGGATTTTTTCTCAGAACTGAGTTTCTAAATAATACTGCCAGTCTCCTGGGGGAGTGAGGGAATCTAACCCAAAACTCTGACCTAAATACATCTCTAGGAGAAAACTGAAGAATGATAAAGGAAACATCAGCCAACTTCTCTAAATTAGTATGTGTGGATTTCTTTTTCCCCTTTTCAAAATGAATTCAGTGCTTCTCCGTACTAACAGCTCCGTGACCCAAATTGCTCTATCCTAGCAGCTTTTATTTCTTCTCTCACCAATCTGAAATCTTAAAATCAGAAAAGGAAGTTCTTTCATAAGGATTTTCAGATCTTGTGACTGATGGTGACAATGCTAATCTGCATATTCTGCAGTGATGAAGAGGCAGGAGCCCTTACTTGAAAATTAAGTGTGTGGTGGAGAAAGTCTGCTGCAACCGTGGCTAAGGCTGGAATAGTGCTTACCAGCATACTCTGAGTGAGAAAGTAGGGTCTTGGGGTACGGCACTTGCAATTTTGGTTTCTAGGCCGCTAACAACTAAGCAGGGCCTATAGGGAGAACTTCAACAACTATTAATAAATTGTGAGTGTATGTGTGTGTGTGTGTGTGTGTGTGTGTGTGTGTGTGTGTGTTACACAAATGGAGCAGAGACATGCTGGTATTTCTTCCTCGGTAACATTTGCAAGCTTAAGAGTTTTTTTTCTAAAGGCCTAACCTGGAGCCTTTAGGCTCTATGCTCTCTCTTTTCATTCTTCCAGGCATTTCCTTGACAGCAGACGCCAAGTTGGCCAGTAATGGGGTGATAGTATTTTTATGATACTAATTAAAAATATCTCAGAATCAAAGTACAGAGGCACAATCTCAATTCTATTATCCTCACAAAGTTTAACTCAAGTACATTTTCAAACCTCTTTTGTTTGCACTTCCTAATTCAAATACCACCCCAGAATTAAGTTCTTTTTCCTAGCTTCTTGCTCATATATTAGCCCTGATTTTTTAAAGTTTATTCATGTTTATTTTATTAAAAAAAATTTTTTTTTTCAGAAATAGGGGTCTCACTGTGTTGCCCAGGCTGGTCTCAAACCCCTGAGCCCTGTTCTTTTCCTTTAATTTTCTCAAGATTTTAAAACAGCAACTCTCCTGCCTCATTATATTTGGAGCGTTAATAATCCCCTCATTTCCTACTCCCAGAACTTGCTCTGAAACAATCTCTTTCTCTCCTAGGGACAAACTATCTGATTCAATGTCTCTTCTTGCTCCCTAGTACTATATTGAGGCAGTGCCCTGGTCCTTGTCAGGTCACAAAAATATAATATTTGTCCTCTCTTCTCCTACTCCGCACCTCGGTCTACACAATCCCATCAGGGTCCTTCTTCCTGGCTCTTCCTGGGCCCATCTGCACCTTCACTCTTCCTGGCCAAGTATGAATAGCATTACTATTTCTCAAGCCCTCTTTTTTTTTTTTTCTTGAGACAGAGTCTCACTCTGTTGCCCTGGCTAGAGTGCCGTGGCGTCATCCTAGCTCACAGCAACCTCAAACTCCTGGGCTCAAGGAATCCTTCTGTCTCAGCCTCCCGAGTAGCTGGGACTACAGGCATGCGCCACCATGCCCGGCTAATTTTTTCTATATATTTTTAGTTGTCTAATTAATTTCTTTGTATTATTAGTAGAGACGGGGTCTCGCTCTTGCTCAGGCTGGTTTCGAACTCCTGGGCTCAAACAATCCGCCCGCTTCGGCCTCCCAGAGTGCTAGGATTACAGGCGTGAGCCACCTTGCCCGGCCCCTCTTTTACAGTTGATTACTTTTCCTCCATTTTCAAAAAGGCGAAGAGATCCTACATACTTGGCCATTCTTACCACTAGTTGGAAGAACATCCGTACAAAGGAAGGAATGGGATATAAACAAACTTCAATCTCGGCTGTCTAGGGCTGGAATAAAACAGGTGATTGTGAGACAAAAGGCTCCATCAACAGTCCCTGGGGCCATCAGGTCTCTTGTTTGCACTTGGTTTGGGAAGACTTGCTTAAGTGAATTACTCTCAAAATCCAAAACTGAGACTTCATTCTGCTGGTAACCACATACGTGTTTAAAGAACTCTTCCTAAAGACATAATAGGCATTTCCCAAGACCTGTCAGCTTCGGGCCAGTATTAAATCAGCCATTTGTTTCTGAAGGGCGTTGTATTGCCCATAAAACCAACACCACCTGAGTGTCTGGGATGTGTGCAAGTATGTATGTGTGTGTGTGTGTATGTGTGTGAATGTATCCTCCTCCAGCCCTCTTAGGCCCCTTAAAAGAAAAAGGGAAGGAAAGACAGAACTATGGGCTGGGTCTGGGGATGTTCTATAGCTTCTCATATTACATCTATTTCTAACAACCTTTTTTTTCCTAGAAGAAAGTTTAATGAATGTTTTCTTTTAAAGTTCATCTTACCTTTAATGTAATCAAGGAGTTATAACCAAAGAGAACTGTCAGAGAATAAGAATCGCAATGGTTTGCCCAGCAGGCGCCATTATTCCTTTAAAAGTGTATTTTTTTTCTTCTAATTACATTAGGCAGTGATTGGGAGGATGGTGACTAATAATAAGGGTTTCATTGTCTCTCTTTTTTTCTTTGTCACCAATACTCTAATTACTCACTCTGTTGCCGTTAACAAGGAGCTATGGACAAGCCATGGTTTGTGACCCTGATCATGTGACTTGCTGGTACAGACACAGATTGTGCGACACATGACTGGCTGTAAACACAGGAGCCTGGGATGGCTTTAATATCCTCTTAGACAGAAGCATGACAGATTAGTGGGGGACTCCTTCCTTCACAGGAAACCAGGCCCCTGGCTATAGCTTTGTCTTTAACTCAGTCTTAGATCTTTATAAACACTTTCCCCCTGAACTTTGAAGGACCCATACTTTTCAGCAACAGTTTAATGTGCATGAAATGAAAACTCAGATAAAGGGTTCAAGCATAAAATCTGATTGAGGGGTCTGATTTCTCAAGATGCTTTCTACAAACTCAGCCTTCACGTCCAGAAAAATATCTCAACAGAGAACACATTTTCCTGGAGAGAATACCAGCCTTAAAAATGCATGAGCCTTTATAAGTAGTATTGAAGCTTAATTGTTTTAAAGAAATATAACAACTTGCTACATTCTGTTAGGGACAGGTTGTAGTTGAGGTCCTCACTGAAGCGTCTCGAGTAAGAGATGTCTACAGATGAAGCAGGGTAGTTGTGAGGTGATAACTAGGACTTACTGGAATTGAAACTATATGATGATGAAATATCTGCAGAAGACGAATTATTGAGAGGAGACTCTGAATCTTTATAAAACATGGGTAAAGATCTGTGGGCAGATGTTTGGAGAAAGCGGACTCAAAAACATAAAAAGAAGGAAAACACAAAGAGGACTCTACGTAAAAAAAGCACATGATATTTACATGGGAAGAGAGTATTTGCAGATGTCAGTTCTCCCTTAATCTGTCAATTTAATGAAATACCACTAAAAACATCAATATTATGATTTAAGCATAATGACCATTTAATATACGTTCAATGCTATCCATGTCATGTACTTTCTGAGTGTTTTCATATATTAAATGGTTTAATCCCCACAATATTATGATTATTAATATCCCCATTTTATAGATGAGAAATTTAGGCAGAATTTAAACAACTTTCCAAGGTCACACAGCCAGTAAATAGCAGAACTGATGTTCAAACACAGACAGGCTCCAGAGCCTATATGTGTGTTTAAGCATTATCTGTACTTTCAAATTAATGGCACTGAATAGTGATTCTAGAAATTTAGATTTTTTTAAAATGTAGCACTAAATATCAGGGAAGGAGAAGACAGATGATTATTCAGTACTTGAAGTTGAGACACCTGGGTTGCCATTTGGACACAAATAAAGTTGACTCCTAGCCTACTCTTTACACCAAAGTATTTTTCAAATGTATCAAAGGTTTAAAAGTGTAAAACAAAACAAAAATGATCTGAAGAAAATCTAGGGGTGACCAAAGAACAGAGGTGGAGGAAGATTTACTTTTTATTTTATATTACATTGTACTCTTTACATTTATACCATTTGCATGTATTAACTATTTTAAAAGAAGGAAAAGAAAGTGGTAGGGATGCCTACTGTGTGTGTATGAATAAATGTGCATGCAGACCTGTTCCTGCAGGACAGAGCTCTGGGGTTTACTATATCCCAGGAAAATATGGTTGTCTGTATCTATTTTTATGTGATACCACAGATAGTCTACTTTTTATGATTTCTTATTAATTGAACAGTATGATTGTTCCCTCTAGGCTTACCAAATAGTCACAGGGTTGCTTTGAGTGAGAGACTGTGCTTGAATCCTAGGTATGTTTTGTGGGGCACAGGTTGATTCTTTAGAGAAGTCTAGAGCCTTCAAAAAGTAACAACATTGCCAGATTTTCCAAAGTTTACATACTCTGGTCTATAAGAAATGTTCTGAAATGGCACAGGAGATACCAGCTAGTCATCACTAATAGTAGTTGACAAGTTTGCATGCTTTTCTTGAAAGATACCAATCATTCTTTTGGGCTCATCTGCAAAGTTTTTGGATAGAACTCAGTAATTATGAGTGTATAAATATATAACCAAAAGAGATGATTCAATATATTTGACCAGTTTCAGTGGTATTTCAACTAAACTTTAATTAAAGCATCTTTGTTTAGTGACGTTACAGATTATTCTCAGTAAATGAAGCAATGGTTTTAATTTTTATGGACTACTGATGCAACTATTAGAAATAAGTTGATTCCTACTTATATATCAATTTTAAGAAATCTGATTGTGAGTTTTAACATAAAATGAATGCTTTATTTTTATTATGCTTAAGAAATGGGCATATGTAACCACCCAAGACTTCATCAATTATCTGAAAAGCTGCTGCTTGGGCAAATTAGTTCATTAGAAGAACTTGTTTTAAGGTTATGACTTAATAAATCATGGTAACTATTTTGACCACAACACACTTTAAGGTGTATTTCTTCCATTTTGCCTCTGTACATTTTCCCTCTCCTACAAATGCTCTGTTCTCTGCTTTAAAAATTTTAAATTCATTCTTTATTGCATAGTCACACATATTTAGTGTAGAAAAAAATAGATAACTCGGATCATCAAAGAAGAAGAAAAACTAGAAAAACCACTCCATTTTTCACTTAGAAATAAGCACTATTAATATTTTAATATGTAGATAAGGGAAACCTATTGTGTCAGTCACTATTTTTTGCAAATTAGAAAACTTATAAATGTAATAAACTCAAATTTAAAAAACCAAATGTAAAACTGAATGAACTTAAAAGTGAAATCCTTCTATCTATTGAGGAAGTTAGTGTGATTATTCAAATCATTTTCTATGCAATTACTAGTATATTCTATGTATTCTCTTTCTGTGTGTGTATATATGTATACAAACACCTTTTTTCTTCAGTAATTTCTATACAAACTGTTCTACAACTTGCTTTTTTTTAAAAAAAAAGTATATGTCTACATCACTGTATAAATGTATTCAATTTCTTTTAAAATTTGCATACAATTCTGTTATATGGCTATACCCTAATTATTTAACTAGTCTTCTATTGGTGGACATTTATATTGTATGCTGTTTCTCACTGCTACAACCCTCCTTCAGTAAATATTTTGGTGCCTGTAGGTTTTACACAGTGAGCACATGACAAAACCACCTCCGCCAAAAAAGAAACAAAAAGAAAAAGAGACTATGGCTGGACATCAATATTTTTAGTCTTAGAATCTTAAATATTACAATTATAATGTAGTTTATAATCATAGTTTATAACATTTTTAGGCTAAAAAGCTAATTTAAATCTATATTTTATTTTAAAAAAGCATATTTACCAAAACATATTTTCAATGCTTCAGAAGTTCACTAATGAAATATTAAGATACATGATTTTAGTTTAATAAAACTTAAACATTCTAATAGTTGTTTTATAAGTTTCCATATATTTTAAAATAACACTGTTTGATATACTAATTTGTAATTTGAGAGCTCCCATCATAACTTTGTTAAAAATCTTGCTATTTTAGAATTACCCCCAAATTTGAGATCTCCTGGTAAATAACACTTACTGATGAAAACACAATAAAGATCTCATTTAATAGTTCACATGAGGAGTCAAAGAGCCCAAAGCTGCAGGTCGGTAATAGCTTTAACTGAATATATTCACTCTGAGCCAGAGCCTACAAAATGAAATGAGAAACCTTCTAACTAGTTTTTTTTTTTTTTAATAAAAGTGAAATATTTTTAAATAGATGAACTGGAGACTAGTCCTATTTCATTTCTCATTCTGAGTCCTGATTTTTTAGATGTTTTTAAAAGTAACATGCTCTTTAGATTTACTCTGAATATAGCATCTTTTGTTTTCTGACTTTTAAAATTAGAGATAAATGTGACAGTTTATTTTCTTGTTGCTTTGCTTAATCAGGAAAGAGCATCAATCCAGCAACCTAGCAAAGACATGACTAATTCAAAATTAACAATCTTTGAAATACAGTACTATTCTTTTCTATTGGAAAGTTAGCTTGATTAATGCATTATTAAACTTACTGTTAACCAAATGTCCCTACCTTTACCCCAAGCTGTGACCTAGAGCAACTTTCTACCATCTATATGACAGCCAAAATGCCATCCCAAAGGATCCAAGTTAGAGTCACACAAAGGATATTGAGTACATAGTTTTGTTTTGTTCTGAATTTCTTCCCACTGTGCCAAATGATTACAAGGTTACAAGGTTAGAGTGTGCTGGGTGCACCAGATGCTTTTTATATATTGGCTTTAACTTTGCCTTACATTGTTCTGCCATGTAAGACGCCCTGAGGAAAACTCTTCTCTTCCTTTCCACCAAAGCCTAGAGAGACCCACCAAATATTTTCTCTCGGAAATTGTGACTCTTGAGTCATTGGGGGGCTGTGTATTCACACACTTCCCATCCCTTCCTTCCAGGGCTTAATCATAGCTGCTGGTTAGGAGAAGGAAAGGGTGGGTTCCCACATTTATAAACTCTAGAATGAAAGGTTATGCAAAGTCCATGCCTCTTTCTATCTGATCTGGCTAAAGAGAATGTTTGCAACTCAAAAGTCAGAGATCTTAGGCGAAAAGTTTGTTCGGAACATCTCCAGATAGGATCCAGCCAGCGCCTAATAACTATTAGATCTATCCAGGGGCAACTTTATGCCCTGTCCCTTTTAAAGCAGAAACCTTGCTGAAGTCAATGTATATTGTCTGAGGATACATTCAGGATAGAAAGAATCTATTGCTTTTGTGAAAGAATAATCTTTTTTTTTTTTCAGGTATGAGGGTTAAAGCAAAATTCCAGGATTCACTTCAGTGACTGGAATTTGATTCCTAGACAGGAAGTGTAAACAATTGTGCGGATGGTGTTCACGCAGAACCTTGAGACTGATTTACCGGGAGCTCTTTGCAACTCGTCATGCATGTCGTGCTGACCTTGCAAACTTAATTACCTAAGTCATAAGAGGCAGGATGCCTACTTCTCCGCACCATAACTTACAAATCAAAACCAGTTACCCAGTGAAGCTGTCTTTTCCCCTTTTTGGTATAAATGGTCAAGTCTGGAACACTCTATGATATGAAGAAGTCAAAGAATCTTTGACGGTAAAAAGGAAAAATCTTACATGCGATTGCTCAGGGTTAGAGGCAGGGTTAGAGAAAGTGCAAGAAAGTGAAATTGAGCCTTGATGGAGTCTGGGAAGAGAAGAAAATTCTCCACAAAGAAGAACATGTGTTTTTTCAAGAGAGGGCCTGCTAAGATTTAGCTCCAAAGAGAATAATAGGAATAAGCAGAGTAATAACAAAAAAAAGAAAAAGAAAAAGAAAAAAGGAGAGGGCAGTGACTAAGGGTAATTTAGCATTTGAAAAATAAGAAAGAATTGGTAATTACCATATAGTTATTTATTGGCTTCCAAATCATAAGCTAACTGAGCTTAATTCTGAGCTGATTGAGTGAAGAAGCATCATATAGTCTGTTGTCGTCTCACAAAAATAATAAATATGCTGCCAGGGGCAGTGGTCTAAAGGGGAGGGTCTTCTAGAATTTAAATGCTACCAATGTGGCTATATTTAAATTCTATCTAAATGCAAATCCTTGGAGATTCTCTGGTGTACTTTTCACACTCTGAATGGGAACTTAGTTTTTTAAATTTTTATTACCTTTGGAATCATAATTATATTCTTTTTCCTTTTCCACCAATTTACATTTTTCCTCTGGATTTTTATTTATCAGACAAAATACTTCGCAGCAAAACCAAAGTACATTTTAAAACAGAAAACTTCTCTTACTTGTTTAGTTTGCTCACTAGTTTACAGTAGTAGAATTCTTTGAAACTAGATATCATGGGAATATTTCAGGGTTTGGAACTTGTGCATACAAACCAGCTGGGCTTTGTTTAAAATTTTAAAGCCTTCAAATATTTCACTGAGAGAAACCCAAGATATCTTTTTTTATACATGCCAAGAGGTCACATTTTTATTGGTTCATCTGTGTGTCATATAAAAAAGTCCTTCATACTTTTAACCATAGTGTGTCCCTGGGGTCACTGCCCAATTCCCCCAAATCGTCCAAAAGGGTTAATTGTTAGTCTAACTTTTGTGAAGTACAGCACTTATTTATGGGAGCCACATTTAGTAAAACTTGTTCATCTTTCTGTGTAATAAACAAAAGAAACAATATTTGACCATATGTTTGCTCTTCATGGAATAACCAGGTTCCATTTTAATTTAGAAACAATTGTGCTGAAATAATTTGTGTATTTGGGGAAAATTCATGGTTGTTCAATTGTACCTCTACCCTAACTTTGCTATTTCTTATGAAAACAAAGACGAAAGTTGTCAGACAAGGGTAGTGAGGTTCTGAGGCAGATAAGAAAAGGGGAAATGCATCCCATAATATCTGGTTCTTCTTCCCCAGGTCAAACAGTATCTTGTGGGGATATCTGGGAAGCTTGGTGATCTTTCCCATAGTGAAATCTGGAACACTTTTTAAAAAGGGCATATACTTTCCTACAGATTTAGCCCTGCTTTTGTTCCAATGCCCTCTCAATAGTTTCTCAGTAATCTTTATTGCTAGAGTTAATGTTCACAACCAACACACACAACCCACACCCCACCCCTCTTATTTTTCTTTAACACCTCTGCATCATAAGGCAGTTGTTTAGCTTCATTTCACGAAAGACTGAAATAAATCCAGGGTCCCCTAGCATACACAATAGAAATAGAACTAACACTTGAATCTGAGTTCCAGACCAGGCATGAGTGCCCTGCACCCCTTTGTTGAGAGGTACCTCTCTGGGAACCAGAGCTGTATTCGTATATAAACAGCTGCAGAATCTAGCAAGGAAATTTATGTAATTAGCAAAGCAGGCAGAGATAGGAGTTTTGGCTTCAGATTCAAATTCCACTCCATGAGTCCAAGGTGGAGAGTGTTTTGTTATCTCCCCACGTGGGGCCGATTTCCCTCTTAGGCCTCTAAATCAAATACCAGTACTGTGGCAGGAGCCCAAGAAACTGTTAAGAGATTGAGGCAGAAAATTCTCCTGCGTCCATTCCCCAAAGCTTTGGGTTCACAGTTTCTGCCGACCTACAGAAGCTCCTGAGTGACATCAAAACATGGGAAGGAAGCACAGTGTGCGTTTCATGAAATTCCCCTTGTTAGGCGGTGGTAGTAGTCACCCCGGAGGCTCGGGACTGGGTCACTCTGAAGGATCCCATTGGGCTGCCCTTTATCAAAGGCTTGGGAGACAGCTGCACATTCTTGCTTTCAGATCTTTCTAAGGGTGGAGAAAGGACTTAGTTGGCTCTCCTGGCTCTGTGCCCCAACATGAAGCCTACAAACCCGCTCCCTTGCTTGGGGCACCATCTCATTCAACACTTCCCTCTTTTGTTGATTATTGTGTAACTTCTAGGTATATCACCTCAATTATAAACCCAGAACCGGGCTTTCCCCTCCCCACGCTCCCATGATAACTTTCCCAACTTTCCTGGGTGAGCTGGCACGGGTCCTGTGGGACCAGAGCCCACACATGTCCACCGTCTCGCCAGACGGCATCCTGGTAAAGTCTGCCTCCACCCCGGAGCCCAAGGTGGGTTAGTTGGTGCGCAGTCCTTGGAATGTTCTTCCAACTGGTGTGTGAATCTGAATGGCAAATGGCAAGAAAGAAGAAAGGAAAGGATGGATGGAGGGGCAAAGTGGAAACCCAGCAAAAAAAAAAAAGGGGGGGGTGAGGGATCACAGACTTTGTAGCACTAACTTGATGCCATACACCTTTGAGTCATAGAGAATGATACTGATGAGTGGACTGAATGCTGTTTGACTCAGAGACTATTCCAGTACCTGTTCCAGCTTGATTTAAAACCTTGAAAGGTTTTTCATCATCTCCACTTGGTTTTCAGGGGTGCTGCCCTCCTGGATTTGGCAGCTAGAAGGCTGGGAGTTCCCATCTTCATTTTGCCTCACCCCTGGTGGGTGAGGGGCCTGGGGATCTCTCTCTATTTCTTCCTCTTTTCCTCTCTCTCTTCCCTGGCATTGGTTAAACCTCTGGAATGATTTGGCTTTGAAACCACAGAAAGCTTAATGTATCCTAACTCTCTGTTAAAAGAAATGGCTTTTATTGGGGAGATGGATGGAGGGGGTAGGTAATGACTGTCAATGCCCTTAAATGTTTTTGTGAAATTACTATGTGAAGGAGGTGATCAGGAAGGGTTTGGGGAGCTGGGGTGGGGGAGATGGGCCTATAAAAGATTATTCTATATCTAACCTAAATTTAATCTCTTTCCTGTAACACCTATCAGAACTGAACCCTAGATAAATACATTTATTAACAACAGCAGCATAGCAACTGCAACAGCAATAAAGCTAAAGATTCTTAGAGCAGTTTGGAATGAAGTGAAAGGTTGGTAGTGATCTTTCAGCATCTTCCCTGAACCAACACCCTGCCCCAATTCTGATCCTATTTTAACCCACCTTTCCTGCCCCTGTCTCTTCTGATGTGAGGGTGACTGGTTTATATGCGTCTGTTCCTTATGGACATGTATCACATCCCTTAGAGAGGACGCTTCCTGGTGGGTATCCCTTCTGAGATGCTATAGAACATACAGAACAACACAGTGCTTCTTAACCCGTGGAATGTGAACCTATGGCAGGAGCCTCATGCTTCTTGTAAAAGGTCCATAAATCAACATTCATAGTATTTGTAGATGGAAGGGACAAAAATATCTCACTCAGATATGCACACTCTTATTAAAATACAGGTAGAGACCAGGCCCGGTGGCTCACACCTATAATCCCAGCACTTTGGGAGGCCAAGGCTGGAGGATTGCTTGAGGCCAGGAGTTTGAGACCAGCCTGAGCAACACAGAGAGACCCTGTTTCTACAAAAAAATACAAAAATTAGCTGGGCTTGGTGGTATGTGCCTGTAGTCCCAGCCACTTGGGAGGCTGAGGAGACAGGATCATTTGAGCTCAGGAGTTCAGGGCTGCAGTGAGCTATGATCACACCATTGCACTCTAGCTGGGCAACAGAGGAAGATGCTGTTTCAAAAAAAAAGTAGGTAGATGCTTTTGTGATAAATAAAATACAAATTAATTTTAAAATGTGCTAAATTAATAGCAGCTTTTTTTCTGCCATATTTCAATCAACAGGGAATAAAAGCACAGCTGCAATTCTGTGGGGGTTTACAAAAGTTTTTGACTTTAATAAGAATTTATAACAGAAAGGTTGGGAATCACTGCTGTATAGAGTGGCTGCTTAGATATGCAGACTTTTGATAAAACAAATATGTAATGACTGCTATTGGAACAGCTTTCCTACTTAAGAGAAACATACTAGAAGAGAAGTTCAAGAAAAGGTAAACGAGGCCCCAGCAGAGGAACTGAACAGTTTTGGAACTTGAAGAACATCAGAGTAAAAGTAATTATTGCCTTTGCAACTCAATGGTGGTAGGCTATACCGCCCTAATTCAGGCCATCGTTACTTTTCACCAGGACTATGAACAATTAACTATTCTTGTATCTAATTTCCCTTCAAGCCATCTTATTTAAACTGATTTAAATAAGCCAACTTATCTACACTGGTGGATAACTTCTCAAACACACCTCTGATAATGTATTTGGCTATTTAAAATCCTTGAAAGATATTCCAGCTCGTACCAAGTGTAGCTACCAGAGAGAAGGGCAGATGAGGCACCCAGGTGAGGCCTGACAGGTGAGTCCAGAGGCCACTGGGAATTGCTGCCCTTGTGGCCCTTGAGAAAATACCTTATTTGTCAGAGCTGGCAGAAAAGCAGGCGAGCTTCCTGAGGCATGGACCCACTTCCACGTGATGAAAATGAAGCACAAGGAGTTAGGGAAATTTTGTCCCGTTCATCTTCTTTCGAAGGAAACGAAACCCAGAAAATGGATTGAATTCTGAATGAACAAGAAAAAGGTTCTGAGTGAGCTGAACTACACAACTAGAGGAAATGAACAAAAGGCCTTTTCTAGTGGAAGGAATTTGCGTACATTCTAGGGTAAACACGCAGCAAGAAGATAATTCAGAAAATGGCTACAAAAGGAGTTAAGGGGGTAAAAGGTACAAAAGCTAACTAAAATAGACTTTGCCAAAGTCTTCCTTTGTCTTTACATTTCCTATGTTCTTAAGTCTAATTGGTCAAGACTTTTTCTGAAAGATTGCAAGGGAACTTAATCTTTATATTAGGGATTTGGGGGCTCTTTAGTAAGTGACTCTGATTACACAGAATTACATATATTATGCGTGTGACCTGGACCATAGCTCCTTTTGGATTTAGCTGAGGTCCTTACCCTCATTTCCCTGAGGATTACGGATTAAAACTGAATGGCTTCTCAGTGGGGAAAGTTGGGTATTTTATCCACTGGATCTTGAAGCTGCTATTTGTGGCTATTTGTGGCCTGTTGGAGAATGCTGGAAATCACAGTACAGATCGTGAGACAAGCACAGTCCTTCTATGTTATAAGTCACCGGGCGGTTAACACAAATGAATTTCTAATGACAAGTCCCACTGGCTGAACGACTTAATTCTAGGAGGAGTTCCACAAAACAGTATTTATTTGATCCATACAGTCTTGCAAATGGCATTGCCATGGATAATTTTTGCCATAAGTAACTCCAAATAGGAAGTGTAATGTACATTTGTTGTTTCATTAAACCATGATTTAAAACAAAAACTAAACTTATTTTTAGATGACTTAATCAAATAATTTGGTCTTCTATGACAGAAAATGTACACTGGGTACCATTCACTTAGTCTATTTAGAGTGTTCTTTTTTTTTTTTTTTAACAAATAACAAATCTACATTTTTTCTTTTCTTCATTTTCTGCATTCTAAGAGCTATTAAGCTTTGGAAAATAAAGGAAGTTGTCACAGATCCGGCCTCTCCAAGCCACAGTGACAACATCTCTAATAGTGCTGCCACACTGTACTTGTTTTCCATTTTTTCTTTCTTTATCTTCCGTATGAGACCACTTCTAAGTCATTAAAAAAATGTATCTTTAAGGCTTTGACTGAATGAGGAAAGCAGCACAAATTGTCTTTAGATTAGCGTGGCTTCTCAATAAAGACATTTATTCATTTCAATGTTGGATGTCTTTTCAAAATTTTAATGATAAGAAGGGCCAATAATATTTCCCTAAATGAAATTCTTCTTCTCAGACTCTAGCTCTGCATCTAGATCTTATCCCAGATGTATTTCAGTTCCTTGTAACATTAGGTGTCAGAGAGGACAGGCTACAGGGTTATTTTAAATCTCTTTTGCCTCCAATAGCAACATGAGGCTATTTCCAGGGTTCCTGTTGTGAAAATGAATGAGATAAGTCCCAGAAATTGATTTTCATGCTTAAAATACATAGATTAATGGTCAGGATATTATTGCCAATCAGGAAAGGGAGTGGAAGGAACAGGCACAGGAACTCAAGGGGAAAGGAAAAGACACAGTTATCTTTTGTCTTCTGTTCCAAGATGGAAATAAACTGTCTCCAGTCCAGATAAGCCTCCTTTTGATCTTCCTCTTGGAATAAGGAGACATAAACAACTGACTGTTTTACACTGGTTTTAAAATTTAGAGTGAAGCCCACACCAAACCAATTATCAATGGGCATTATTTCTGTTGGGAGAGACCATCAGTGACCTTCTTGTTGTTCTATCTGTGCTCCTAAAGCCGCCCAAAATCCCCCACAACAGTCAGGAAATGAAGTCGATGATTACAGTTGTGTTTTTCCTGATGGTGACCCTGTGGATATGATGGCTGGATAGAAGAGTATAATTTATTATCATAATGTTAGAGGGAGCACATACTCCTCTTTGTGTGGTAGAAAAGGTCATGAGTATAGGAAATTAAACTTAGAATTTTCTGTGAAGTTTATTATTCATCCAGATATAGTACCTAGGCTATATTTTCATCTTCACCATCTTACGGATCAGAAGGAAGTATGATGTGCAGTACTTGGAAATTTTGGGACTTTACTACTAGATAGCTCAAGGTTAGAACCTACTCAACATTACTCATTTTTAAGTTTTGATTGGTTTGTTCACTTCTCACAAATAAGTCAGCTATGTCCAATGAGAGATACGATTTTGAATGTAATACTTTTTCTTTCTTTCTTTTTTTTTTGCTTTGGAGTTTGGATATTCAGGGATTTAAGTCTTGGCTCTGTTGTTGAATTGTCTATGAGAATTTGGGCAAATTACTTAATGCCTCAAACTTGAGTGTTTTTGTAAAATGGGAAAAGAATCCCTATTTTTAGGGTTTTACTGTTTCTTAAGTTTAGAGCTAATATGGATAAAATGTCTTTGACTATTTCCTGGCTTAAAGTACAAACTCACTAAAGAACAGCTCCTTTTCCTGATAAAAAACACTACTGGTCGAGTGACAGAGTTACTTAGGTTTTAGTTCACACTTGGGCCTTAGAACTTGCTCTGTGGCTTTGGCCAAGTCTTAATCTACAGAATCTCAATTTCTCCCTCTGAAGAATAAAAGAAGTGGTTTAAACCAAGATTTTCTTTTTCCAAAGATCTGTTGGTGTTATTGCTTTTCATTAAATTCTCAAGGAGATTAAGAATGTAGAGAAATATTTAATGCTTTAGGCCCCTTAAGGTCTAAAATTCTGTGATTTATGAAATAAAGCTGATTCTAAGTTTATTTAGCATGATAATTTTACTTTTTGCTAACTGTTATCAAGACATGCTATGCTGGAGAAGGCTGTTGATGTATACTAAAATTCTTTAGAGATAAAAGATGTTATGATGGATGCATTTCTATGTGTTCTTTAATATTTGAAGAGTTAAATGTTCTTATATGATGAGAGAAATACAATATGAATGTCTCATTTTAAAATGCAGTCACAGTCATTGAGAAGAAAATTCATTAAACAGTCTTTCACAGTAATTAGACATTAATAGAAGTCCTGGGAATTAATAGTAACACATAAATGCCATATGTTATTGATTTCAGAAGGCCACTTTGAAAATATGTTTTTGTATACTATCCCGTATTGCAAAAAACATGAACTGACAATATTTTGCAGACATCTACTGCTAGAGGAATAGAGTCAATTAGTGTGTCTGGTGAGAAAAATGGAAGAGGTGTTCTCTATTATGGACTTTTAACCTGGGGGTTTAGCCTAAGGGTCTAACCTTTCATAATGTTGCCTGAAAGGATTAAAATCTACAGGAGACTACTTTGTGACTGAGGGCCCCTAAAGCTCTGTAATCTGTGATTTAAGAAATACAACTTATTTCATGTTTGTTGAGTATATTAATTTCACTTTGTGTACTGGTTATTAGAACATGCTATGGGGTAGTCATCTCAGAAGTTGCTGAAACACGAGGAGAAAGTAAATTGCTAAGCTTATCGAAGATTTGAAAATCCTTCTATGGTTTAGGAGATAAAAAGAGAATCTCTCTTCTCCTCTAGGTACAATTAGGGATTTGGGTAAGAAAGAAAGAAAGAGTTGCTAGTAAATTATTATCTCCTCCCAGTAAAGTGTCAAGGATTTTTATTAAGCACTAAGTGAAACTTTCAGGAATGGTATGATTTATGACATTTAGGCTGAACTGACCTAAGTTTATTCTTATTCTCAATTCTTAGGATTTAAGAACAATTTCTAAAAGACGTGAAGTCGGTAAGGACTGAAAGAATTCACTGAGCTTCCATAGGTTCTCTTCGTCCTTTTAAAAAGTAGTTTACGTGTAGGAGAAAGCAAATTTCTATAGGAAGTCTAATATACAATGGCTGATAAAGGCCTTGCAGAGGGTATAGCTAGAGCACTTTAAGGCTCAAAACCCCTGGGGGAAGTCAGTGTTTCTAGTATGTGATGTCCCAGGTCAGAACCTGTTGGTGAGGTTCGGGCCTAAAGTGAATTCCAAATGAATCCTATGTGGCAGGTATAAGAATGCCTGTCCAGGCATAGCAGAGCTCAGAATTAGTTTATGGGCTCAGAATTAAGTCTAGGAAGATCAGGGAGTCAACATGCCATCACCCCCATGAAAAATCTACTCATAGTAACAAACCCAAAAGAACAATAACCAAGCTTCATCTATATGGCACTATTCATTTGAGAATAATGCATTTTTATAGACATCATTGGGGGTAGCTATTTTTATAACTAATTTATAGAGTCTGAGGACTTAGAGTGGTAATTATTTATTTTAAGAGCTATGTTCTAAGCTTGTCTGGGTGCTTACGCAAATATTTCAGTACCATACTTTCAACCTCACTAAGAGAGCTCTAGCAGGGTGTGGCCAGCTGAATCTTTAATACCAACATCACTGCCAGGAACATTTTCCAATAAGACAAGACCAAAGAAAGGAAGCCAACGGTTATTTAGTGCCTAGTATGTTCCAGACACACAATGCTGGGGTTTTTACACTTTGTAGCTCATTTACTCTTCACATTTGATCATTTCCTATGAAGTAAGTACTAGGATTTCAGTAAGCGTTATTAAATGAGGCCCTATACATAAACTTAGATCAGGGCTTGGAACATAGCAACCCCTCATAAATGTTAACCATTATTATAACTCCCTTTTACAAATGTTGCCATTTAGACTCAGTTTATTTCAGAGACTTCCCCAAGGCACACAGTTAGTTAAGTGGCAGAGTGGGGTCTTGAACTTGCTGGGCTTTAGTTAGTCCAGAACACTTACTATTTTGAATAAACTTCTAATATGGATTTGTACGGTCGTTTCTATTGCAATATCAGAAAACAGAAATTCTATTCCTCAGTAGTTTAACTGACCTAATAGGACCTTTTTAAGTCCCATATCAAAAGGAACACAGGAATCAGCTCTCAGAATCTTCAGAGACTACAAGATTCATTTTAACAAACTTTCATCCTGAGTTCCTTGTCTCTCATTAATTCTGCTTCTTCTCCAACTTTCTCAAATTGATATTGCTGCTTCTCTGACTTTACATCCTCATTAGGTAACAGTCATTAGGCTGTATAAAATGTTTTTTTTCTTTGTATGTCTAATGATCATTGTTACTGCATTTCTTCCCAACACAATAATAATAATGATGGTTTTGAAAAGTCTTGAACTCAGAGTGAACACACATATTTTTAAAATCAACGTATTTTTGAAAGGTACTTTATGGAATTGTCTTGAATATCTTGAAGTGAACAAACATTTGAGCCCTATTTTTAAAGTTCCCTGTTTGAGATTTGGCTTCTTGCAAACTGATGGTGGAAAAGTCTCCTCTGGACACACTCCAGCTCTCCTCAGAGCTCACGTGGGATGGGAATTTAAGCTCTTCATGTACTCTTCGTTTACAGACCAATCTGATTACTTAACTTTTGGTGTTTCTACGGAAACCAAATAATGTTTCTCTTTCTTTCTTCCGCCTCTTTTTTTTCCAGCTATTAAATTATGGATAAAACTATTTAGTTTATTAAATCTAAAGTACATATGAGGCTATAGATTTGGAATGATTTGAAAGTTAGAATGCATTTTTAGGAATGTTTATTAATTTAGCTGGCCCATGTCTCTACCAAACATTAAATCATAAAGTCTGCTTTTTCAACCTTAAATATTGTAGATAGATGTTTAAGTGCTCATTTTAAACTTTTAACCATCTGCCTACACTTTCACTTCCCTCTATTTTTAAGCACATATTTTACAATTCAACATATTTTTGAAATAATTATAGACTCACGAGAAGTTGCAAAAATAGTACACCCATTACTCAGCTTCTTTTAATGCAAATTACCAAAACCAAGAAATTGACTGGCATAATACAACTAACAGACTACAGACTTTTGTCAGACTTTAGCAATTTTTGCATGCCCTCCTTCTTTTTTGTCTTTGTGGAAAATTCCATGACACTTTTAATACACATATGTGTAGATTTGTATAGCCATTGCCACAATCATGGTACAGAACTGTTCTATCACCAAAATGGAACTCCCTACCATTTTTGTTTATGGTCACACCTTCCCCCTCTTTCTCTAATCCCTGCAATCACTTATCTGTTCTCCATCTCTATAATTTTGTCATTTACAGAATGTTACATAAACAGAGTCACGCAGTATGTAGCACTTCATTATTATGAATGGAGAATAAATGTATCCATTTTGGGGGGCATGGATCTCTACAAATCAAACTTCATAGGATCATACTTTGTTAAATCACATTTCTTGGTTCATAATTTGCTTCTCTGGATACACACTTTCTTGTTTTATTTCATAAACATAAAATGTATTATAATCAGGTCAGGACCTGGTTTAGTTCTATTGCTTCTAAAGCAAAATCTTAATATGTTTTTCATTTTTTCTCCATTTCCTCTAGAGAAAAAATGAAACAAGTGAAACAAGTAGATGTAAATTGCTGAGAGAGGGATGCAAACTGCCTACTAATAAGAAGTCTCTTCCTTCTAGAAGAGATGGTTGTGGCAGGCAGATTAATGTGTACCACCCTGCCCGCCATTGACAATGACTGTGTCTTAATCCAAGGAACCTGTGAATATGTCATGTTACATAGCAACAAAGAATTGAGGTAGCGGATAGAATTAAATTTGCTAATCAGCTGACCTTCAAATACAAGGATCATCTTGGATTAGCCAGGTGAGCCCAATGTAAACACAAGGGTCTTTACAAGAGAGGCAGATGAGGAGGTCACAGTAAAGCAATGTGAGAAGAACTGGCTGTTGCTGTCTTTGAAGGTGGAGGAAGGGACCATGAGCCAAGGAATCTGGGCTGCTTCTAGGAGCTGGGAAGCGCAAGACAATTCTCCCCTAGAGCCTCCGGAAAGGAATATATCCCTGCCAACACCTTGAATCTAAGTCCAGTGAGACCCATTTTGGACTTCTGACTTCCATAACTGGAAGATGATACATGTACACTTTTTAAAGCTAGTGGTAATTTTTTACACAAATGAGAAATTTGTGTTGTTTTAAGCCAGTGAGTTTGCTGTAGTTTTCTATTCACAGAAAACGAACACAATGGTCAGCCCTAGAGAAGACATTTTGTAGAAATATTTCTCCATAATCTTTAAGAACAGAATAAAATTTTGCCTGGCTAGACTGCAACTAGCAGGAGGATCTGATAGGAGGTAGAACTGTTTATTTTAGAGTTATATCATTAGATCATAGGGAGCTTACTTTTAAGAGGGGTTTTATTGCAAATGAAGCTTTCAAAATTTAAGACGTTTCCATAATCATCCTTCCTGTAAACAAATAACAAAAATGAAAAGCAACAGAAAACTCAATTTTTAATAATCCCTACTAAGTACAAAATAAGTGAAATATATTTCCATGATATTTTTTTTTTTTTTATTTCAGCAAATTATGGGTGTACATATGTTTAGGTTACGTGTGTTATTTCCATGATATTTTCATTAAGAATTAAAATATATTATAAATGCAATTCTAGCATATTTTCCATTAACAAGTTCTTGGTCAATACTTGCTATTTGTTGTATGAGTTATTAATAGAAGTATGCTAGGCCTGTGATGTGAGAGATACAGAAAAACTTCTTGTAATCCTTATAATTTTGTTTCCAAAGACAGGATTCACATGCAGAACAAGTAATAATTAATGATTCCAATAGTATATAAGTAAGGAGATCCTTATTTACAATAGACTATAAACTCTGTAGAAGTGATGGGGCTTCATGGAGACAGAGAGATGTGAGCTGGGCCATGAAGAACCAGTAGAACTCATGTGGGTGCAGATGGTTCACATTCAGCAATTTAGAAGCCACTGTTCCAAGTACTTTCAATTAAATTATTTAATCCTCATATGATTAAATAATCCTCATATTATTTAATCCTCAATAATACCTACAAGGTAGGTATTATTATTCCCATTTTACAGAGGAGGGAATAGAAGCCCAGAGACAGTTAAAAGAGAGTTAAAATTAACCAGTATTGAGGAAGTTGTTGGGTTCTGCATGGCACTGAGATGTTTTCAACCAAAGCAGTTAATTAGTTTCACTAAGGATCCATTACTTGCTGATAGCCACGGGCTTTCTGTGTGTCTCCTAGGTTGTCACAGGACCTCACTAGGCTTGTCTAACAACTGCAGGTAACCACACCTGAGTAGGTAACCAAGAAATGTTTGCAAAGGGAACACAAGCAACTCCAAACTGTATACTCTTGGGAAGAAATAAAATTCTTTAAGGTCAAAATTTTGTAGTAGAAGGAAGAAGAGCTTTTCTATTTTTATAAAGCTGTAAGAAACAACTAAAAGTTTAAAGAGTTATTGCAGTAAGAAGAAAACAGAGTAAGGCGGAAAGCCTCTTATTTGTGAAGAAAACCTGTGTGTATCAATAAGCATAGTCAATGTTCAGGGGCCAAGGGTGGTGATCCCTAGGAAAAAAAGATTGTATTTTAAAAGTGATTAGTTATTAGTCATGGGGAGAGGAAAAGAGTATCAGAAGGGTGGTAAGTCCCAAAGAATGTCCACTAGCAATCTGCCTTTCCACTAGTCCTCTGGCTTTTTCCTCATTTACAACCAGTGCTCAAATAAGATGTTTCTCCATAGGTTGTCATTACGTAGGATACACACTAGGCTTAGGTATCATTCATAATACATACTTGCCTCGTTACCTGGCTTATTCCTCTTTAAACATACAATTTAGATTAAACTACATCTTTGAACTGGATAGAATCCTCTTCGAATTAAGAGGAGTGGGCTTTCTCTGAATCATTATTCCTAATTAGAAGGATGGGTATCTACAAAAACAGTGGACCGGTTATGTGCAAGGAGGATGGCGGAGCCAGGGAAACAGAAGTAGGCCCAACATGCGTATGTCCAGATAAGACTGCTTGTAGCAGGTATATACTTGCTTATTTAATCCATTTGGCAAAAGGATTAAAACACACTCAAAAAGGCAAAAATGAATTCTGATTTGAACCATTAAAAGCATTAACATTTCTATTTTGTCAGTATTCCTTTATTGGGTACGTGTATGTATTTATAATCACTATGTGATTTTATATGTAATGTATCCTTACATTTGTGTGTTTTTTTTAATTAGATGAAAGAACAAAATTCCAAAGTAAAACAGGCCAGGCAATTTTAAGAAGCCAATATGCATTTGAGAAACATTGACAGAACCCAGGCAAAGCATTAAATAGTAGTATAAGAAAAATACAAAAAATGGGGAAGGTTTACTGCCTTGGCATTTTAATGAGTATCTGGGATGAAATATTTTTGAAGCT
>NW_012148664.1:247441-261545 GCF_000956105.1 Propithecus coquereli | reverse complement strand
TGGGTTGTATGAAACTTCATATTTTTCACCTTTTCTATTGCTCTAAAAAGGTGTCCATTTGTTTAGAAAAAGGTGGATATTGGATGATACATCATTAGTTGTCTATACATTGTCTATTTACTATGAGAAATGAAATTTTTCATTTTTTCACTATTACAGGAACTATAGAGAACTAAAAACACATTTACATTATTTAAATATAGCATCTCTCAGCAAACTGAATGTATTGATTATAGAATTTTAAAAGTACAATAGTCTCCAACCTTTACTTCCTTCAAATTCCTGCATAAGAGACTCAAACATACTTTAGTTTTAGAAGCTAACTGATGTATACATTACAAAACAATCACTCTTTTCAGTGGAATTTGAAGGATGTAATGCACAGTGACAGCAATGGCTGCAAATGAAATTGTGGTAGTCAAGGGCAAAAAATGCCAACCTTCCTATTAATTTTGCTATTTTATATTTCAGATACCATTCTAATCATTAGTGTAATCAGGAAAAATTTTGGTTCTTGGATTGAGAATTATGTAAAAACTGTGCTATTTCTGGGCAGAATAGAAAATGCAGAATCAGAGTGGATCTATCCCAATTTAATATCTGTAGAATAGATTTATAGTAGTGAAATGAACTTATTTCTTCTCTAATTTTTTTCCTGTTAATATTTGCTGGAAGTTTGGGATAGTTACCAAAATAAAATGGCCCTGACACTTAAACTAAGATTTCTGATGATAGAAAATATTTAAGATGATGGGATATATGTGATTCTTACTTATTTCAGTTGATCTAATACATATTAAGTGAATTAAAATAATTGCTGATTTCAATAAAATGGTTCTGGGTCAACTGTAAATCCATTTAGAAAAAAAAGTCTGAATCCTGACCTCACATCATAGTTTTAAAAAAATCAATTCAATGGCTTGCAGATCTGGCTGTTAAAGGTAAAAAATACAGCATTTAGAGAACAAGTAGAACTTCTTCCTGATCTGGGAGTGGGCAAAGACTTCATAGGCAACCCAAAAGACAACCCTTAAAAGAACTAACAATAAAAAAAAAAACCATAGATGTTCTATATTAACTTTTGTTCATCAAATGACACCATTAAGAGAGTGGGAGAAGATTTTTTATAATTCACATAACTGACAATGATTTTGTATCCAGAACGTATAAAGAACTCCTAAAAATCAGTAAGAAAAAGACAGTCCTCTACACATCATCCAGAATGGCTAAAATGAAATAGATGGAAAGTATCAAGAGTTGGATGTGGAGCAAACGGAACTCTCATAAACTTCTAGTAGAAGTGTAAATTGGTACAGTTGGAAAATTCTTTGGAAGTATTTATCAACTGTGATATAGCAGTTCTACCAAATATATGCCAAATTAAAATGTACCAAATACAAATGTATACATTTGTTCACCAAAAACACATGCAGTGGAATGCTCATTGCAGCATCATCTGTAATGGCTCCAAACTGGAAATTGTCCAAATGCACAACCACACTAGAATGGATAAATAAATTGCAGTGTATCAATACAACAGAATGCTATGGAACAAACAGAACAGACATGCTACAACTTCCCAAAACAATATGATGAATTTCATGACTATAATGATGAGTGAGGGAAGCCGAGCACAAAATAATGCCTACTATGTGATTGTATTTATGTGAAAGCAGAACAAATATTTAATGTTAGAAATCAGGAACTTTGAGGGTTGGTAGTGGTCGTGACTGGGAGTTGGTGGTAGGGGATGAGGAAGTCTACTGCAGAGCTGGTAATGTTTTATTTCTTGATGTGGGTTTTGGTTAAACAGGTATATTCACTTTTTAAAATTTATCAAGCTGTACACTTATATATGCACTTTTCTGTCTGTATGTTATTCCTTAATATGAAAGTTAACAAAAAGGTAATTACTTAGCATGCATGCTTGGTATGCCTATTTGGTTTGATTCTCTTTAAAACACTAGCATATCACTGGCTTTGTGATACTGTAGATTACTGAGTATACATGGCAGCCCTAGATGTAAACCTTGATCTTGTGGGAAATATATGTATATTATCAGTAATCCAGGTACTTATCAAATGCAGATTGTGTTTGCAGACATTCTTTTACTCCCTTAATTCGTATTTTAAGGATCCCATTAAAAGGAAGCACTCTTCTTGCCTTTAGTCCAGTCAAACTAATTGTTCCTTGTTCTGAAGTCTGCCCTTCTGTGATGCTTTGTTTTCACTTCTGTTAAAGCATTTATTTCATTACTTAGGAAGTTTTATTAATGGTATATGTATCTCTCTTATCCATTAGATAGCCATTTGAAGGGAAGCACCTTTTTGTGTCATAGAACATAGTGGCTTATACTTACATCCCAGATATGAAATAAATAAATGTTAGATTGTGTTAGTACCCTTAAGGCAGACATTGCTAAAAATCAAACTTACATGCAACCTTCAGATAGGTTGCATTGCATTTTTAAAATAAGATTCATAATAAGAAAAATACATATATAAAGAAGGCACTGCAGATTGCTAGGGGGAGGAGAAGAGGAGAGTTTGTGTTGTTTGTACTGGTTATGTTTCTGATGTTCTACCTAAGAAATTCGTAAACCAATGCCATAAATCAATCAATAATTTAGATAAAGAACTCCTGCTAAAATTGACATCTGCTTCATACATAAACAGTTCATACATTCTATTCACACAATCATTCAACAAGTTAGGACTTATTTATGAATGTCAGAATCCATTGAGCCTGGATAGGCAGTAGACTTTGAGAAATCTGTAGGTAATGCTTATTTTTTTTTCCTCCTTCTTTTGCATAATATCTCCCTGTAGAATTCTTTAATGATAAATGATTATCACACACAAGGGCTTAAACTGTAACATCTAAAGGAAAAATAACTTCCATACATTTTGCTTAATTTTACAGAGGAAACACAATTAAACTAAATTTGAAAATTCTTCTTTGGTGACTACTAAAGTTTAACTAACCAAATAAATGCTTTGCTGTTTTCCAAATACACAATAATGTAGGCAGCCTTTTAAATTGTTCTCTAGCACAACTAGACTGTAAAAGTTTTATTTGGCTTTCAGAATTCAAATTCAAGGTACCTTTGTTTTCCGAGGCTTTCCTTTTCGTAGCCATAGCATGGGTTCTATAATAGAGAGGTCTCAGGAATTTCCACGAAGATGTAGTATTAGCCTCATTATTTAAACTCACAGGGTCTCATTTTAAAATGGTAAAAACAATATGCCTCCTACAGAAATGTCAAGAGGCCAAGAGGGCATGACACCATGGAGATGCCAAGTAAAGGTTAACTATTATAACCCCCAAACTAAGCACCTGTAGGGGCCATTATACAATAGACCATGAGTAGATCATAACTTTATTGCCAAAGTTATTTTGTCAGTGATATTCACTGAGAAGTATCAAGTTGAATTTAAGAGGTTTCTAAAAGTATCTAGTCGGACTGGTCACTAAATCAACTTAATCATGGAAAAATACCTGCTATAATGTCTTTACTCACTATACAACTCATCTCAGTTCTTAACATACCTATATTGTTCTATATTGACCAGCCTTTTAATAAGAATTCAGTTAAAACCCAAAACAATCACATGAAATTAATTTTCTGAAAATAGAACATCTGCTGCATTCAAACACTGAAAACAGAGAGTTGTCCCAAATGCGTAAATCCAAACTTTTACTATCGGACGTAAAACAGAGATGACAATCAATTTTTATTTTCTCATTCAGAATTTCTACTTTTTATTCATTGGCTTTACAATTTAGCACCTGACAGATAATATTTCTTTTTTTTTTTGCTATTGAAGACATTTATTTTCAAATTTATCAGCAGTAATGTTCCATTTTAGCTCAAACATATACATACCTATCAATGTCTGGTATGGAATTTCCTAGTGCTGTAAATAGTTAATGGGAACAACTGGAAGTTTTAAATGGCTAGATATAAGTCAAAATGATTTTTTGTGAGGAGTGGCGCAGAGAAAGGGAAACACCTCAACATGATAATTTCCTGCCATCTTCATCTCTCTTTAGTCATGTGCTTATTTGCCGGTTGTTCTCAATCTCATTTATGCATTCAGCTAAGTGTGAGTGGACACCAGACCCCACCTTCTCTTGCCTACTCCATGACCCCAGCAATTCTTCCCTCGATCTCCTGAATCACCAAATTTTCTCTTTCTCCTATGTCACTCCCACCAGTTTAAAAGCCCTCTCTTGAATCCACTTCCCCCGCAGCTATTTCAATCCATGTATTCGCTTTCTTTTACCATGAAACATCTTAAAGAGTCATCTACATTCACTGTCTTCAACTTTACTCCTTCCCTTATCTTGAACTCACTCCAATTCGGCTTTAATATCCACCAAAACGGCTCATCTGGAGGTCATTACGGACTCTCCAAAGTTGTTTGGATGATACCAAATCAATGGTCAGCTCTCAGGTCTGCATCTTCTTGACCTATTAGCACTGTATGAATGAATCGCTTTCAATCTCCTTGAAACCCCTTTTTCTCTTGGATTCCAGAGCTGGTTTTCCTCTTACCTCACTGGCCATGCCTGAGGGCTCAGATGCCTTTGAACTCTTCTCTAATTAAACTCTCTCTTCAGTGATCTCATCCAGATTTGTGGTCTTAATATCATTTATATGCTAAGAACTCCCAAATTTATATCTCTAAACTTCTCCTTTGAATTCTAGACCCATTCACCCAGCTGCATGTATACCTGGATGTCTAATAAGCATTTAAAACATTTGTGGAATATTTCCTACATGCCAGACTTTTTCATGCAATTTCACTAATGTTTTTTCAGTTCCTTGACACTCTACTGTCAGTCTGAATAGTTGTGTTTCTCTATATGTTGTCACTTTATGTAAGAAGACATAAAGTTAATTTTTTTTTCTCTTGCCTACCTTCCCTCTTTCTCCTCCTTCTTAATGGAAAAGCACTTGTAAAAATAGAATAGCTGCTTTGGGAGTATAGGTTGCTATATAGAATCCAGGGTAATTATTTTAAGCAGGTCCATACAACATAGGCAATTTTAAATGGCTAAGCCAGCTTTTAAAATGTCTACTTGGTAGTAAAATTCTAACTAAAAGGAAAGTAATGATAAGCATGAAATTTAGACTAGTGGTTACCTTTGGGAGTTGGGAGGGACTTTCTATGGTATTGGAAATGTTTAATTTCTTAAGCTGGATGGTGAGTACAGGGGTGTTCATTTTATTATTTTTTATATAGTCTATATTTCTATGAGATATATCTATTTATGAAATATTTTAAAGCAAACGTACAAACAAAAAACCAAACTGCCCCTCTGGACTAAGCCTCTTCTCAAACAATTAAAGGTTTTTAATATACTGTAGACTTAGACTTACCAAAGTTACTTCAATAGGATGGAAAAAATAGTTTTCCTTGATAAAATAATTGTAAGTATTTCAACTCTCTCTGCGGAAAGCTTTTACGTAAAGGTCATTCAACAATAGAGACTAAAATAGCCTCTTCCTGTTAAGGTTATATACAGATTCATTTTGTTTGTTTGTTTATAAATCATTTGTTTTAAACTCTAAATATTCTCCTGTTAGCACTAACACAACTGGAATTCCAGCCAAGAAAGAAAAGCCTATTAACTCAAGTAACAATACTCAGGCCCTAACCACTAAATGCAACCATAATTAAGTAAAAATGCATTCAGATCCAAATTAGGAACACAATTAACCTGGCAAAAGAAGATGCCACTCCTGTCCCTGGCTTCCATAAGGCCTGAAGCAGGGTAGGAGAGAGAACACTGGGCTGCACAGGCATGGTAGGAAGGTCTGCAGTGCTGTCCAGAAATATGATGAAGCCACTTTTATAATCTTAAATTTTCCAGTAGCCACTTTAAAAAACATAAAAGGAAACAGATGAAATTAACTGGAATACTATTTTTTATTTAACCCAATATATTCCCAATATCATTTCAGCAAGTAAGCAATATAAAGATTAACAAGATATTTTACATTGTTTATCTCATGGTGTTTGACATTCAGTGTGTATTTTATACTTCATGCAAGTTGGCACTGGCTACCTTTCTGGTTCTTAATAGTCACATGTGGTTGTGGCTACCCTGTTGGCCAGTGCAGTCTTTGGGGATGTTTACGGGGTGTCTCTGGTGCACGCTTGCTGGCATGAGCCAGGCACTGGGATTTCTGCTTCTCTTTCCACTGCCACCACCTATTGCTGCTGAGATTTTCTCTGCTCTCTGGTGTCAGTGCCACAGAATAAAGTCTGTCAGCAGACAGGATTCTCTCTCTCTGTGGACTTTTTAATCACAAACTCCTTTTAGAGCTTGTAAAAAGTTCTGGTGCCGGCACAAGCAATGAATTAGACTGACAGGACAAGTCTCAATACCTTTGGGAAAGGCAAAAGTCATAAATGGGTAGCAAAAAAAATGAATTCGAGAGTACACAAAAACCTGAGATTCAGTTACATTTTGAGAACTAGGACTTCGCAAATCAGAAACTGGGACTATGAAGTCAGGAGAAGGTTCCAGATTCCTGGCGCAGGGGAGGTAGAGGTGGAAGGATGTTCCAGGAGGAAGATCCAGGCAGGAGAAGTTGAAGGAGTGTCCTTCTGCAACTGACTCCCCTTCCACACTTTCTTCACCAAGATTTACCCCTAAACCATCACTGGGCAGTGGGATGAATGATAAACCACCTTAACACTACAGTATATGTCTGGGAAGGGTATTGGGGGATTATATGGAGGGGAGGATAGAAGATGAGGTGGAAAGTACAAATGGTTTGTTTTTCACAAGCTCCGTGAGCTAATGCAAAAAGAAGGGGAGACAGGAAATCGCAAATACCTAGCAGTAGCAAAGAAAATAGAATTCCTGAGGACTCTTGGTGCCATGTGATTTGCAAGAAGGCGAAGAGAAACTGGAGATTGCTTGTATGCTATTTAAGCCCTTGTTGCCTTGGAACACTTAGGAGAAGAAAGTCAAGTATGTGCCTGACAGGGTGGACTTAAGACACTATTTTAAGATGCCATGAGAATTTGGTCATGGGAAGCTTCCATGTGTAAGCCTAGATGATGAATTGGAATGCCGAATCCGCCCGTGTTCTTTGATTTTATAAAGCTTAAATCTGCTGGACAAACCATAGGACTGAGGATCAAAATCTAGAATCTAGTCTTTGCTTGTGTCCAGGTTGTGTGTGACCTTGGCCACACCATTCTCTTCCCTAGGCCTGAGTTTCTTCATCTATAAAATAAAAGATTGACAGAAATAACCCCTATGTCCCTTCTGCCTTCAATGCCCATGATTCTGACTTACCTAGTATCCTTTCCTATTAGGGATACTGGCCTTATTATTCCTGTACCTCAGGATGGACCCAAGTCTTGTGAAACCTGATGCTATGCAATTTTGGATGATGTGCTCTTTATGAATGAGACAAAAAAATTACTAATACAAAATTAGTTATGAAAGTGAATATTGATTTAGAGTGAGAAAATAAATCACAAGGAATCACCAGAGATTTGAAGATTCAAGTTGTTTTCTTCTGACATCTCTTGTGGCAGTTTCCCAGACATGCTTATATAGAAACGTTTCTTGTTTCCCACCTGGCTTCTCCTGTTCACCATGAACACTACAACTCCTGGCACTCACAGGGGCCCACCTAAGTCAGAATCTCTGGACTGTAAATTTCATTTGTGTCATGGGCAGAATTGTATCACTCAATGTTCATATTTTGAAGTCCCCAGACCCCGTAGTCAGAATGTAGTTGTATTTGGAGATAAAGTCTTTAAAGAGATGATTGAGTTAAAATAAGGCTGTTTGGGTAGGGTCCTAATCCATTATGACTGGTCTCCATATAAGAAGAGGAAGAGACACCAGGGGTGCATGTGCATAACTGTGGGAGGACAAAGCTGCCAGAAGATGTCTCTGGCAAGCAGAGGAAAGAGGCCTCAGAAGAATCCCACCCTGCTGGCACTTTGATCTTGGACTTCCAGCCTTCAGAACCATGAGAAAACAAATTTTCTGTTGTTTGAGCCACCCATTCTGTGGTATTTTGTTATGCAGCCCAAGCAAACTAATACACTAACTTCATGATAAATCTTCCTCTGCTTAAGGACTTTGTTGTTTCATGCCTCATCATCTTACCCCAAACAGACAACCCCACTTCTCTCCATCTGTTCCAGTTCAACCCTACTCAAGCCTTCTCTTCTTCAAGTCTTCCTAGTGGGGAGACCTCTTGAGCTCAGAACACACCAATGCCTATCGAGGGTCATTGACTTGGCAAGTGAATATGAATTTCCTTGCGACAGCTCTTATGTTATTATCCTATAGTGTTACTTTGACTTTTCAAAAGATCCTATCTTTTCTCCCTCCCTAGATGAATCCTTTGAAGACTATTAGGGACAACATTTTATATTACATTGCAATGTTAGGAAAAAATTTTGATTTTTTTTTTTTTTTTGAGTTAGGAGAGAGGATACTCATTTAGGGCTATGGATGGTTAAAAAAAAAGACTTTAAAAAAATGTTATTTCCACAGTAGTAGGAATCCACCATATCTACTAAGAGTTAGTTTTATATCTGCACTAAATAGATATAAACAGCATGACAACAGCTATGGCTGAAATCCCCTACTCCCTCCCACTGCTTCCTACTAACTCACTGGGTTAGAGGCATTTATCTTTACTTCTGTTGTGGCAACCCGATCTTGGCTATTGCCTTCTGTTTTTCTACTGCTTACACCAGCAACGGAAGTTCACAGGAATATCTTCCAAAAAGCTTTGGCCAGAACGAAAGGAAGTGAGTACATTCAAGGGTAAAAGGATGATTCAACCTCTTTGAGTGCTTGATATTTGGTATCCCTTCTGAAATTGCTGAAAAGAATGCCAAGAAGTTGTAATTACCATGGCCCTCCATGTGAGGTGGAAATCTGCCAGTACTCATTGGATTTCAACCAACAATCCATTTCAAATAAGTCATCAAATAAAATGGGCATCTATTTTGGTCATTTTCAGGGAATATCTGACACCCCTAAAGAATCTATATGCTTGCTGGATGCAGAGTTCCCTAAAACTATGCTTCTTTATCAACATTTTAAATTCAGGCTTAAATGTGCACTAAAAATAATAAAGTGATTTACCGGAGAGTTGATGACAGCGAATGGCTAGCATTTGGTCTCAGAATAAGAGTAAACTTCTCAGTTCACAAATATCTGCATTAGCTGCCCACGGAGAAATGAACACTTAATCTCCTAGTAAGAAAACATACCTGTGTTCAAAATATTTGTCCAATGCCATATTTTTCCACTGAACCAAGGTCCTCTAGGGAGGACATCCATCACTATCCTGAGGAAAGTGAGAGGACTGCTTTTGCAATCAGAACAGCTTCCAAGGCCCTTGTGCCAATAGCTATGTGGAACGATTCAACATTAGCTTTGGGAACTTCCTTGGGAGCTGAGTGGGCAGCAATGGATCATCCCTCGCCCTTTGTACATATTGTTACTGATCTCCTTGGAATAGTATATGAAAATGATAGCTTGCATTTTTGTAAAGAATGCTTTTCCTGATGGCATCAGACAGTTTTAGAGTAAAAGCAGGCCCTGGTGAGCTGTGGATCCTGGAATTGGATATGCTCCAAAAATGTTTGCAAATGCTGTTTTGAGGCTGAGTCAACACACCTGATTTGGAAGGCTGCCATAGGCAGAGGCCAGCAATGTTGGCAAAAGCACAAGGACTCCATTCTGGGGATTAAAAAAAATAACAAAACTAATTTTTAACCTTTTCATAGTCAACTTGAGGGCGCATTGTGGTCCAGAATTATCCCATTTTGTCATGGATAAGAAAGCAAACCCAGGAAAATCAACATCTCTTAAAAAAAAATGCTACCCATAAACTGAGAAAAATACGGAGCATGGTTTTTCCCTTTGATATGGCTATTTCTCATTTATTTGGCCCAAATTGATACCATAATGCTCTGTGCCATGGGAAAGAATAGATAGGACCTCAAAGCCTTTGGGTTCTAATCCCAAATTTAACACCAATTTGCCATATAGCTTCAGAGTTGTGTATATGCCCTGGGATTGCCATTGAAGTTGACTAATGTATTTTGTCAGCATTTGAAGACGGCCTTCATTCTGCTGCCAAGATCAAAAGCAGATGAGCTGTCTTAATCAAACATGTCCTTACAGGTTGCAACAGCTGCAATGGCATTATTGAGCCTTAACATATAAATAAATAGCTCCTGTCAATGATGAATGATCAAGCTGAAAAGGACGTGAATGCAGCTCTTTGTTACTCAGATCCATGTTACATGAAGTATAGTTGATGGAAATGAGGATGCTTAATTTATAAGAAAGACAATTCAGAGAAAATATTGTTTGTGTGTTTCAAGCATTTCTGTGAAGAACGAAAATTAAATTTGTTTTGGTTTGTGTGACATCAAAGTATACAATATGACCAATAGGTAGAAGCCACATGGAAACATGTCATACCAACTCAGGGGATTATTTTCTAATGCAGTTCCTTAGAGATGATGCCACAGCACCAAATGACACACCCATCCCTGGAGGTATCCAAGAGGATGCTTGATGGCCACATGAACATCAGGCTTGAACTATAGCAGCATTACCCTTGTCCAGGATTTCAAGGATCAATTAAAAAAAAAATAAGCGAGGGATTATTGTAGAAATAGAGGCTACTACCTTTTAATTTAGCCTGTTAAAGATAGGACATTTTAATTGCCATTTGTTATTACTACCATTTAACAAAATAAGGGATATCTTAAATCAAGAAGAATAGAAAAGAAACAATGTAAGAATGAAGAATAGTTCTTGAATGGTAAGTAAATCCAGCTTTATAAAATATGTACCATTTATATAAATTAAAACACAACAACCAGTGCTGTACATTCTGTACACACACACACACAAATGTGAACTGGAAGAAGAAATACCAACACACAAGAGTAGAGTGATGTTTAAAAGGGACTTCAACTTTATCCACAATATTTTACTTCTTTATTTAAAAAATGATAACACAAGTATTATGAAGTGTTCACATTTGTCAGTTCTGGATTCAGGAAGCAAGTATATTTGTTATATTATTCTTTTGTGTTTTTCTGTATTCAAAATGATTGCCTTCTCCTTTCAAACAAAAAAACAAAAAAAGCACTTAGCTTTGCTACATCACCCTTATTTTTCTCAATTCATCATGTACCGGTGTAAATTCTATTGTCAATTACTGCAGATCCACAGGCCTACCATGAACCCTGCATTATGTTTATGCTTTCTCCAATTCTATGATTCTATGAATTTTAATTTTTATCAAGTACTCCTTTCACAATTTCTTTCAGATCTTATATTTCCTCTGAAACTAGAAAAAAAGCTCTTCTGCAAGGAAACTTTCATCATTTGTGCTGATTATCCTTGGGGCTAAGAGAACATCCCCTCACTTAAGTCACGAGAGTCACGATATACAAGTGTTGCACATCTAATACCAAAATACATCAAGTACCTCTGCAAAGTCAATTATAACCATGGCTTGAAATGAGATGAAAATATTTCTAGTGGTAGGGGTGTTTGGAAATGGAGGTATAGTTCGGGCTTTAATTTGATTCCACTACTTCAGAGAAATTGAAAATCATCTTAGAATTTTCTCCACTTTATTTTTTCTCTACTTGGTCTTTGTGCCTCTTTGAATGTATGTTTACACAAAGCAAAGTACTTAGTCAATGACGTGTTATAGTAGTTATTTTTCTGATGAATGAATGGCTGAGTACCTATAAAATATAAAATATTTCAGTTCCTGTTTTTATCTATTTCGTACTTTTCACTTAATTCTGCAAATAATTTCCAATCTGGGGGTCCAAAGATGTCTACTGGAGTAAAGATAGTAACATGTCATTGAACCATTTTCAACATTTCAGAAAGCTTTAAGAAATCTGACTTAAAATGTCCAATTGTTTGCTCTTGACTAGAATCATATCAACGCGGTTTGTTAATAGTAGCTATCCTATGTTGCTCAGGTTCCCTAATTAGTAGGTGCTTAATTAAGCCTTTGATTTTTTTATAAAAAAGTAAACATTATTGCTAAATGAATACCTTTTTTGTGGCTAAAAATTTCAGAATATGGGCTCTATGGGGATAAATAAACAACAAAAGGAGTATCTGGGGTAAACAAAAAAGTATTGGGACTATAAAAATTTGAATATACTCAGTGGCAAAACTAATCTAATGAGACTTCAGGAAAAGCCAAAGGATGCCCTGCAGGAGAAGCAATGTCAAGGATGTATTAGTTTAAACTTCTTTTTTGCCTCATCCTGGCTTTAGACTGATGATACATCTTTCTAAGAACAAAGTATTTATTTCATTTAAAGTAAAAAGATTAAGTTAATTTAAGGTGGAAGAAATCTCCTGGAAGCTAAGTTCAGCCTTGGGAGATACTGGCAAGTAGTAGTACGGTCTGGGCTAGCAATTAATTTTTAAAATTTGTGATAAGATAAAATGTATGTTGGCAAGAGGACAAATCAAAAGATGGTCACTCTGCAAATTAATATGAGTAATTCTCAATTTCATAGTTCTGTCGTTTGTTTTGAATTGGTACCATTTACAAAGGCAAAGTAGAGATGCTGAGCTGGTTTCAAATGTTGTATCTTCCAATTTATCAAAAACTCTTGACCTTTTTCTTGTGTGGTTGTAGTTATCTCAGGACAGTACCCCTGAATGAAAGAAAGTTCATGTTTTTTCTTCCTAAGTACCTGTTCTATACACTTTTCAATTCAAGTAAAGCAAATTAAAGTCTCTTTTAAAAATAGTTATTCCTACATGAATTTAAATGTTGCTTCTAGGTTCTGGGTTGGCTTGGACATTTCGAGGTTTATTATTCTTTAAAATAGAAAATGTAGCTCATTTCTTTCTGCCTCGTAAGAACAGAAAAAACAACATACGCCTTATGTAAACAACATAAACAACATATCATGAATAACCTTTAGTCAATCCTCAACCTACAGATAAAGTCACAACTCCTTGGCATGGCATTTAGATTATTAAATTCAACCAACATTTATACCTAATAGTGCTTTACAGTTTGTAATGTACTTCTGCATATAATCTCACCTCTATTCACTGATCTCCAAACATGCTTTTTCTTATGCTTCTGACTATGACTAGTAAACTTCTCTTGACTCTTTAAAATACCACCACAACATCACTTCCCTTGGGAAGCTGTCTTTCCTGCTTTGCTAGCTTGCAGTTGGTCCTCCCTTCTCTGCATTCTATTGTATTTTGTATATATACTTTTATTAAACAGTTCTTATTTTATATTAAAAATTGTTCTTTATTTCATATTAAAAATATTTTTATATATGGTTTCCACATAAGATGATGAGGAGAGGATGTTATTTCTATGTATTTATGGATGATAACATAGAGGTTAGAAAAATGGGCAAAACCACAGTCAGTAGGTTTTAGAGACTGAGTTTGAAACTAAATCTCCTGTCTCTAAGCCATGCTCTTTCTACTTTACAGTATGACTTTTCATAGCATGCTAGGATGCTCAGTTTCACTAAATATTATAAGTATCACCATTGTTTTAGTTTATCAAAACAATAGTCATTAAAAATTTTAAGAAAAGAGTCTAAAAGCCTGCATGTATTGAGTACTTACAATATGCCAAGCAATGTTCTAAAAGATTTAGATGTATTAATTCATTGAATCCTCATAAGAACCCTATAAGATTAGTTCTATCATTATCCTTATTTTACAGGTATGAAATTGGGTGTCCAGTGGTTTAATAGCTGGTGTAAAGTCACCTAGCTAAAGAGTGGCAGAACTGAGATTCCTAACCAGGTGGTTTGGCTTTGGATATTTTCTCTCCTAAACAGAACTTTGGACATGATCACTGTCTACAAGGTTGGTTTCAATTTTGATACTAAGCATACTATGGGACCAAAATTTGGCTCTAGATCTCCATTTATAGCCTCAACTATAATTATAGAACACAAAAGAGAAACGGAATTGATTCAGATGACTGAATACATTGGGTTTCATGTGGATAGTTATTATGAAACAAGCAGCGTTTTTATATTTGGATTTTTCCCCTCCTAC
>NW_012148664.1:244334-246731 GCF_000956105.1 Propithecus coquereli | reverse complement strand
TGAAATAGTCAAATCAGGGTAATTAGAATATCTGTCACCTCAAACACTTGTCCTGTCTTTGTGGTAAGAACATTCCTGGACAGTTTTTATTTCCAGACATTTAGGCCAAATGATCTGGGTCTTTATTCCCTAGACTTTGTAAAATTACTTTTTTTCTATCATATCTATGGAATTTCTTAGCCTGCCTGTCTCCTTCACTTCTCTCTGGGCTTCCTCATCTTTTCCTTTGTTACTCATTCATTCATTCATGTCTATTTCACTTCCTACATCATGATTTTACTTCCATCAAAACTGAAGCTTCCTCTTTTTAACACATCTTATTTTCTGTTGATCAAGGAGAAATTGAAATTTTTTTGTTTTAGTCCATCTTTCACGAAAATTGAATAGTAGAAAAGTGGGATTCACTAGTGTGCCTCTTCTTAATTCACACATTTCCCCCCTTTGTCCTTCCTTAAACTTAAGATATCATAGTGTTGACTTCAAAGTATTTAGTTTGTGTTCACTTACATACTATTCAATTACTCATTAGTTTTTATGTTTTCCATTTTAGGTTGTAAGGTATTAGAGAAAACTCAGCATCAAGTCTCAATAACCACCATGATTAATTTTTTTTAAAATTTATTTGGATGATTTCTTTTTTACAATCAATACCTGGGCTACTTGGCTAACATAATGAATCAGGAATTTAAGTGGGAAATTAGAAACAGGGAAGGGAAGTAAGATGTGACAAGAAACATCTAGATTTCTTCTATGGGTTTTGGAATTCTGGTGGGAATGAGGATTTCTAACCCTGGACAATTACCAAAAATGAAATGAAGACAGTTTCTATCACTAGGAAAAATTTGGAAAAAACCCTGGAGGCTGTGAACAATCCTTATTTTATAAAGGAATGACTCTGTTCGTACATCTGGACAAAAGTGCCTTGATAGAGTGGACTGGTTTTCTGCTAAGAATCCCTTTCCCCTCGATCTGTAGTGTACTTACTTGTAAACATAAGGCTCCTAGTTTTTAAGGCAAATGTTCCTCAAGGTTATGGACAGAAGAGGAAATTCCTTTTAAAATAGCTTTGTGATAAGACTCCTGTCCCTTACATGAAATAAACCTTTCGGAAAACAAAACAGAATGGATGGGAAATAACATGATAAGAAGAAAATAGCTCTGTGGTTTTACATTAATTTTAAACCCAGTCTCCTCGCAGAAAGAGTCCTCAATGGTTTATGCTGACTCCTTTCCCTGCCACCACCATCACCCTGGAGGGAGACACCATTACAAGTCTTGCACATACTCCATGTTGGTAACTTCTTGGGTCTTTGATGTGTTTTGGGTCAACAGAATCATTGTAGCACGCCGGTTGTGGGAGCGATTTTGAAGAGTCTTGAGGCTTGGCTTGACAAAAATGGTCAGGGGGGAAAAGACTTCTGTTAAGGAACATGTTGCTGTGAAGCCAGAGGTATTTTCAGTCTTCATTCAGTGTAGTGAACTCCAAGGATTAGGATGACTGGATCCATGGACATATGAGCTCTGCCGGGTGTGCTATAGGGACTGAGTGGGCTGCAGGGGTGGAAAACAGAAAGGCTGCATGCAGCACCAAACTCTGAAGAAAGTAGATGTCTGCACAAAGCTCATTCACTTTCAGTTATCTGCAGGTCAAAGTAGTGAGAACCCCTAGCTGAGGTGAAGGTTAAGTATACTATTTCCCTTAGACTTTAAAGTTAGCTTTAGTATTCTATTGATAAGTATCGATGAGGTAAAGCTCAAATTCCAGATTAAAAAAAACTTTTCACCTAGAAATAGACAAATAAACTATTACAGATGTAGACAGTTTCAGGGTAATTTCAACTCTTTTCCTCATTCCCTACACTCACACATACACACACACACAATCACAGGTTTTAGAAGCAGTAAAATATTTTATTGAGCTAAAGTCATGGCTATTTCATTTCATTATGAGTAGGATATTTTACAAATAAAATAAATCATTGGCAAATAAAATGTTGCACTTTAATGATCTGAAAACATAACTTCTTTTTAAATAGTCACTAGGTATTTTGCAGATTTCACCAATTACTTGTCACATTCTGGCTGGAAATTCTGAACCATTCCATTCATTTATTAACTCAGCCAGAGAAATGTTTTTAAAAATTTATGAGAATGTTTGTGGTCAAATTCCTTCATTGCCTTTACATATGACTAAGTGGAGAGAAAGGTTTTCAATCAATTACTGGTACAAGCACCTGCCTTGTATTTTGTACCATAACTATAACCATGACACTAATTGGCTTGCTTCTTAACACCTTCTTGATCATAATGCCTGAATTTGGCCAGTCTTGCAATGGGGCATTTTGTGATTGCATGTTAAAATGAAACTGTTATAGACCAGATGGCATTATTGGGTGG
>NW_012148664.1:229969-231947 GCF_000956105.1 Propithecus coquereli | reverse complement strand
ATTCATAACCCATATTTTCTTAGAATTCTATGGTGATTATCTATAAAATATTAAATATCCAGTGTCAGAAACCACAGATAATTTTTACTTGTTGTGTTCTATCTCATTACACAGGACTGGTATACAAGACCATGAAGTAATCTGCCAATTTTTCTTTCTGCCTCTACAAAGGGCTACAACTCATCTTCCATCATGCTCCCCAGAATGGCTATGTGAATCAGTTTACCAGCCACTGGGTCCCTGATGTGCAGTCTACAGGGCCAGCAGCTGCCTCTGGTGAGGGCCATCTCATCCACTCATGGTGTTTCCCTGGAGAGGTTTCCTAGGTGATTTTCCAAACTTCACTCTCTCCCTGTTCCCATCTCTCCTGTACATTGCATCAAAGGGAACCTTCCACAGCACCACTGTCCTGTAATTGCTTTCCTGTTCCAGAGGGTGCTAGCAGACCCAGCCTCCTCTCTTCGCCAGGCAACAAATACAGCAACAAAGTCAACAATAGTACTTTGTATTTTCAATTATAAATTGTCTTATACAGATCATACCACTTGATATTCAAACTTAGAAAGGATCAAAGTTGTTCAAATCATTCCCATTTTACAGAGGGTTACATTGAATTCGAGAAAACTCAGATGATTTGCTCAAAGCCTCCCAGCTACCAAGTGGAAGAACCAGGCCTAGAGCTCTTCTGAATTCCAGACCACTTCTCTAGTCTCTGCTTCCTGTCATGACACATCCTTTGCAACCACTGGCTCAAGTCCATCTCCAGTTCTACCACTTGCCACACTCTTCGCCAACTGGAAATGCTCTTACTGTCCACTTTGCCTCATCCTACCCGGCTAAACCTGCCAGAGCTCCACGGCCTGCCTAAGGGTCCTTTCCTCCGTGTAGTCTCCCATGAGAGCTCCAGCACACAGTCACATGTTCTTCCTCTGAAATATCTCCCTCAGCAAAGGTTTAGCCCAGGGCTTCTCAACCTCAGGACTGTAGACAATTTGTTTGCATCAATTGATTCTTTGTTATGGGGGGTTGTCCTGTGCATTATAGGCATTTAGCAGCATCCCTGGCCTCTACCAAGTGGATGTCAGTAGTACCCCCAGCTGTGATAAGCAGAAATGCCTCCAGACATTGCTAAATGCTCCAAGGGAAGCCAAATTGTCCATGGTTGCAAAATGCTGGCTTAATCTGTAGTTGCTCTCTCTTGAGTGATTTGGGACGGCTATGTCTCCCATGAGACTTGAGGCTGTGGGCCGAGTACTCGATTTTGTTTGTATCCTTGAAGGTGTTCTACACACAACACAGAACTTAATAAATGTTATGGGCCCTAGCCCTCAGTTTCAAATTGGAGCCACCAATCACATCTTAACACTTCTGGTCGATTTTGAGTTGTATAGTACAGTAATTAAGAGCCTGGGTTCTGGAATTTGAAAAAATGGGTATAAACATCACTTCTATCACTTACTATTGGTGTAGCTGTGAGACACTTAATTTTCTGTTTATGCCAGAGTTGTCTGATAGAAATATAATGCAAGACACATTAAAGGAGTGAAAAAAAAAAAACCCAAATGAAATCAATTTTATGGTACATTTTATTTACTCCGATGTGTAAAATATTATCATTTAAACATGTAATTCATATCAAAAATTATTAGTGAAATGCTTGACATTCTTCTTTTTGTACTAAGCCTTGAAATCTGTGTGCATTTCCTCTTATACCCCATCTCATTAGAATTATCTACATTGCAAGTGCTCAATAGTTACATATGTCTAGTGGCTACCAAACGCACTGGTTTCCCTGTGCACTTAGGCTGTGAACATCTTGAGAGCAGAGACTGTGCCATATTAATTCTCTATTTTAAAACAATTAAAAATTGTCCTTTAAATAAATTATCCTGATTTTCCTTGGTCAAAAGCTTGGGTGTTTTTTGACTCCTTTTTAAAAATCACTTTGCAAATCATTTTAGCCCCTACATAAAATATT
>NW_012148664.1:227276-229919 GCF_000956105.1 Propithecus coquereli | reverse complement strand
GTTTAAACAAATTATAGTATAAATATATAAACACTCCATGGAGAATTTCAGTTACTATTACAAAGACTTCCATTCCTGTTAAACAACAATATAAGCAGCATTTTTTTTTTTTATTTTAATATCAGGATAACCGACCAGCCATGATGGCCTTCCCAGCTTCCACAGTTGGCTTTATTTATGTCTGTATCCCTGATTCTCTCCTAGACTAAGTTAGGTCACTCTGTGAATACATGATTCAATAGCACTGTGCTTTTTTATTTTTTTGGAACACTCAGGAATTGCTGAGTGCTCTGTTGCATTCCATGAGGTCAGGGATTGTGTCTGCATCATTTATTATTATGTCTGTGGTGCTTAGCATAATTCTTAACATGAATGCATGAATGAATGAATGAATGAACAAATTCCTGTTTTTTCATGTCCTAAAACTATATTTTCTGCGTGCCCTAGTTTATAAGGTTTTGTATTGCTTTCAGCACTCATTCTGAAAAAGAAGATAGATTGATAAAATGTTAATTGTAAGGTGATAGTTTAATGTCAGAAAATGTAAAAAAAAGATGAAATGGATGAAAAGCGGTTGCCTGTTTTTAATGATGGACCGCACCATATTATTGACAGCGTTTGTGTTTTTTCGAGTGGCCTTCTTAGAATAGTTCCAAGAACTTCAAACATGCCTTTAATCCTTGTGTTATCTCTGTGATACGTGAAGCATTTTCAATATCACCGTATAACAGCTTGGGAGGCAGGCAGGTCTGAAAGGCAGAAGTCCAGAAATGTTTTCCATTTGACTAAATGTTTGTTTCTAGTTTAAGATTGTGTTCATTTTCATCTGATCTCATCAAAATTTGCTTTACTCAAGAGCACCGTTTTAATTTTTTATTTGTGTAGCTTTCTATTTGCTATTGTATATACCTAAAAATGGCCTATGTTTTCTTTCTGAATCTTCATATTTCAAGAAGAGCTGTAGTGAGAATTTAAGACACATATTAATTTACTGCTTTTCTCTTTAGTCTCACTCAGAGATAAGGTGAAAGACTTTTAATGACTTTTAATGAAAAATTCTACATGATAACGTCAACATTAAATATACCCTGGTAATGAATTTACAAGCACTGAGAAAACAGAATTTTCCTCAGGAATTGTATTGGCTGTATGTAGCTCAGGAAAGCAAAATGACCACACAGGTACATACACACCTATGCCTGCAGCTTAGAGGTGCACAGTTGTGCAATACACACCTCCACGGACTCTGTTGCCATCTATGATACACTTTATATTCTTGAAATATGTAGAAACAACAATGCAATTGTATATTTCTACACACAGATTGAAGACTGTCTCCCCAAATTTATCAGGACTTCAGATTTTCAGAAAGCATATAAATTACAGAATCTTGGGAAGATGCAAAATTACTGATTTTAAATCCAAGGATATAATATTTTAAAAAGACATGATACTTAAAAAATAACTAATAAATTAAGTTGACTTCTCACAGGAATTAAATATGAAACTTTAGAAGCTTCCATTTCCAGTGAAAGAAACCCCATAGTAGATTCCCTTTCTCTCCTTTATTCCTCAATAATGCAATTTCATCTTTTAGGAATCTTAGTTATGTCTGCAGTAAGGCTCCAACTGTGCAATGAAATCTCAAACCAATTCTTAATTAGAATTTGGTAATGTGATGCACTTCATAGTAAGTATTTTTTATGATCATTTGTTTTCTTTATATTCTCAGTAAAATATCCTTGGGTTTCTTTATTCCCCATAAATGAAGATTTCAAGTATCACAAAGAATAAGCTGATGTATTAATAGAAAGCGAGCAGACATTATTAATGGCTAGGAAATCCTCAGAATGGCTAAAGAGAAGAGAAAATATGCAAATGAGGATTCTTGTAACCAAGGAGGGCATCCTTAAATGATCAATTTTGCTCTCATACTTTTTTATTTAAAAATTTTAAATTACATTGGGATAGCTTGAAAGCTATCATTGCATTCATTGTTTTAATAGTTCTTTAGGAAAGCCACTTGTTTAATTTTCAGAACCCCATTGCCAGGCTTTGAAAACAGCTCTCCTATTTGTTTTGTCTGGTGGACCTTGCAGCTCTGCATTGTGAAATATGGCCTGTGGCCTATGGTGACTCTTGGGGCTTCAGGCTTTTCTTATCGTTGGTGGAAGTGGTGGCATATTGTCACGTCTTACTGAAGAGCCCTTTTTTCTGTAGCCGCTGAGAAGATTGGAGTGCAATGGCCCTTCCTGCCAGGAACATGCCCAACTAGGCAATGTTTCTTTCTTCAGGATCATGGAAAGGCCTCTCTTGGGAAGAGGTGTAAGGAGACAAACCAATTGCCACTTCCGAGGAGGGAAAATTTGATTCTTTTTCCCTTTGTGGTCTTATCTTCATCCACTTCCAACTTTACTGATTTACCACTGCCGGGTTTCAGAGGAGGTACAAAGGAGAGGAGAAAATGATTGATTTGAGTGCTCGTGGCAATGAATGAGTGACAAGAGATGTGTCTCAGTGACAGGGCTTTGATAACGGCCTTGGTTCATGATTGGGGGTCGGATATTGTCATGCCCACCGCCACACCACAAAGTGCACACAGCACTTATTCAATCCAGTAACTGTCTACAGAACAATGCCATA
>NW_012148664.1:225985-227216 GCF_000956105.1 Propithecus coquereli | reverse complement strand
GAACAGAAACAATGGATTTGATCTTTTGTAGAGATCAATATTTCAAAAACATTTTTTTTTTTTGCAAATTCATTTACCACGTTAAATCAGTTTTGGAAATGCTTTCTCTGACTTTTGGAAAGAAGGAAATTGATACTTTGGTATTATAAGGTTGACGGTCCTTATTAGTTATTTGGTACCTGGTGGTTAAATAGAACTACTTTAGGTTTTCCACTTTTAGCAACTTGATAGTTAAACATGTACTTAGACATCTTTTGAAGAAATTGTTTTATGCCTTCATTATCTTCAAAACAAAAACCACATGAAGCATTTGTCATTCTTGCTGCTTTTAAATCTCTTTCTCTGATCTGAAGTTCTTTGATAAGCCTTAAATAATCTGTTTGTTCTAGGTCATTCAATCTGTAGAAATAGAGTGAAAATTTTAAACTCACTGGAAGCCACTATATCAGTTACCAACAAATACTAGTCATGTTTCCTCTATTAGACATATAACACAATAATATCTCACAAAGATTTGGTAGGGGAAAATGTCAATTTCTTTTTTCTAATTCCTTATAATTAAAACTATTTGTTACAACATGATGACTATAAAACAGAAATAAAAAGTAGGCTGGAATTAAAAAGAACAGAAAACAAAAGAAACTCCCAAACCAAGGAAGAGTGGGGGCCTTTTTCTAAATTTACATGAAGTCCTAGCAAGTCAAACAACTGTGTATTGTATATGTCAGCGTTCTGGAATGAAATTTTAACAGAACATTAAAAAAGAACAAAATTAATCTTTTAAAATATTTAATTTATGTTTAATTCCACACGTCATGAGTCATTTAGAATAGTCAAAGTCTATTGAGGGGAGATTTAAATTCCCATGGCTTCCATGGGTTGGTCAAGTCTCTCTCAATCATTCATTTGCTTTTAGCATTTACATGTCTTTCAATTTACTTATGTATGAACATAAATACATTTAAGAGAGCATAAAGATATATTATCTTATTTGAAAAGAAATTTGACTTAAAATAACGCTAATAAGTCAAGACAAAGAGAAGAGCGAGAGAATGTTGATATTTCTCCTAGTCCTGGTACGAATTGTTGATGTGTTGACAATCTAAGCAGATTTGACAAAATGTCTACCTCCACCTTCTCCTCCATGAAATGATCAAGAAGGCTATTCAAGTACGGAGACACATTCACTTTTTTTCAAAGCGAATCCTGACCTAGAGGAAAATCATGCCTT
>NW_012148664.1:189180-213640 GCF_000956105.1 Propithecus coquereli | reverse complement strand
ATATGATCCAGTAATTCTACTCCTAGTTATATCTATATCCAAAATAATTAAAAATGGATGTTCAAACAAAAACTTGTACAAGAATGATCGCAGTAGCACTATTCACAGTAGCCAAAAAGTGGGAATATTCCAAAAGTTTATTAATGGATGGATGAAGAAATAAAATGTAGTATGTCCATATAATAGACTATTATTCAGCCATAAGAAGCACTGATACATGCTATAACACGGATGAATTGAGACATTATGCCAAGTAAAGAAACTAGACTCAAGATGTCACAAACTGTATGATTCCATGTATATGAAATACCCGGAATAGGTTAATCCATAGAGACAGAAAGCAGATTAGTGGTTTCTAGGGGCTGGGAAGAGGAGGGACTGGGGAGTTACTGCTTAATAGGTATGGGGTTTCCTTTTCGGGTGATGAAAATGTTCTAGAACTAGGTAATGGTGATGGTTGCACAATGTTGTAAATATACTAAGCATCCGTGAATTGTACATTTTAAAATAGAGTTAAAATGGTGAATTTTATGGTATGTTTATTTTACCACAATAAATACAATTGAATGGTTGATTGTGATTTAGGGGGAAGAAAGGGATCAGTGAATGTCTTTTTTTTTTTTTTAAGAAGAAGGTGGGCTTCTGAGCACAAAAGAAATGTAGAATTTGAATTAGCAGGAAAGGGTAAGGGTGATGCACATATAAACGGAAACTTGAGCAGACTGTGTGACAAATGGGGTTCATGTGGAATTGCTAAGGAATGTCTATATTCTACAATTTTGATTCAAGCAAGAACTGATTTAAAGCAAAAAATATATTTTCATCAGAGACCAAATGTTCCCAAACTGGTAAATGCAGCTATCAATAAGTAAGCATATAAAATAGAACATTATATTCATTGGATATTATTATCAGATATTATTTTCCTATGCCTTTAAGAAAAGAGGCAAACACTCCTTGATCTCTCACAGCTCATTAACTTTATAACATTTGTTTTACAAAATACTGTGTTACTGTAGAAGAGAGAAGTGGGGGACACACACAGCATATTTATTTTTTAATATTCACAGTGAATCCATACATCATTACTTTTGGAGCTCAATATGTGCAACTTGTGTTTGATGTATGACAGCATGAATGTGCAATTTGAAATATACAGAGTTTGAAATAGAGATTGTTAATCATTCACATGGAGATCAATATAGCCTCCGGAGGTCTGAGTGTGGGCCCTGCCAAAAAAACTCAGTGACAGCCATGCATTCAGTTGAGAATGTCAGCAGGGCAGGCTGTGGGGTGAGTGACGAAATGCAGCCCCACATATGAGGGTGTTAGGTGATCACATTTTAAACTTAATGGCATAGACTTCTGCAAGGGAGTCCCAGAGGTTACTCCACGGCACAAGAAAGTAAAGTGACTATCTTTTGAGTCTTTAGTTTTTAGCCACTTTAAACTCATTGGGTTTTCTCAGCCCTAAACTAAGGTCATCACCTTTCACAAGCTTTCCCTACAAACTAAAGAAATGCTGTGTGTCACCACCTCGTTCTCTCTGTGGGGATGTTAGACACCACTGACCTGGGTGATTGCTGCTGGCAACACACCCACATAAAGACATTTAGATTGGGAAGAGGCCATGAAAACTGGCTGACAACCAGAATCCTAGCTCAGGGGCCTATTTTACACAATGGGAAAAATTGCTTCCAAAATTCTTACATTTCTTAAGGTCAAGGAAAGCATTGCCAAGTGAGGTGGTCTTTGATTATTTTCATCAGTTCATGTTTATTTGGCAGCCTTTGGTGTTCATACTACCGTGCAACAGAATATATTAAAGAGAGTTATTTTACATCAAGAAATTTAGGGCCACCTCAAAAACATTATTTTTGTTAAATCTCTTAATCACCCGCACTTGCTATCATAAATGAGAAAAGGGGTTGAGGAAACCCACATTTTAAATCCTTTCATATTATGGTAGGAAAATTAAACCTAAAAAGATGGTTAGTGTAGATTATCCTATACTGGATGTTGAGCTATCATGCTAAAAGTGTTTGATACAGGAAAATTACATTCCACACCAGTATTTCATTAAATATACTGATGTTGTTTTATGTAGGTTAGACACATCTAAAGGATTTTAGAAGCTGAGTGACATATTAAATTTTTTTAAAATTTTCCTCAGTGACCTTGCCATCTGATTGCTCCTTCATCAGAAGTTCCCAAATTCTGGCCAGGCATGGTGGCTGACACCTGTAATCCCGGCACTTTGGGAGGCCGAGGCAGGTGGATCACTTGAGGCCAGGAGTTTGAGGTTACAGTGAGCTATGATGAAGCCACTGCACTCCAGCCTGGGCAACAGAGAAAGACCCTTTCTCAAAAAAAAAAAAAAAAAAAAAAAGGTTCCCAAATTCTATTTGCTAAAATTTCAAAACTGTCTCTTAAATCTAAGAACCACTTCACCATAGTTTCCCTATAGTTTCTGTTGATCATTTTCCTGTGATACTGCTCTCCCACTCTTTTCTGTCGTGGAGGTACTGAATCTTCCTTCTCAGTTATAAGAAGAAGAGTTTAGGATTCGGAATAAAACAGACCTGATTGAAATCCCAGTTCTACCAGTTACTAGTTGCGTGACCTTCTGCAATCTTCTTACATATATGTGCCTCAATTTCTTCCTTTGCAAAATGCAGAGTCACACTACAGGTTTGTTAAAGGATAATGTGAAGCACTATATATAAAAATCATTTAGTACAGAGCAGTGCAAAGAAACTCAATAAAAATTGTCTCCCATAGATGAGAATAGCCCCTGTATCCCCCATGCCTTTCAGGTGGTGCCTAATATCTTGTGAAGCTTCTCTGCACATAATCCAGATTATTTTTTTTCTTTAAAGAACATTAAACGCTCACTTTAAATAACACAATAATTTACCTCTGTGAAGCCTTGCTGTTTGTGTTACGCTTATTTTTTATCATTTTGTTGCTGTTATTATGAAATGGAACAAGGATTAAAAACTTTAGATGAAAAATTAACCACCAATGATATTCATTAAATATGGTAAAAAAAGAACACGTAAAACTGGCTTTAGTTTAACTTAATGTTCCAAAACAAACTATAAACATTAATTGGTATAGAAACATTCCTTTGTACACATTTTTGCACAGGAAACTTTAAAAAAGAATTACTTGGTTGGCTAACGCCATTGGAATGTCAATTTCTAATAAACAACGAGTACTCCATTTTATTGGTCTGTTAGGAATACATATATATGAAAGTACAGCATTATAATTTGAAAAATTTATTTTAGCTTTAAAGTCTTTAAAACTGGCTTCAACTATTCCTACTTTTATACTTTTTAAAAAAATTCTCAGTGGTTAATATGTTTCAGTAAAAGGTGGAGAGTTTTACATTACACACTAAAACAGAAACAAATCAAAAGATTTCCTAAAAATGTGAAGAATGTCTGAAATCAACTCTAATAAAAAAGAAAATATACTTAGAGCATGTGTAAGAAGTTGTTTCTTTCTGCATCTGTTACCTTGAATTGCCATGATCAGAGTATGTAATTTTTGAAATGACTGCGGATTCTGAGGGTGTATAAAATATCTGATACACAAAAGCAACTTTTTTGGATGAAAACATTGGAATCTTTTGTTTTTAAGAAGCTACTTAGATCCAGGTGAACAGAAAAAGAATTACTCATTTACTCTCACAAGGCTGCTGAAGTTCTTTGGAGAAATAAAATTAAAACTGTTTGCTCTATAAAGCAACCACAAAGCTTTTATAAAAATAGCTAAGATGTTGGTTGTTTGAGACATGTAAACTAAACTGGAGTGTATTTTCTAGAGGATCTTATTGCCTAGGAGCAAATTTTAGTCCTGTTGGTGAGAAGAGTTTGACTGTGAAATAAATGATCATGCAATTTCATCAATTTTTTGCTTCTTGGCTGTGGAAAGAATGTGAAATTCTTTGCAAAGTGAGAACAAATGGCACAGACTCATCTGTTTACTAAGAGCTTGAGAACCCAAACAGGATATGAGGGCTACAAATGCCAGTGACATTAATTTTGGAAAAATATTCACGATTGTTTATGGGCAAGGGCAGGCTTTGACAGGTTTTAACATGTGTATCACTGTCCAGCAGGACTTGGACATGGGGCAGAAAGCTTTAAGGGGTGGTTAAAGGTGAATTCTATTCTGGGAAGGTTCTGATTTGTTTTTCCTGTACTTCCCACTCCCTTCCTCAAGAAGTTACTTCCATCTAAACAATATTTCTTCTCTCCTTGATAGTAGCACAGGATAGCTTGCCCAGTAAGGTCTACATATGGCGAGTATCTGCAGGAATGAGAGCCTGCAGACTTTTTTCTCTTCCTACTATCTCCACTGTAGCTAATACCTTCTCCCAGGGCCAAAGGCCAAGTTACTCATCTTACTATAGTCTTACACATCGAGAAAGTTAACTGCCAAAGACAAAACCAAAAAAACTGTAGAAAGTTGGAAGTTTCCTTAGGAAAGTTCTAGGTAATTATAGAAGATGGGCACTTGAATTAAGGGTTCAGTCATTTTTTTTCTTTGCTAGGTTTTCAGTGCGTTTTCCTATCTATACCAGGAAATGAAAGGCCAATCTGAAGAATTCTTGGGAGAGCCCCGCCACTTAAGCTCAACTCATTAAAGTCTGTTGCATAGGGCGGAAATGTCTGTTCCTTCTATTCCTCCGTGCAATTTTAAGTAGAAAGCCGATAGGAGTTCTGCCTTTTAAAAAAATCATACTTCTTTTTAAAAGTGGCTCTTGACTGAGAACAAGTTTCACTTGGATTGCCGAAGGAGCCCCAAAACACTTTCAAAAAGCTTCATTCTCCAGGCACTCCAACCAATGTAATCATCACATTTACAGTTGAAGATTTCCCAGTTAAGTCAAGAGAATTGTCAGAATTCAGGAGAGAATGTGAACAACCAGTTGGCACCTATGACCAGGGAAGGCAAATATCTCATTCACTCCCTTCCCCCTGCACAGGTATTTCTGACCTCCCACTGGTTGGAAGAGCACTAAGAACTCTAAATTAAATGTGTATCACCTGGGAGCGGAAGTGCGCGTGTCCAAGAGTCCATTTTGGCAAAAAACTAGAGACATGCTTTTTTCTTTTTCAGTTGATAAAAATATTTTCAAAAATTAATTAATCAATTTAAATGTAACACTCTGTGGTTAATACAGTTTTGGGTTTGTATTTTGAATTTTCTCTAGGAAATTAGAGGTACTTTCACATATGCTTTCATACTCATCTGTGTAATATTTCAGGTAGAGACAGAGAAGTTAGTGCTGCATACATGATAAAGAATGACATGAACAATTGTTTGGCATTTTATAAAAATCTGCCCTATTGTTTAATTTAATATAAATAAAGGCTGATAGACTGACTAAAATTGACATTCCTGTAGTTGATCACATGGCCAGCTTACATGCTCAGGCTCACAACTTAAATTCTAGAAATGTGAATTTCTCTTTCCAGGCCACTAGTCTGTCCTTTAGGGGAGACACTAATAGCATTTCCTGGCAGTCACAAAAATATGGCAATTGTAGGTCCTGGTTTTTTCCAGGATGATCTATACATATGTACGATATTCTCTATTGCCAGAACACGTGACCTGAATTTTGTTTCAAAAAACATTTTTCTTTATATAGGGATTAGAGGCTGCTGATTTCCTGTCACACATGTAACTTTGAGTCCCACTGACTCTGAGTAGATTTGGGTACCTGGAAAACACTTAGACTGATCTGAGGGAAAATTCTGGTTTACTTCAGTAGATCGTCTTCAGTATAGACTTTGATTGGCTCTGAGCTTCCCTGAAGGGATTTAAATCAAAGTTTTGGGTACAGACTAACCTGGAACCACCTCGGATTGATAGTGAGAGGAGGTTAATCTCTCTGAACGACTCAGGCAAAAAATTGGGCACAAATGAGAAATGATTCATTATTACTCTGTGTAGACTATATGTAGTGGGCATGGGGCTGAATACTGAGCTTATTCTGAATTTTCTGCTAGCTTTAGTGATAATATTAATAAAAACAACTCACCCTAGTTCCACATTAGCCAACAAGAACTGTATCACCATCTCGTTATTGCTACCTCTCTCTTACTTAGATGCCAGATGATCACATCTTTTATGGCCCATAATTTATTTCAGCCCAATTCCAGGTCACCTAAGAGACCACACAACAGAATCCTAGACTTGAGAGACTGGGATCAGGAATCTTAGTAGATTTCCTAGATGATAAAGAAGTGGCTGAAAGAGGTTTGTGGTTTGCCCCATGTCACACAGCAAGTTAGTGGTAGAGTTTTGTGCATTATTCTCTCAACTATGCATCACTGTTAGATTAAAACTCAAGATATAGGCTCGATGATCATACTGAGTTCCCCAACATCAATGCACCTTTTCAGGGGCATAGATGTATGTGCTGTAAGGCATGACAAAAGATAAATTAAGTTCCTTTGGTGTTTGATAATATGTAGTTATAACTACGGCCACTTTATTGTCACACAGGCCATTATTTTACTTTTTGTCTCACATGTAGGCATCACATACAAACGGATGAATGGTAAAAAAAAATAATAATTTTACATAACTGGTTTGGTGCCTTTTATATTCTATTGAATTAATTTTGGCTTGAATAGTTTGGTATTTATATATTAATAGCTGGTGTGTAGAGTGAACTTAGTCTTTAGTGTGATAAGATGCTTTACTGAATGTCTCCATCCCCCATCCCACTCTGTTTCCATTTTTTTTCATTAGTAAATGGAATAATGGTAATATTTCACAGAAATGTGAGGAAGATTACAAGAGATTATATATCAGGGTATTTTGTAAACTATAAATCTATATAAAATATGAATAATTATTATTGCTGGAACAAACCTGAAGTGGCCATGGTAAATTTACTTACTAAACTCTTGTTCTAGTATTATTATTAGGGTTTTGTGGGGGTGGATGATGTATATTTAATAAAGAAATTGTTCTGAAATATGCTTTATTTCCTCTCTTGTGACTCATGATTCCTTTTAAAGGAGTTTCCTGTTAATAAAAACAGGAAAAACACAATTACCAGGAACATCTAAATAAAATTAAAAAGAGAAAGAGATTTTGCAAATTATGTATTTGATAAAGGCATATATAAAGAACTCATAACTCAGTTATAATAAGACAAATAAAGCAATTAATAAATGGACAAAGGATCTGGATAGACATTTCTTCAGGGAAAATATACCGATGGCCAATAAGCATGAAAAGATGTTCAACATCATGATCTATGCATATAGAATAGGAAGTGCAAACCAAAACCACAGATAGATACCCCTTCACACCATCTAGGACGGCTATAATAAAAAAAGACAGACAATAACAACTGTTGGTGAGGATACGGAGGAACTGGAACCCTCATACACTGCTAGTGAAAATATAAAATGGTGCAGCTGCCTTGGAAAATAGTTTGGCAGTTCCTCAAAAGGTTAACAGAGCTGCCATATGACCCAGCAATTCCACTCCTAGATATATACCTAAGAGTAATGAAAATACATGCTCACACAACAACCTATAAACAAATGTCCATAGCAGCATTATTCATAATAGCCAAAAGGTAGGAAACAACCCAAATGTCCATCAACTGATAAATGGATAAATAAAATGCTGTATATCTGCACACCGAAATATTATTAGGCAATACAATATTGACACATGCGACATTAAGAACCTTGCAAATATTATACTAAGCGAAAGATGCCAGTCATAAAGGACCGCATATTATATGATTCCATTATTTGAAATGTCCAGAATAGGAAAACCCAAGAGACAGAAAGTTGCTGTCTGGGACTAGTTGGACGGGGGTAGTTTTAGGGAAAATGGAAAGTGAATGCCAATGGGTACAGGGTTTTGGGGTAATGAAAATGTTCTAAAATTGCACAACTCCGTGAATGCACTAAAAACTATTGATTTGTGTACTCGAAATGGGTGAATTGTATAGTGCGTAAATTATAACTCAGTAACACTGGAGGGAGGGAGGGAAGAGGGAAGGAGGAAAGGAAGAAGAAGAACAAGAGAGAGAAAGAGAAACAGGGAGAATTATATTTCTTAGATTCTAAAATTTATATTACATTCGCTCAGTGAAAACGGGTAACTTTACAATGAGCTAAGAAGCTCTGTACCTCCAGACTGATGATGAGAGCCTGATCCTTAAAATCTAACGATAAATTCTGAAAGTGTTCATTTCACTTACATTGGTGACCTGCATTTATCGGGAACGTTTACATCTCAGACCAGATGGATTAGTAAAATGAATTTGGTCCCATGTGGACCAAAGAATCTAATGGCCAAAAGCTTTGATGTCGTCAAACTACTAACCAAATAACACGTTGGATAAAAAGAAAACAGATGTACAGACACCCCTGACAGAGGCTTTGATCTCTTCTGTGGTGGCTGCCCGCCCATAAAGGACACTGGGAACTTTGTTGCTTTTCCTAATGAGTCTTCCCTACTTTATTAGGTTCACTGATTTCATGCACACCAAACAGGCGGGAAACGGCACTGCTTTCTAAGAAAGGACTTTGATGTTTTACCAATACTAGCCAATAAAACATTTCTCGTACTCTCAGCCAGTAAATAGCGATTATAGGATATCTTCATAAATACTGTGTTCAATCTCTGCTGCTGCAAGCAGAGAGCAAATAGAAAGGGTTGCAGCCAGGAGTCAAGAACATCTTGAAAGTCCTAATCAGACTCGTTCAGCAATTTGCTTTTGCTAGTTTATTGCACTTTTTCCCTCAAAAGTCATTGACTGTTTGTCTCACAATACTGTTAAATTTTAAAAGTAAATGGTAAGGCAAGATTAGGTGTCAGTGAATCCAGGAGAGCTGGTGCCATTCTTCCTCTTTTATATTTTGAGTACTTAGGGCGTTGAGAGGAGAGAGGCTAGCGAAATGGTGTGGATGTAAAAGTGCCCTCAATCCAGATATAGACTTTTGATCACAGGGATTTTCAGGATTACTTTGAGAAGAAACATCACACCAAAGGGTTTATAGGCATTTGCCAGTCTGCTTGTGGTGTGGAGAAGGTGGGTCACTGTGTCACAAACAGCCACGACTAACTGCAGAGAGAGGAGAGGGATCTTTGGAATCTGGACCAGTACATGCAGCACAGGCAAAAGTGGGGCTAGTCTGTTGTAGGAGTTGTGTACTTTACAAATAAATGCTTCGCCTTCAAGTTCTTTAAATTCTTGGTTTTATTGCTAAGCCTCAATGCCTTTTAAATTTTGACTGGAAGATGAAGAAAAATTGAGGGGGGGTATTATTCTTGTTAACTGATGGAGACGATTGTCATTTTATGTTTAATGTTTCACATGTGTCACCAAAGAACACTAACTTTGGAGTCCAAGGAACTTGGGTCAGGATCCTAGATTTCCCACTGACAACCATGGACATTTGGGAAAATTGCTGAACCTTCTTACTCTTCTGTGAGCTCATTTGTTAAATGAGATGATATCTAGAGTTTCTATTCCTATCTGTTTTAAATGTAAGAAATGATACAAATCAGTTATTGCTGTCTGATCTACAAAAGGAATACATGTGCCTTGCAGAAAATTTAGAAAAGACAGATAAGCAAAGAGTTGGAAATTTCTTTCACTTTCATTGGTCCATGATTCTTCATAATCTCATACACTTGAAGTCAAAGATTATTAGAGCAGGGAAATACTTGTCCAACCCTCTGAGATGGGAAGGCTGAGTAATGACTTGTCCAAAGTCACACAGCATACATCATTGAGCACTGTGCTTGCTCAGATTAGTTTTAAAATGTCCTCTGTTTCTGAATGGCATTTTTCAGACCTTTACTTTAAAAGTTCTCTATAAAACTATGAACGTAGAATCATCATTCCCTATTTGTGGATATGCTTGGTTGTATTTTGAATCTTTGGGGATATTTTTATCAGCTGTTGTGTCCAGCTGCTGGGGTCTCCAGAAAACACAAATAATATAAGAATCCGTGTACAATGCCACATCCAACTTGGCCTACTGGGTTTCTTTATGTTCTAAGACTACTAGACTACTGCAAGGACCATTCATGAGTTCTCAATTTTTTGGTCAGTGTACTGGCAGCTGTTCTCCAAGATAAGGAGGTGGCCTGATTTCACGTGGCCATTGATGTCTGTGGCAGACATAGTGTGGAGTCAGTGGCCAAACGATATCATGAGAGGCAATGACCAGGCTTAAAGGGTGGGGAACATAGATAGGCCTTGACCAACGATGCTGAAGATTGGGTAAGTGATGATGTGTGGGGATAGCTTAGGAAGATTCTCTTCCTCAACAGTCAGTCACACAAAATAAATAGGGAATCATTCTGATTTTTTTTTTTTTTTTTGGTCATTCCAACCTAATGATGCAACTACAGTCTTAGAGTGACAGGAGAGAGCCCTAGCTGAAAGGATTCTTCCCCTGTCACCCACATTCATTTCAAGTGACATTAATGTTGCCTTGGCAGTTGTAAGAGACTGACATTTGCGTCATCATTTCTGCAATTTTAAATTCAAATACAAGTTATAACATGCAAAAAATATCCTATTGTATCAGATAGAGTTCTTAGAAATAGCCATTTACCTCATTACTGTATGTCTCCTTCTGTGATAGATTTTTTTAAAATTTTTTTTTAACACAAAGGAAATAAAGATCTTCTGTTTGCTTACTTTCCCTGAATTCAGCAATATTTTACTTTGGAAGAAATAATGGCATATTGGACAAATGAAGTATTAAAAATGTAGCATTTATACATACTTTTCACTGTTTGAAAATAGATATTTAATAATTCTGGTTTATATGTGTTCACAACCTTTGGCCATTGTTATCCTCACTTCATGATATACACTCATATTTTTATCTGAAAGAAATTTTGATACATTTTTAGTATGCTTTCTTTTTTTCCAACAGTTAAATTTTTTTCCCTCAAAAAATAAGATATTTTAAAGGCTGACTATACTCTTTAATATTTTATTTGGATCATATATCTCCTATATTCCACATAGGAGAATTTGCATAGGCTAAGAATGTGCTCCATAGGAATTTCAAATAAAGATCCAATAATCTTACAATCGATATGTGCCTCATGCTCTATCACACTGCTTCAGTTTCAATAGAATATTTAAACACATGAATGAAAGTAAAACAATTTGCCTTGTCAGCTGGATAGTTTGTCAACACAATGTTTTAATTCTTGGATACGCCAGAATAGTCCTTTTTCATCCAGCTGTTTGGTATTAAATAAACATAACCTTCATATGCCATAAATCCTTAGAGCAAGAGAGTCTTGAATTGAGGATCCGGTTGCAGGGAGATGGCTTCTATTGGTTTATCCTCTCTCTCCGAGGCTAACGTGATAACATTTAACGTCTCAAAATTCTCAGCCACTCACAAGCTATAACAAGCAAATGTTTTTCTTTTTTCTTTCTTCCTTATTTTTAAAATAATGGAGTCATGTATAAGTCAGGGTAAAACCTTGGATCATGCTGCAGTTATTTTTCATACAACTTATTTCTACTAAAAAAAAAAAAAACCTGATAGTAGCATGCAATTAATTCTTAACTAGATACTGGTTCCTCCTCCACTAGCTGAAGACAAATGCAAGTTCCAATAAAACATCTAGTAAGGAGCTGGTAAATTAGGATGGGTCTATTTCAAGCTTACTTCCTGTTTACATAAGTATTCTAGTCTAATTCTGACTGGCATCCTGAAGTCAGTCTTTATTATTGCTTGTATTTTGGCATTAGTGCTTGTATTTTGAATATGTAGTTAATTTAAGACAATGCATTTAGCCTATGAAGAAAAATTCTGGAAATCTGAAGAAGATATCAAAAATGCAGAGAACTATTTTAGTAAACAGCCATCTTAGAGTGAAGGAGTCTAGCTAAGGGAACAGCTGTTAAGTGGTAGAATACCTTTGCTTGGTTCCTTTTTCAACAATCTGTCTAGGGTTCTACTTAGAACAGCAGTGCATATAAGTTACATTTGTCAAATGAACACTGGAGAGCTGTATGGATTAAATTTTGAAGCCACATTAAATCAGATAAATCTCATGAATACCGAAAAGTTAAATTTTGTGGAAGTTATTTTGGCATGGGATCTTGGCAAAGAAAAGAGAGATTTGCCTTAAAAAAACAAAAACAAAACAAAAACAAAAAATGATTTGTAAATCATACTATTTTAAACGAAGCCAAACCAGAAAATATTTTGAGACCCTTAGTAAAAGTATAGTTGGTCAAGACTGAATTCTAGGGCCTAGAGCCCTGACTAGCCTTGTCTGTTAAGTTTTGTTCTTATTTTGCTTGTGTTTGTTACAGCCAATTCATTTGTGATGGCCATTATCTTTGGGTTATTTGTATTGTGATAGAGTCTTATCCAGTCATTTAATAATGAAAGCAAGTTTGGATTTGCTTGCAGTCTTATAAATATATCCATTTAGTAATGAAAAGCTTGGAGGTGGCAATTAAAGGAATAGGTATAATTATATTTTATTTGAATTTTGCAGATGAAAATGAACTAGATAATGTCTTTTTGACTGTGGAGTGCCATTCAATGGGATAAGGACAACAGTGGCCTTTATTTACATTTATGAAGTGAGATAATTACAACTAAAAGCTGGGTTTAAAACTGGTACTTTTTTCTTTCTTTCTTTCTTTTTTATTTCAGCATATTATGCGGGTACAAATGTTTAGGTTACACATATTGCCTTTGCCCCATCTGAGTCAGAGCTTCAAGTATGTCCATCCCCCAGATGATGTGCAGCACACCCATTAGGTATGAATATACCCATCCCCTCCTCTCCCCTCCCCCCTGCCCGACACCCGATGAATGTTACTACTATATGTACATGTAAGTGTTGATCAGTTGATACCAATTTGGAGCCCATTCTACTAAGTGAAGTATCACAAGAACGGAAAGCTGGTACTTTTTAAAAATTGGGGATATACAAGGCAAATGCGGAGAGAATGCATTGCATTCCCATGAAAGTTTAAGGCCAAAAGGAAATTTGTATATTCAACATCTCTTAGTCTTATCTTTCTTCAATTTAGCAGAATGAAAACTTTCCTCAATGTGAGATATTCTAAACTTGCATATAAAAATAGATATATTGGGCTAATTTGTGTAAATTTTCTTGTGTAGCAGAAATAGATGAGACAGGGGAAAGAAGATCCTTCTGAACTAAAATTTAATAGCAATTAATCCATAGGTTTAATCCATAGGATAACTAGGGTAACTAGAGATTTTTTTTTAGGTGAAAGATAAGTAAACCCTGTCTCAGAAATTATTCTCTTGGAGGATATTTCCTAGGAAATGAAGCCACACGGTCCATCTTCACCCACCAGACCACAGTAGTAAGTTAATCTGGACCAATTGCCACATACACATTCAGTCATGGTGACCTTTAATTTCTAACAGCTCTAAAAGTGTCCATTAAAGCAAGATGGGAGGGAAAGAACTATAAAAAGCCAATATCGATTTTCAGAAAGATTGTTTGAAGATTAGACCCTTGGTCCTTATTGGACAAAACACTAATAGTAGGAAGCAGGAAGAAGCAATAGAAGGCAAAGTGCAATTTTTTTTAAAACCACAATTAAGATATTAACCAATTTTCTGAAATTAATATGGAACCCATTTTTGAAATTCTGAGTAATTTACTTGTGGTAAATCAAAAATATATTCTGTTAATGTAAAATATCTAAAACTATGTATAACAGAAGAAATCATTAACTAACTTAAGAATTAAAAGAATGCTGAAAGTAGAACCTATTATAGTTTTCTGGCAGTGTGAAATTTTGCAAGATCAAGAAATACATAACGCTTTCTTTGGATAAAATCTCCTTAAGTCTCATTCACTTTTTCAACACTTATTTTTATAGATTCTTTATTTTCTGTAGATTTCAATGACTATATTTATTAGTTCAGTTCTTTTTAACAATCTTACTTGGAGTTGATTGACATCAGTGAATGGTGCTATTGTACTTTAGTTAATGGGAGATGTGATTACAAGATTCAGTCTGCTCCTTTTTGTAAACTGATATTAAAAACAGAATTGAAACTTAAAATCCCTAATTCACTAATTAGCCTATCAACCTTGTCATAGAATTGTTTTATCAATACCCATAAGAAATTGTCTATAACAATGTTTACAGTGAACGAAGAAAAATAGCAAAGCATTTGAGTGTATTAAACCATGGATTTCTGGATCTTTTTTAAGACTTACTGAACTCTGACAATATTTCTGTTACAACTGTGAGACAGGTACATCTTACTGTACTTGCTTTCGAGATGGTCCCAAAAATATAAATTAGGGCTATGTAGGATGAATGGTATGACAGGTAATGATTATTATACAACTTTTTATTATGAGTTTATTGAAATAAATTCAACTTGAGATCAATGAAAGGATAGATTTGATACCTGCCCATGTTCAGTGCTAGAAAAACAAAGCTAGAGCTAGATTAGTTCTTGGCTTCCAGAAGTCTGGGGGAAAGAGATGTGGTAGGCCCTGAAAATAACTTGGCCTCTCTAAAATAAGAAATGACATACAAATCATTGAACCTTTTCAGATTTCAATTTTCTTTCTGTGACATAAAAAGATTGATGCTTCGATGTCTTTGAGGTCCCTCCCAGCCCTAACTCTTTATGATTATATAAAACTTACTCTTCCGCAGAAGTCCTTACATCTCTTCAGTTGTTTCGCTTGCTCTTCTAAGGACCAGCATCCAGGGGAGGATGCAAATATATTGTTCTGGGAGATGACAAAGCTTTACTGTTGCCCAAGTTTTCTAGTACGCTGTTGGCCTTTCTGACTACATTGGGGAAATGTTTGTAGTATAGCATCCCCAGAGCAGAGCATACAAAATCTCACATTTCCTCCTAGTTTATAACTGATCATTTTCAAATAGTACAGACCTAATACATGTGTGGAAAGAATGAATGAATAAATGGATGAATGCACAGTTAAAAGCATCATTCTAACATCCTTTGGAGTAAGTTAATAAATATTAGTAGCTCTATGCCTTTAAACATTTAGGTTTGCATTTATCCTCATTTTTATCCTAAATCAAATTCCCATGTGTGTATGTATGTGTCTGTGGTCTGTGTGTGCACGCATGTGTGTGTCTATATATGTGTATGTTAACACATGTATTTATATTGATATGTATTTTATTAATTTAAGGGAAATCTAAAAGAATGAATATATAGGATCTGTGATAATATAAAACTAAAGTTTCTCAGCTTAAAAAACTAATTTTGATGACTTTTCCTTTCCATATGTTATACTTGAACTTTTGCTAATCCACAGGAAACCTTCACATATATCAGAAAACGGTGCCCACAGCAGCCTCTGTCCCATCAGTATCTGGCTTAGTGAGAAATCAGTACCTTTTAATAATTAGAGAAAGACCTCCCTTCCCCAGTGTGGATCAGCTCCCCTCTAGGACTTAGAGATCTGAGGACAGGCTGGATTTCAGCTCCCAAATCTCTTCTTGGCTGCAAGCCATTGAACAGGGCAGATCCTGCCCAGCTGCAGCCCTGGAAAGTGTTTTGTTGTTTGAGGAGTGCATTTCTCTCTGGGTTACACAGTAAGCAACTGGAATCAACCTAACTTCCTGGAAGCCAATAAAAACCATTCATCTCAAGTGATGGACATGTTCTTTGAGGTGCACTTCCAGGAGGGGCATGGACTCACCTAGGACCAATAGGAAGCTGAGCAAGCCCTGGCTGAGCTATTGTGGGGTGGGAGTGTAGAAGGAAGGTGAAGACAGGTGTCCCTGGCCTCAGAGCACACAGTCTAGCTGGAAAGTCAAAACAGTGTAGCATGACTTCGAAGTCAGGCTCTGAACACGCAAGCATTTGGTTTTCCTCCTTCTTGCTTTATATAAAAAGGAGATTGGGTAAGAGGATTTCGAGTGTATCTACCTGGGGTAATAGGTTTCTTACTTCTAGGCTACAAAGAACAATGAGAAGTATGCTATTAATATCTCTAGTGCTCACCGTGAAGAAACAACCACAAAAGTAGTTGTTAGGTGCAAATGGCTGGGGAGGCTTCCTAGAGTAAGAGCTTAGCTGCACATGGCATAGGATGAAATCCTCAGGGAAGCATGGAGCGAATAATCCAGTATTGGGATGCTGTGTAGGAAAAGGCACAAGAGAGGAACTGCTATAAGCTGTGTGGAGAATAGTGAAAAGTCCAGGGTAAGTGAAGCAGGATGTTGAGTTATATAGGGCAAGGCAGGAAAGGCAAGCCCAGACTAGGGTCTGTCATTCCACTCCTTCGACTGATCACCGGCACGTGAACTGCCAAATGTGTGGTCAGGGATATGAGTTGGATCTGCAGCTGTCGAGCAGCCTGGTTCGATGTGTTATGTTCAGGGACTGAATCTAGGATTCCAGCCAACATCGTACCACGCTCTAAGCAACCAGCGAAACAATTAGCCAGCTCAGACACAGCACACTCATCCATGGGCACAGACCTCAAGAGGGAAATAATGCTGATATGTAATCTCAGGCCTGGCCCATGTTCTCCAACTTCAAAGGAGACTCCAAAGAGTGAAGTATTAGAAATGAGGAATTTTCCAGAAGAAGAGTGTCAAAATATTGACTCCGGCAGAATTGTAACCTAGAGAGAAAACTCGCTCCTCAAACAACAAAACAATTTACAAAGTAGCTGAAAGTCAGTCAGGAGAGAAAGCAGAGTTTGGGAGGGAAGCCAAGGAGCTTGCATTTCTGTAATGCTTGCTCTGGTGCCAGTGATAAACATTAGCGCACCCCTTCAGACCTCTGCCCGCTGGAGAGGTATCTAAGTGGCTGCAGTGCTCTCTAAACATAAATAATCTTAATCTTCAAATGCACAGTAGACACGTGGGAACAAGATTAGGGAGACTTTTTTTTTCCCTTGGCCCTTTATGGAAACTTCCAAAGGAACAAACTTCAGCCTACTATGGAAGGTTTACCTTAAGTAGATGTCTCTGGAGACCCAGGCATATCGCTGCACAGCTTACCAGGTTGGACTCACTCTTTTCCCATAATTGTGTCTTCTAAACTACAGAAGCTTTAGAAGTTAAGGGGTTTAACCCAGATTCAAAGGGGAAGAAAGGACTGGTACTTCAAAGGAACATAACAATGACCTTCAGCTGCCTTATGTGTCTTCTGTAAGATGTTTTTAACTTTGGTGGAGAAAAAGAATGCAATAGTCCCTGGGCAATATGTTTTGTTTTTTTGTTTTTTGGGTTTTTTTTTAGGAACTTGGATGACCAAGTTGTTAATGGTCAATGTCCATTCAAATGGAAATACAGATGTTCTCTTCAATCTGAAAGATCTTTGCTCTGAATGAGAAAATTCCTAAGTGTAAAATCTGTGCTGTTAGCACAGATCTCAGCTGTTTGTTTCATGTCAGTAGGTGAGTGTGGCTCAGAACGCAAAGTATTAAACTACGCATAGTGTTTGGATGGTATTAGGCTCTCTATTCTAATCAGATTCAGGAGGCTGAGAAGGAGAGGGCCAAAGAAGGGGTTGAGAGAAGAGGGGAATAAATCTTGAGAGGGAGGCAGACAGCTGGGGAGAAAAGGAGGGACGCAGCTGAGTTTTTCTACATTCAAGTGATTCTACACTCAAGTTACATTCTTGCATGGGCCCAATGTCTGGCTGAGAAATACTGCACTTCAGTAAGGAGGCTTTAGGAGGTCAAACTGTGGATTTATAATATCTCTGTATGCACATTTGGCTTCTCTTCACCTGAAATAAAAGCAGATGCTTAGAAATGATCCAAAGAAGGAAGAAGTGCTTTCAATTAAGCATTAAGAAAAGGCCACTTAGGAAGGTGTTATTATGCAAATACATACTGTAAACCTTTTAGCGTGAACCAGTGGGAGGCTATATCACATGTGTGTACAAGTTTTCCCATGATAAAATTTCCAATCTGATTTGGGGTACATTTTTCTTTTCCCTCTGGTTTCTTTTTTCTTGATTTCTGGTTTTCCATCCCATTATATTAATAAATTTTTTATGTGTTTGACATTCTAGATCAGGTTCAATAGCAGACCATAAAAAGGAGATATCTCAAAAATTAGTATTTCCTTAAGAGTCTCTGAATGCAGCAGAGAAAACATAAACAAAAAGCCTTTCCCTTTCCTTCTCTGCCCCTCCATGCCCCATCTCACCCCTCAAGTCCTCTAAATGGCAAAGTTAACACTGGGAAGAAAAGTTTTTAGTGCTTTCCATAGAGACAAAGGATGCTAGTTGAGAATCTCATGTTGGTGGTGACCTCCCAGTTGGAAAGGTATTCTTCCTCAGAGACCGTGCTGTGCTGTTAGGAAGTAAGAGGCATTAGCACACCATTCACTATCTTCCAGAGGCCAATTAGCCAGTTTGGCATATCCAGATCCTGGGGTCCTTTCATTTTCTCTTTTAGCAGCTTGCCTTTTGGTCATTTACCATGCTTCATTAAGAGGGGTAAGACTCAGATCTGTCCATTTGGCTCACTGTTAGAAGCTGTGATGGAAGCTTCCTTGGGGAAGGCAATTGAAGCCATTGAAGGGAGATGTGGGGATTATCCATGGATTAGGATTATCTAAATCAGTGGCTTTCAACTCTTTTAACTAGGAGAATCCCCTTTACAGGTAAAAAAAAGAAACCCCGTGCCCTCCAACATGACAGTAATCACACTGTTAGTATCTGTTGAGTAAGGCAAACGTGTTCATATGAAAGGGTTGTTCATCTTGTCTTTAGAGTCCTCAAACACATTCTGTTCCTTTGCCAATTCTTCTTGGAAAGACATCTTTCCTAGAGCATCAATACTGTGAATTCCTGTGGTTCAAGAAAAGTAATGAAGGTTTACAGAAGGAGACCAGTATCTATCATCTCTTGGAAACTGTTCCCCATCCCACCCCCACCCCCACACACAGATTGCTCAGATGCTTTGGAATAATGAATGCTAAATACCAAAGGAAAAGAAAAAAGAAAACATCTCTCCACCAGTTTTCTATAGGTGTTGCCATCGGAGAAGGCTTACATTTTCTTGCTTAGTGATGATTCAATATGTGTGTGAATCAGAAGGAATTGAAATCAACTGTGAGAGTGCTCAAAACAATGGGAAGTATGACCCTAACATGTGTTTTAGCAATATTTTTGCCTGTTTAGTGAATGGAACTCACGGTTAGAATTTCAGAGTACAAGAAAGAGGGCATGTTAACATCGGGAACAATTACAAAGACTTGCACAGTACTAGCAGAACAAATTTTCTTTTCTCTGAGTTATGATCCATATTTGAATGTTATTTCTCTTTGTTGATTGTCCTAAAAATTATCCTTAGTATTTGGGCTTCACTTCTTCTCAAGAAATAACTTTGTCTTCTTTATCATCAAGAAAATTGAGGTCATCAGATGCGAACTATTTTGAGTTACTAGCAACATGCTTTCTGGAGGCTAAAAAAGCTGTTCTCTGTCTTTTCATGTGTTCTTCTCAGACTATCTCATTCTTTTCCTATTTGTCGATGTGTCCCAAATTGGTATCTCTTGCCTCGCCTTCTCTCCCAAGTTTAGACTCATATATGCACCTATCCTCTTGTCACATGTACGTGGATTACCACAGTACTTCATACTCTTTCCTCCCTAATCTGTTTCTCTTGAGAAATTCCTCCAAGCATCCAGGGTAGGAATCTGGTGGCAACCTAGATAGACTTCTCCCTTTCCTACACTCCACACACCCAATTAATCCCCAGGTACTAATTATTATACTTTCTGAGTATTGGTCAAAACCATTCCCTACTGTTTAGCTATATTTCCTTCATTCGGGTTCTCACAATCTTTCTCTTGGATGCCTACAATGACTCTTAATGACTCTCCATTGCCTAAAAACAATTTGTCTGTGAGTATGACATTCAAGACTTTTTGAGATCTTGGCTCTCTATTTCCAGCTGCCATTCTCCATCTCTACTTTACCAAACTGCACACATCAAGAGATTGCTCTAATTCCTTCTACTTAAAATCTCCTTCCCAACGTTTCTTCATATGGTTGACTCTAATCCACTTTCCCTGAACTTTATGACCAAGCCAACAGTGCCTCTCTTCTGTGATCCTATTATAGCTTATGTATACCTGCTTCTTATCACCTGTGTGTTATATTATATTGTAATTGAGGTGTCAGCATCAACCACCAGACACGAATGAAGAAACCTCTAGGAGGTGATTCCAGACTAGCTGTCTTGTCACCCTAGCCTTTGCAACTTCCCAACTGAGTCTCTAGGCATTGTACAGAAGTGCCCATCTGTGCCCATCTTCACTCTAACCCACGGAATCCATGAGCGTAATAAATGGTGGTTTTATACCACTGGGTTTTGGGGTGGTTTTGCAGCAGTAGTAACCAGAAACACACACACACACACACACACATACACACACACACACCCGAACTCCATTCATTAACCCTTTATTGGTTCTTCTTCCCTTAATCTCACCTCCTCATTCTTTCATTGTGCTTCCTGGGATCACATCCTAAACAAGCTACTTGCACCCAAATCTTTGTCTCAGGAACTTTTCTTTAGTGAAATCCAAGTTAAGATATTGACCCGCCCTCATCACCACAATTTATTCAGATAAATGCAAAATATTTTAAAATGCTTTAAATAATACTTTAAACAGGCTGAGAAAAAGGCTAAAACTTGAACCAGGGGTGGCAGTCTCAAGAAAGCCTAAAGATCTCAGAAGGCAGTTAGCTGGGCAGACTTATGGGTCCAGTAACACTTTTGCCTGGAGCCAAGGAGATTTTTAGAGGTTGTTGCAATGATAGCAAATTAATAGAAGGCATTGAGATAGAAGACACATTTTCCTTTGTGGAACATTTTTCACTTAGAGAAAAAAAATAACTTTGATTCAAAAGACTGAAAGCATGCCTTTTAAATATCTTAGACTTCTTTTTCCATAATATTTCTAGGTAACTATTTAGAAAGGATTGATTTGACCAAGAGAAAATCAAGGATTAAGATGGCAATGGTGGTGCCATTAGAGTGAAGTTATTAATCTTTCAACACGTGGAGTGTTCTTCCTTCCTAAGTATAATAGATTCAGTCATGTGGCATCATTATGGATTGTATGTGTATGGGTGTGTGTCTTCACCAGAAATAGGAGAATTTGATGCTCAGAAAGCATTTGCAAATGAAGAATTCACAGACAACTGTCCATATCAACCCAGTTTCCAACCGTATTCATAATAAAGATACCTACAAAGGTAGAGTAAGTCAAATGCCTATTTATTTTTACATGACCACATTCCATCACCCAACACCCACTTGCATGTCATCACCTCACTCATTTCTTTATCACGTTTATCTGAGTTCCTATTTAAATATCTGGAGATAGTTTAAATATCTGGAGATAGCTGTGGCCCAGGATCTATCACGGTGCCTGAGACATATTTATAATATTTGTCGAATGAATAAAGCAGTGTCATAAAGCCAATGTATCCCATCATTTAGATCATAAATACTGTTCATTCCTGTTTTGTTGTCAGTACTGTGCCCCACCTAGAAGTGACCCTGGATTGCAAAACTGCAATGAACAAAACCCAGACTGAGTGTCTCTCTTAAATACAGGCAGAAACAGACTCCTGTGTTAACAAGCATACCATCCAGATAACCTGTGTCTTTAACCACGCTGCAAGGAGGTTTACCTATTGCCTAGACAGAAATAAGTTGCTGTTTATAAGTTTTATTTAACGCATGATCACTGAAAATATGAGAGACAAAAGGCAAAAATATTGCTGAAATGATGGCAAGGATTCACTATTTGGTTGGATGCCAAGTGAAAGTCAGTTCCAGTTGTTCCATTAAGAGTGAAAACTTCAAGCGTTGCCAGACATTACTATCTGCTTGTGTAATTTGGCATAGTTGTTATTAGGACAGGACTACAATTACAAGGCTAGTACAGCAAATACTTTGCCAAGCGGTATCAACTATAGAAGGCACAATAGCTTCAAAGAGTGGCACAATATATGTAATTATAGTAAACGCTAACACTTATTTAGCACTTCCAACACGCCAGGCAGCTTTCTAAGTGATTTATTTACAGTGATTTATTTAATTCTCACAACAGCCTTACATGGTAGATGTATTCATAGCATTCCCATTTTACAGGAGAGGACACTAAGGCACAGAAAGGTTAAGTAGCCTGTCCATCATTATTAACATTGTGAGTGGCAGAACAGAGATTCAAACCCTGCAAATCTGTCCCCAAGATCCATGCTCTCAATTATCATACGATACTGCTTCTTGTACCCATTATTATTAACTGTTCCAATACCATGCAAATGCCTGTCTTTGACGATATGTTAGAAATATGATCAAACAAATGCAAAAAAAATAGACTTGCTTTATCTTCAAGGCTAATTATCACAGACTTAAGGCTCACAATGGTGCTGGAAGAATTTTCTAACCAAAGTTTGCAGTATTTTATCAACACTGTAGCTAGCCCCATAACACTACCTGAAACTGTTCAACGCTAAAAGCATTTTTCTGGTCTGTATTCATTTTGGTGGGATATTGTTTATAGTGAATCTAGTAAATAACATGTGAATAATCAGCTGTAGTTTTACAGTTGCTCGAGACCATGCGTCTGCTCTCCATAATCTTTAGTTACAAAGAAAAATGTAAATCGCTTGGTACTGAAGCTCCAGGAAAGGCGGTACCTGGTTAGCGTAAGTCCTTTGTGTGTATTTGCACAGAGCAGATGTTCAGTTAGTAAATTAACCACCTCCTACATTGTGTTGCCCTGCACTTTCTCATTCCTGTTTCTTTGCTTTTTTTCTATTATCATTGGCATCCATACATTAACATACTCTCTTACATCCACCATTTTTGAGTGGTTTCTGCACCTGCTGCTGCTAACGGAGACTTGAATCTCACCTCAGCACACCTCTTCTCTGGCAGCCTTATCTTACTTCCGTATTCCATTAGGTTAGTTGCAGGAAGAGAAACTCTCTGACTCTGAGTTGCTGTTTACCAATCTTAATTCTCCCATCTCTCTTTTGAAATGAAGCCATCACTTTCATATCAATCTAATCTCCAATTCCTCCTCCTTACTCTTTAAAGCCTACAGCCCTTGGTTCATGCACTTCTCTTTCACTCCAACTCCAGCAGCCTCACCCGAAGAAGCAAAGTCTCTGCAGTCACCTCCACACGCTGTAACCTTGCAATTCCACGAGCATCACTGGGCGGCAGTCTGGATCTTTTTTATTTCCTGGAGTGCTTCCTTTGGAAGTTGTCAACCCCAAAGCCTCATTCTGATCTCAACCTCCCGTCCTGAGTCTCTCCCTCCTTATTGTCTGACACGCACCTTCAATTCCCTGGTATCCTGGTTTCTCATCACCTTCAAGCAGGAAAACCTCCACACTGAGTTAAAGAGCTACAATTCACCTTTTCTTTTGCATCCCTGCGATGGCTATTTACTGCTGCACAAAATGCCACAGCTTTGCAGGTAGGAACCATTTCCCGTTGGAGCTCCCTAACCTTAGTGGGCTCTATTACTCATTCTTAGACTTTTCCTTCTCCATTCCTTAGTGATTCCTCTAAACCTTTCCCATTCATTTCAAACTCTTACTCATTTTTAGCAGACTGTATTGTCTCCACCGCATAACTATCAGTTACGTGCCATCTCAGCTTCCTAGGCACCCCACATCAAGTTATCTACTGTCACCATGATCTTCACCCCATTATCTACTGCCACCATAATCTTCACTCCATTTCCATCAGTCTGAAGTCGGTGTGTCCTCCTAATCAAGACTGCCTTCACTTGTGACTTTCACCTAGTCTTTTGAATTCGTGCTTCAGTGATTTTCTTATCCCTTTCTCGGAATTCCAACGTACTTTCCTTCCTTCCTTCCTTCCTTCTTTCCTTCCTTCCTTCCTTCCTTCTTTCCTTCCTTCCTTCCTTCCTTCCTTCCTTCTTTTTTGTTCTTTCACTCCAACATCCCCTCCACTTAAATGCATGCTTAAGTCTTTCTTATCCTGATTAAAAAAACAAACACCACAAACCAAAATAACAAAAACAACAGTGAACAGAAAAACCAAAATGTACCCCAAACCAATTCTCTTTCATCCCAAGCTATCCCCATCAATCATCCTTTTTTCCTTTTCAGGAGAATGTCTCCAAATGACATCCCTGTCTTTCTACATGCCATCCACACTCCTGAAATATCTTTGCCTGCCAAGACCCTCCAGGCTGGGTTGGGGCTTCTCCCTTGAATTTCTTTGGGGCACTGCACCTGTTTCCACCACTGAAGTTCCCTCATTCTATTTGAGTACTGGACAAGGAGACCCTTCAGAGCATAGAACGTATCCTGTTCATTGTTGTGTCCCTGTTTGCCTGGCACAATCCCTGGCACATAGGATAGTATCAGTGTTTGTTAAATAAATATTTCCATATAGA
>NW_012148664.1:179073-187765 GCF_000956105.1 Propithecus coquereli | reverse complement strand
TTAGAGATAACGTAGTTGGATTCAAAAACAGTAAAACACAGGCAAATTAGATTAATATTAATAATATACAATTTCTTTTATAAAGTTGTTGGACTAGTATATCAGGGAAATGGCATGCCTCCTGATATCAGCAAAGCATTTTAGAAAGACTTAGTGACGTTCTTTTAGACTGGACGGGTTCTGGGATTTTTGATAGGGTCTTATTTTGGCTGAGCAAGTGACCTTTGAGAATGTTGATTAGTGAATGAATATGGATATGGACCTGGAAAAAGATCTCTAATTTTGTCATTGAGCTCTTCCTAAGTAACATTTTAATTAAATGAAATCAAAAGTCCTTAACAAAAAGTCCCAAATGACTTGCTTATGAAGCCTATGGGCATCACAAAGGTGAAACAAAGAGCAAATATCTGGAGAGATAAAGATGCAGAAGGCTGGAACGATGGGTAAAGAGAGGTGTGTGTAAAATGAACAATATTAGATATAACTGGGGCAAATGTCAACCCTTTATTTAAGCTTAAAAAAACTCCCAAACCCTGCTGCACACGAAGGAAAGTCTAAGAATTCTTGTTCATGTTAAGAAGACTTCTTGTTTATAGATGATCATAAGCTTAATATGAACCCTCAGTATGGTGTAGGTGACAAAAAGACAAAGAACAGATAGATATATTGTAATGACAGTCTGTGTTATATGGCCCAGAACAAGGGAAGAAAAGTCCTACTGTATCATACCTTGCTCAAAGCAGATGTGGAGTATCTTGTTTACTAAGGAGGGCTGTTAACACATCGAAAGCATATGGAAGAGACCATTTAGAGATCTCAAAACCTTTCCCAGTGAGAAAATGTTGAAATAATGAAGGAGATATATCCTGGAGAGAAGAGTATATCTTTCTTACTTGCTTTCAAATATTTGAAGGTTCATCATGTAGAAAAGTGAACAAACATTTTATGTGACACTTCAAATAACTTTTCAGTTATACTTATCCTCTTAAGGTTTCTCACAAAATAGTAATGGTATAAGAAAGAGAGTAAGAAGAGTGTGTTGATTCATACCCATACTTTTATTAAGTTGACTCAGAACTTAATTTAGAGAAAAATGTTAATTTTTATCAAGAACCAAAAGCAAAAAGATAATCTCACCTACTATCTGTGTGCACTGTTAAGGTACACTGTACACCTTAAAATACCTTATAATGAACATATAAATTATAAAATTATAGTACATTATTGTAAATAATACAATAATGTATCTTAAAATACATTATAATGAACCTAAAATAGGTTCACAAGAAGTCATCTAATGAGTTGAGAAGCTATCATATGATCAGTTCCCCAAAACTTGCAATAACATAACAGAATTAGGGTTAATTCCTAGAACGTTGTAGGGATAGTTTCAAGTTAAACCAAAGTTGAGCCATTAACATTCAGTAATAAAACTCACATGGAATTCATTAGCATAAGTGGTGAAATCCGTTAGGAATAGTCACGCAAATATTTTAGATAAATTAATGGACATAGATCTAAGATGGGTTTTGAAGGAAGATGCTGTTCTTGGGAATTTTCTTAACTTCTTGGCATGGATGTCAGAGAGTAACAACAGCCTTTTTAAAACTGTCCTTGTATGTTCATTGTGACAGGGATCTGATCCGACGTTGTTATTCCCTTGTGAGTGGTGGTTCTCCTCCTCGAGAAAAATACATAGTGTCTGTGTGTGTGTGTGTGTGTGTGTGTGTGTGATTGTGTGTAGCATCTAGATATGTATAGATGTATAGGTACGTATATCTATAAAACAAAATTTAGATTAAAAGAAAACAACTACAAAAGTATGGAATATTTACTATTGATTTCATTCCTTTTTCTGGTTCCTTACTACATGATTTTAAACCTGAGAAGACTTAATCACATCACCTGTTTTGATAGAAAATAGCAACTGAAAAGAAATACCCTGGTTTGAGTGGGCCCTGGAGCCTGAGAGTGTGATGGCTTGAGAGTGTGCTTAGAAAGAGGAGGAATTCAGTTACTCTGGGTCAATGCCACATGCTAATTTCATTTCCCTTGCTTCTTTAATAACCTTCATGTATTAGTAAATTAGAGTCTGGGGAAAAAAAACAAAGGCAGCGAATGCTTAGGAGTAACAAAAACATTGCTAAGTTATAACATCTGGACTTTATCACCACAACCTTGACGTCAGGACGCAGCCCAGATGTTAACTATACGAACCATCTAACATTTGGTTGAATGTGGTCTTTCCTTTAATTTGCAAAATCCTTGTTGCAGAAATCCAGGAAAACATAACAGCTTAGGGATATAAGTAGTCTAGCAAATATTTAGGAGACTAGCTTTGGGATTACAGGTGTATTCATCTCCTCGGAATGTTGTGGTTACCTCCTTGGAAATCCCACTCTCTTCTTCCCCCCACACCTACCCCAGCCCTCAAATAAAAAGGAATAAAGAAAAGAATAAAAAGCACTTGGAAAACATAGCAAGAGGGGAAACTGTGAACGTAAAAATGAGGCGTAACTAGTCCTTAGCCTTAACAGACATACGGGCACAAGCTGGGACACTCTTCCTACCCATTCAAGGGCAGACTGCCTTTCTCAGTTGCAGCTTGCTGGGATGAGCTTCCCAATTTCTATGTTCTACGTATGTCATTTCAAAGTTTCTAGATAACTGAAGAACACGAGAAGATTGATTAGAATGTAGATGGAAAAAAACCCATGAACTGTATCTCATATTTCTTTCCACTTTCAATCATCACAATGAATGCAGGTGTAACAGATGCCTCTACACCTTTTACAGTTGTACAGGTAATGAGGCTATGCTACAGGGCTTGTCTTGCGATGATGATTTAAATAAAATGGAAAAAAATTTTGTTAGCTATCTTCTAACTCACCCCCATGCCCAACTGTCAAATATCACTGGAAACTACTGACTAGAAAATGATAGAAAAATAAAAATGGTAGTTTGAAGAAAAAAAGGATCTGAGAGTATAGGGAAAGGGGTAGAGATTTTTGACCTATTCACAGATGGAAGTTCTAGACATAGCATGTGTTCTTTTTGGTAATTTCATGAGCTGGGGTGTGACATGACTATTAATAAAAATCATTTAGCATTTAACAAAATATTAAGAGTTTGTTTAACAAATACTTAGAAAGCGGAATAGTGATGGTTAAGGCCACAGATCCTGGAGATTGATGATCTGGATTCAAATTCTGACTCTTTAACTTACTATATGATCTTGTAAGATTTGTCTAAAATACCTCTGAGAGTCAATTTTTTTAAATTATAAAACGTGGATAGTTAGACCTACACCTCATTGTGTTTTTGTGTGAATTAGTGATAAATGTATGAAAAGCTTACAGCAATACCTGCTACATAAAATGAACTCAACAAATGACATTATTAATTATACTAAAGGCAGGAATGAGTCTGTCCATCTGTGTATCTGCTGACTTAAGTACTCAGCAAATAGTTTTTGAATATATAAATGAATGGATGGATGAAAGAAGAAAGAGTAAGTGAACAGATTTGGAAGTTAACACAACTTTCCTCTTTGGCCAAGGGAGATTACTTTGAATTTCCTGACCTGGCCTGGCCAGTTTTCACTGTCTCTGTACCCTTCACCAGGGTTCATGATGTTCCCTCCTCTTCTACTTTTGCCTGAATTTATTAACACGGCCCCCTCCCCACTTCTGTCAGGATCACTTCCCAGACAATTGCAGCCACAGCTTCTTTGAAATGCCTACAGCACCATTATTATCTCTGGTCACCTCTGTAGCACTTGGTAGAGTGGCTAACATACGGGAAGTACTCAGTATTTGTTAAATGAAAGAATCTTGCCCTTTTCATTGTTTAATGTTTAACATACCTATCTTGAGAGTAGGGCCTGTGTCCTATACCTTTTTGCTACAACACAGCATAGTAATGAACAAATACTACAAATAGGCACACAGCATAAGTGGGTTTGAAGGAAATTTAGAGATAACATATTTTACCCCCATCTCTACAGATGAGGATGGTGAGGATTATATAGGATATTGACATACTCAGGGTTGCAAGAGCTAGTTTAGTCATAGAGTGGGGTTTACAAGGTGGACCTCTTGATTTATGATTTTCAACTGAATGGATGAAATGAATATATGGCAAAAAAAAAAATCCTAAAGGAGGCTTATAAGTGATCACATGTACCGTACTTATGACTATGCAACTTAAGCTTTCACAATTCCTGAGAACTCACACAAGGTCTTACTTGGACTAAATTATTGCAAGAACAATGACTTTTCTTGTTACCAATTTCTAAAATGGTTTCACTAGTCAAGAACAGGGACAGGCTCTTTGGAGACAGGCATAGCTGCCCTGGAGCAAACTGACTACCAGTGACATATGATTAGTGTGCAGAGGTAAGGATGTTCTTTAAACATGTTTTGCAGTCTCTGATCCTCTTTGCTATTTGCAATCTGTGCATTGTCTTGTTTGTATTGGAAGATATGATCAGGGCCAACTCCCACCATGAACTTCTGTAGCACTGTAATCAGGATGCCTCAAATAGCTGTCTATGGTGGTCATGACTTGTATCACAAAACCAAGTTCTTTATTAGAATTTTCTATCTAATTTGTCACTCAGTTACCAGAATCACATAAGCTTACCATTCAAAAAAAAAAACCAAAAAGTCTGACATGCCTATTGAACAAGTGACTTTACAGCTATTGGTAGGAATGATCTTGTGTAATATAATCTATTTTATATGTTTCAGTCATCATGAGAATGTATGCTCTGGTTAAAATGCAGATTGCTGAATAATGAAATGTTTGCTGTATTCAGCATTAAAAATTATTTAGTGGAATATCCTGATTATATCGGAAATGTTAACTTGATTCAGGATATGATATTGACTTTATGTCAGCTACAAAAAAGAAAAGAAAATAAAAGCAACAGAGGCTGTGGGAAAGCATCATGCTGAAGGTAGAATGTTCTAATCCTAACCAGCTGTCCTTGCTTGAATGCATGGGAATTTAACAGCAAACTCTCTCTCTCTCTCTCTCTCTTTCTCTCTCTCTCTCTCTCTCTCTCTCTCTCTCTTTCTCTCTTTCTCTCTCTCTCTCTCTCTCTCTCATAATGTGTTTAGCCAGGAGCAAGCTTTGTATGCATTTTACCAAAGCAATGAAAAAGCTGTTTTCTAGCTACAAAAGTACCTAAGAAAATACAAGAGGGAAATCATCAAAAGCCAACTTGAAATAAAATATATGTAAGTACAAACAACAGACTTCTCCAAGGCCATTAAGTGGCAGGCAGCCACAATTAAGTAATTACTTAACCACAGCAAGTTTCAGTTCAATTGCACTGTGTTTGAGGGGCTACTATCCCAACTGGAATCACCCAGCAAATCACAAGTCCAAGGGTGACAGAAACAAAACATTCCAGTACCTGAAGATTAATAGCCTAAGCATCACACTCGGAACTCTTCAGATCTTTCAAATTCCCTCCTTCACATTTTTTTGTAGGGCCTGACAAATTATAAATCCTCGACTTCACAAAGGAAACTGCAGCTTTACTCTGAATCTCTTGAAGTAACAGATCAAGGGACTACATAGAAGTATAGGAAAGAAATAACATTTTTACTATTTGTTTAAGAAAATAGGCTCTGAAGAAAATATGAAGATGGGAGAGAATTCAGATTTCTGTTTCTAAAAATAGTTACCCATATATATATATCCCCATTTATTTACAATATCTACTTCCTGATTTTTACTTAAGCCCTATAAGGTTACAGGGCACCATGGACTTTGGATTCAGGAGAATGGAGCGCATATCCAAATTTAAACTGTTGCTAGTTAAGTGACTTTTGACCAATTACCTAACGTTTTGAGCTTGAGTTTTCTCATTTAGAAATGGACAAAATGACATCTGCCTTAAGTGGTTGTTGCAGCATTCAAAGAGATCAATAACTTCTACCCACTGTTGGAATGTAGTACGTCCTCAGTGAGAATTAATTTCTATGTCTTCTTATTATTTTATTTTCCATGTATACAAGGGTCTGTTATTTCTCATATGTGCAGGAGACAGTCTAGAGTTAGACTCTAGAATACTCAATTTAATTTTTCAAGTAAGGAAATAGAGAAAATAAAAAAGGATAAAAAATTACAATTATGAAACTCCCACTTAATCACTCCAGTGGCACCTGGCATGAAAAATTATGAATACAAAAGACCTGCAGCTACCCTAATACCATCCAACACAAGAAGTTATTAATGCAAAATGCCCACGGACTATCCAGCGCTGCAAATGGCAACGAACCATAATGTTCTGAATTGAGTGCAGTTAGAATATCTTAATTTTACAAATTTTACAAAAACATGTGAACACAGTGCTAGGGTTCCATTTCCTCTGGGCCTTGGAAGAGTCTATGCAAGATGGACCCTGAAAGTTCATTAGTTTTGTGATAAATCCACCTCAGGCTGTGGATATAAGGAGGAAGAGCTTTATTATTGTTATTATTATTTAAAAACTAAACACACTACAATCTTTAAAAATTTCACAATTCCTTCAAACCTATCATGTTTCCTTCCCACCTGCCCTACTTAAATTGTAGGCTTGTTTCTTCTAAGAAATGTAGACTTGTTTCTTTTGAGAAAGTGATGGGAATGTTGACTTATTTGAACTGCTGTGTGTTATTCTGTCTGAAAAAAAAAATACTGGTATGCTATGCGGGTGCATACCAGCACTAAATACACGTACAAGAGATGGTTTTTTCTGTTCAAGTAGATTCCTACCTAATTGGGTGGAGAAGATTAATATATGAAATAGCAGCAAATAAATGATATAAATATAAAGAAGCATGTAATTAATTATGAACTTTTTAAAAAAATCAATAAGTGCTACAAGACTTCAGATGAAATGGACATCAGTAGAGGTTGACACTGTTCTAACATTGTTAAGAGCAAGAGAATTAAAAGGTGGATAGGATTTGGATTGAGGGGATCATGAAGCAAACTACAGAGGAGAAAATGAACATACTGCTTTAGTGGGACAACAAGGAAACAGGTATAACTAAGTAGAGTGTATGTAGGTAACAGATGATCTTCACAAACAGGCAGAGGTGTTTTAATTTGAGATGCCTGGAAATTGCATGATCTTGATGGTTTCTGAGCAAAAACAGTGACAAAGTGAAGAGAGCAGTGGGATGAATGATGCGTTGAAGTGGCAGATGCTGGAGTCATAGAAACCAGTTTGGATGACCTTGACTTTATCCAGAAGAAAAAAGAAGAAAATGGTACTTAGTGCTATGGAAGTGGATGGAGGACTAGAAACAAAAGGGCAGACGCAGTGACACACAGAATGTAGAATGAACAGGATTTGGTCACTGACTTGCCATGAGGGATAAACGGGTGGTGAGGTGACCTGTACAAAATGACAGACTCTAAAGAGTAGATAATGGGGTTGATCTTGGAATTGTCTATTTTAATCTGATGTTGCAACATACCCAACATCTACTGGAAAATGTCCAATAGATGGTTGGAGAAGAATTAGAGTTTAAAGTTGAGAAAAGGGCAAGATAGGAAGGAAGGAAAAAGAGAGAAAGGAAGGAAGGAAAGAAGGAAGGAAGGGGGGAGGGAGGGAGGAAGCAAGGGAGGGAAGAAAAATCCAACTGATGCTGGATGGAGAAAAGTGTAATTATTATATAATTTCTATATGGTAGTTTGAGCTTCAGGAATTAACAACACAGAAGCAAGAATATATATAATCTATAAATAATTTATGAAATTACAATATATGTTATTGTACAAAGGAGGGGTTACTGATTCAAATAGCTTCTGAGTATTTTGATTAATTCAAAAAGAATGTGAACTAGATGTTTTGTCTCAATTTCCCAATATCTATTTTACCTTTTAATAATAGTTGGTTCTACACAAGATGTACTTGTATATTTTAACATATAACATTAATGCATGCATTTCTGTATTAGGCAATATGTGTACGTGCCTTTTGGTTTATATATTTGTCCACTGATTAAATCATTCAAATCAAAGGTCTGTGTCTCACGCACTGTTCTAGGCATTAGGAATATCAAGATGCACAATAGTAAGTTCCTGGCTTCACACAAGAACTTACATTCTAGAGGGAGAGAGAGACAATGAGAAACATATATAACGTACTAGGATAAATGGATTGCAATTGGTTGACAGGAAATGCAATTTTAATACAGTGATCATACTGGCTTCTTGCAGAGGGAACATTTAATCAGAGACCTGAGTGAAGAGAGGGAGAGAGCCACATGGCTAACAGGAAAATAATTTTGCAGGATGAAGGAACAGCAATTGCCAGGAACACCAAAGAGGCCAGAGTGTATGGGATGGAATGAACTGGGGAAAGGATATAAAAAGGTGAGGTAGGAGGAGTAGGCAGGACACAGGTCAGGCAAAGACTCCTTGGTAATAGAAGGGATTTTGCTGCACGAGGGAAAGATATTATAGGGCTTTGAGTTGAGGAGTGGCAGGATATAATTTATGTTTATAAATATCACTCTGGTCACCACGTTTGCAATAAATTACAAGAGATGGGGCAAGGGCGAAAGTAGGGAGCCCTGTTAAGAGGCAACTGTAAGAATACAGGTGCAGGATGATGGTGGCTTGGCCCAGGGTGGCAGCAGTAACAGTGGTGACAAGTGGCCAGATTCTGGATGCAAGTGTTTCATAA
>NW_012148664.1:172787-178353 GCF_000956105.1 Propithecus coquereli | reverse complement strand
ATGTACGCACAGCAATATAAACAATAATATTCATAACAAAAGTGCTCCTATTAGCAGATAGCTGGAAAAAACCTAAATGCCTCTCAACAGAAGGAACAAGCAAATTATGGTGTACTTATATAACAGTACTAAGAATAAACAAACTTTATGTTTAAACATGAATAAATTTCAAAAGTATAATTTCGAGCAAAGAGAGTTGTAGAAGAGTGTCTGTAATATGGTGTACTTGAAACTTTGATGTGCAAAATAATAATTAATATTATTTTGGGATACTTAAATATGTAATGAGTATAAAACCAGTCTGAAAATAGTTAAACACCAAGTTCAGGATTGGAGAATTTCAGGGGGAGTCAGAGAGAAGGGAGGGAGGGATGGAGGGAGGGAAATGTGATCCTGAAGGGGCACACAGTGGGCTTTAACAGAAATTGTAATGTTTTATTACTTAAGTTAGTGGTAGACACATGAGTATCTTGCATGTCTAAGATATTCAATAAAAATACTACTATCTCTAGTTAATTGATAACCTACACAATGATATTTTTGGAGAAAAGCTTTTTGCTAAGCAAAGATAATTTCAAATGTTACCCAAACGATATCGAATCAAAACACAATGAGTATGTTGTAAAAACAGCAACTTAACCCACATTAGACACTGGGATTGAGTGTCCCAGGGTACAACTGCATGGCCCATTAGCTATAGCAACATCACCTTCATTTTACAAAAGCAATTAGTACATACTTCAGTCTTCAAAGGGAAAAAAGATTACCTACTCTTAAAAAGTTATTAAAAGCACTTGGCTTTTGACCTTTAGAACTCAAATTTGTACAAGGTATGGTTCATCTTTTTCCTATAGTCATAAACGTTGTCAAATGCTATTTTCCTAAACTCCATTTAAAAACAGAGACGTTATATACGTTTTTGTGATTTAAAAACATACATTTTTGTTTTGAGACGAGGGTTCAAATAATGGTCTTTTATTCATTCAAATTAGTTTAAATTTGATTAGGGAGAGAAACTGGGAACAAGGAAAAGAAAGTATTCACACACAAGGACAAATTATACATTACGAGCTTATCGAATTCAATATCTCACTTTAAGTACAAGCGTGTGGATAAGGGAAAATAGTAGACAACCACAGAAGTTGTTTGAGAGTGGAGGTATGTGTGGGTAGGTGGTAGAGATTAATGAGGACAGAAGGCCATGCAGGTTCAGTAAGAGAATACTTTCTGCAGCAAAGTGGGAGTCGTGCTCAGGGTCACAGAAATAAAAACATATTCTGTGAACTGGCCTCACGAGAATGGGAGCTAGGAATGTGTGTGGTGGTGGCCGAAAAAGTGGATGTCCAGTTTTGATCCATTTGTCATAGTCTCCAAGAGAGCAGACAGTGGTTTACCCTCACCTCCCTGCAAATGCCCTTCCCAGACTATGCTTTCTCCCTTATTTCCTTCCTTCACTCCTAAATTAAATGTTTTAATTTAAATTAAATGTTTATTTTTCCCCCACATTTTTCTCTGATGTACCAGCTAATCCTTGGGGTATGCGCAGGGTAGCTGGTCGGGGACTGTTGTTATTGTCTTAAATGGTGCAAAGGGTATTTATACAATAGATTTTCAGGCACTGCTTTCACATAATTTTTCTGGAGTTTACCCTCTGTGTTTATCTTCAGTTGTGCAATGATTATACTGTGCCAAAGAGCTTTGGCTAGAAACACAGTCTTGAGTTCTAAGTCATCAATTTATACAAATAATTGCTGAAGGACTGAAGGAAACCTTTTTCTCTCTTCCTTTCTTTCTTTAGCCAAAAAAAAGGAAGAAAAAAAAAAGAAAATACTATACACAAACTTCTGTATATAAATTGGAATTAGTTGCCGAATGTGCACTTCATAAATTTACAATATTCTAAGTGTAAAATGTCCAGTGTTATTCTCGTGACATTGATATATGTGCCATCTGCATGCAAAAGACATGAATCAGGCAAGCACTTTGGAATTGTCCTGTAATCCACCCACATTCTCCTACCTTGTGCTCATGGCTGCAGGTATGTTTTGTGTGGCGGTTGGTTGGATGTGATCTGTAGCCCCAGCACAAAAGAAAGAGCCTTAGTTTCTCCCTTTGACTCAGTGGCATGTTACTTTACCCTGGGGAGTTCTGGCTCTTAAATAAGCCCTCTGCATAGTTCCAATATAATGAATATCTCTTAGAATATTAAAATCAATCCATGTGAAATAAAGCTTTAGAAGGCCTGATGATAACTTTAGAAGGTCTGAGAACTACTGCCCATGTGGCTGTGTTTGGTCTCATCACCCTTCTGCCCCACCCACATTGGGTTATCATCTCATTTGTCCTGCCATGAGCTACGCATGAGTCAACATGCATGTGCTAATTTCATTTGGCTGGAATTCACTAAATGAAATTCTAGCTTCTTGTAACAGCACAAAAGAAAGATGTTTCTATTGCAGCCCGAAATGACATGCTCAGACTTGTTTTCATCAGTGAAAAATTATAGTCCAAAGACTGTCTTATCAGAGCTGAAAAACAATACATTCGATGGCATACTTTAGAACCTGAGATGGGATTCATTTACAAAAAAAAGTTATATTTTAAATATAACGTACTGTAAAGGTAGATTAGGAATGTTCTTACTCATCTAGTTTAGTTCCTTTTTTTTTTTTGCCAGATGTTTATGTTGGTGAGAAACCAATAACACTGTCTAGACCTCTAGGATATAGTAATCAAGCATGAATGAAAAACATTCAAAGGTCACACTTCAATCTGGACCTACAACATCCTGCTATTCAAGACCAGATTAGAGATGATGGATCATGATAAACTGAACCACACTGAATGCTGAGTCAGTAATTTGAGAATTGTCTACAAAAAGCTAAATATGTCACCAAAAATCTACCAGATAAAACAAAGTCTAGACACCATAAAATGTGCTGTTTCCCCCCGTCGACCGCATGTTGTCAACAACCAGATGCTACACTGGGACTTTTACACCAGCATCCTATAAATCATGAATCTTCAATCTTTTATAAAGAAAAGTTCCTTGAAGTCACACAATTCCTCGGGGGGTGGTGGTGTATATGTGTGTTTGTGTGCAATTGCCTAGTTGTGCTCATATAAATAAAGAACTCAGAGAAGAGTGTTATATTATGGTATCAGGGAATTCAGATTACCAACCAAGATTTCACCAAACAATAATATGTTTTTTCACTATTTTGGTTATTTTCATTGTCTAAAAGTTGCTAATTTATTTATATTACGAGTGTTTCAGTTTGTTACTGAAATGATTTATTGATTAGATATTCCTGCTATAGAGGATGAAAACTGACACCCCTATGTCATGACACTGAATTCAACGCCAAGATATTTTTTACTGGAAAATGATGGGGAGTCAGGAGCAGTATCTTAGCAAATCATAAAAATGGCCTTCTCTCTCATTGCTTTCCAGCTGCCACTCTCATGCCCTTATGTAACTTTCAATCTAGAACACATTCGAGGTACACTCAACGCAAGGTGTGGGTCAATTACTGCCTCGAAACAGCAGACCTTTCCACGGCATGCTGAAATAAAGTCACCATGGGGTACTTTATATATATCTCACCAAAATAATTTACCTGCTGAATTTACCAATGCTACTATAAAAAAAATGATTCTGCAATACCTGTATTTACCTTCACATCAGCCTCCCAGCTCTCTCTCTCACACACACAACCATAGTAGCATAGAGGCTTTTCTTTGCAGTGATTCAAATGTTTTCATTTCCATGGGCGATAGTAGAAAAGTGATAATTGCGACATTAAAGGTCAAAGTGTGTCAAGGAAGTTTTGACTTACGCAAATAATGTTTATTACGGTACAGAATGAGCATGACCCTGACAAGCACAAAAAATGGTGAAATAGCGTGGATATCCATTTGTTATCATGCACTTGGACCAGTGGTAAATTCATGCTGCAAAGAGGGGAGAGAGGGCAGAGGAGGGAGAGAGATGGAGAAAGGAAAGGAGCAAAGAAAGAAGGGAGAGGCAGGGAGGGAGGTAGGCAAATACCTATGGTACCTGTCAAGTTGTGCTTTGGGAGTCTTGTTTTCTATGTAGGTTACTTTCTCCTGCCAAATGGAATCAAGACTACTGGAGTCCAGGACAATTTTTAATTTGTCTCTGTATTTTTTCTATCACCTAGCACAGCGTCTGTCAGATAGTCAGTGCACAATCAATATTAGCTAACTTGGAGTTAATAAAGGCTTATGCCCACCTGGTGTGAAAACCCTCTTTGTTACTCTTTGCTCTGGCGATTTTTCTGTCTGCCGTCTTGACTGTGCAGTGGGTGAGCAATGTCCCCATCTATTTCTGTGCCCCTTATTTGAACACAAAATGCTCCACCTTAAAACTTTGCTATTTTCTCTCCATCCTTCAGCCTCTCTAGCTAGTAACACCAAGAAACCATAATTAACTAGATTCTTTAGCATATACTAGTGAAATCACCTTTAGGAGAAAATGAGACCATGATACTTGAACATACTGTTAATATTCAAAATTTGCTTTATTGAAAAGTGTCAAAATTGGTCAAAGCAATATCAATACAAATTCATATCTTCCTTGGTAATTTTCCCATTGATTTCATTAACCTCTGCATTGGGTAGATGATAATTAATTTTCAAATATGGAAAGCAATCTAGAATGACATTGATCTGAAATGGACTAAAATTTTTTGAAGTCATGTTAGATAAAGAGCTGTAGGATTGTTGCACTATGATTGTATAATTAATCCTTATTTTTATTATCTTAAGTATTTAATATTTTTCTACTCAGGGTGTGATATAACTTTGTGGACTGGTAAACACTTAATAACATAATTATGTCATATTTTAACACAACTCACTCATTATTTTTTTTCCCTTTAAAGATGCAAAATAGAAGTATCTTTCTTAAAGTTATTATCAGAATAAAAGGTGTCCTGATTTCTGATTTGGTTCCATAAAAGATTCTGCGGAATCGCAAATGATTAGGACAATCTACTGCAGTCCTACAGCTCATATATGTTAAACTCCGAGGGAAATCTCATATGTAAATTGAAATATTTAAAGTATAACTTCCAATTTTAGTTAATTCTGATTTATAAATCAGCCAAGAGCACCTTATTTTAAAGAGTGACATATTTTAGACTTCACGGCACTTAAACTTTGAAAACAGGTCAACATCTCATCTTTAAAAAATATGATTAAAGATAAGATCTCATATAAATAGCACTTTGGAAGTAACAAGTCCTTTTGTCCTATGAAGAGGAGCATGGTCAGTTCACTGGGGACAATACAGTAACTATCTGACCCTTGTTTGCAGAGAGTATTGCCCTTGGCTCTATGAGGGCACCCACACATTCTGATTTATGCATGTTTATAGGCTACTCTTTGCTCCATGAGGGGAGCTGGACCCACAGGGATCTTCAGGTCAGTTTAAAGTTATGTTTCTCAACCTTTGTGCTCATGTTCCACCCCTCCCACCCGTGCTTCCTTTCTTTTTCTTTGGCATTTTGCAAGATGAAGCTTGTCCTAAGAATACAATAAG
>NW_012148664.1:169707-172472 GCF_000956105.1 Propithecus coquereli | reverse complement strand
GCGCCCAACCTATTGAATATATTTTTAAAAGCTACCTATGCTCCTTTCTGGAATTTCCCCTTACAAATGTGTCTTCTCCCATCCTCCTGAGAATCGCTGGTTAATGCATCTATCAGTAATAAGACACCCCCCACCCCGTGCCCAACACTATACAATTCTTCCTTAATAAAATGGAGTTCACTTTCCCCATGTTCAAAGGTACCATTTAGGTGTCATACTTATGGCCAGTGAGCAAGGATCGTTATCTCTCTCGTCATTCAGTGCCTAGCACAGTGTTCTGCATGTAATAGATGCTCAATAACACATCCTTGAGAGATTAATTAATGATGATTGCTGGTTTGGAGATTTCTGAACTTTTTGTCCATGGACCCCATTGGTTTTTAAGGTATTACCAAAATATCCTAACTTATGTGGCACTAAAAATAGTAGTGCGTACTTCTCAGGATTATTTTTAAGATTAAAGGAGAAAAATGCCTTTAGAGGTCTCGGGACAGGTTCTGGCACTTAGAAGGCACTCATAAAGAACGCATCCAACTGCTAGGTACCACATTTAATTTATATTACAAAAAAGCACATGCCTAGTCTTTGGCTGCGCCTGAGAAGAGCAACAACAGTACTACAGTCGTGAGTTTGATTACTATGGTGATGAATAACTTTGGTTTTTTCCATGGGAAAGTCTTCATCAATAATTCCAGGCAAGTGCTTCAAAAATACCAGTGGTTGTCCGTAAGCCACAAGGGAAGAGCACAGAGGGATCGATGCAAATCCGTCATCATCATCACACACTAACAACTCCAGCACATGTCATCTTGGTGGCTCACCCTCTTTCTCCAAGAATGACAAATTATTATTAAAAGGAAGTGACTCAAGTCAGAAATCGAAAAACACATTTAAGTTTAACTTCCACCTATACCTAAATAATTTCTCTGGACTAGAGAAATTTCAGAGGAATGTTCTTTTAAATCCAGTTTTTGCTTTACGATATAGTTTCAGATCCTTAAGCAGACCTGTGATAAATTACTATGCCCCTCCCACCAAGATTTTGATTTTGGACAGATCCAGTTATTGTAATTATAATGGGCTTTGACAAAACATGCAGACTGTTCATACATACTACCTTAAATAAGGTCACAGAAGTTTTGTTTCAGAAAGAGAGGTGTGTGAAACATCCCTTTCAAGTGGCAGGCTTGACATTTAGCACACTTTTTCCCATACCAGAGCTGAGCCACGTGCTGGAAACCCCATGCCTGCTGGTACTGTTGCTCTTTTCCATGTTTGGCTCTATCCGTATAGCAATTTTCAAAGCAGGTTCCAACGTGCTTGGGAAGACTTTCAGATATTGTATATCTTGCTTGACAAACTCATAGGCAAGGATCGATTCCCTCATCCATGTGTGGAAACAGTTACTCTCAAGTCATTTCATTTTGGAGCTCACAAAGGTCTGCACAGAAATCACCTCCATTAGATCCTTCTTTGCTTCCCTCCAGTGGTACAAAAATCAACTCCATTTAGCACTGAAATTTTATTCCTTTTTCTTTTCTTTTCTTTTGGACTGGTTGAACTACTTTTGCCTCAAAGCCCTAAGCAAATTATAGTGGTATCATGCTGATAAGATGAAGCTCCTTAGGAAGCAGGGCATAAAGAAAAGAGAAGTGGGATTATAGCAAGCCCAATGGATGTGGTGCTTATTATATGTCAATGATTCTTCTAAGCACTTTGCATGGTAACTCATTTAATCCTTATAACAATTTTATGATGTAGGTCCTATTATCAACCTCTTTACATCTGTGAGGAACGGAATGACTTGCCTAAATACCCATTGCAAGAGCCAGGATGCTACCAGGCAGCCTGATGCTGCAGCCAGCTCTCTCAGCCACTGTGTTGTTTCCTGTCACCAAAGCCAGCCTTCACATCAACATACTCCTCTTTGTATCAAAATAGCAAAATTTAAGTTAATACATACATGCCCACATCACAGTCTCATGAACATCCCTAATGGTTGTCTCTCTTTAAAATCTTCTATGGCGTGGCATAGGAGTAGAGAAGTCTTTGTTTACTGGAGGAGCCTGCATATTTTGAGGCATACATCACTCATGGTTAAAAGGCATCACATATGCCCTTACATGCTTTTCACTGTGAACCGAAGGAACAGAAAACAGTTCATGGGAGTCAGTGTCTGTGGTTGCCCTTCATTGGAAGTGGGCCAGGACTCTCGATGCCTCACTGAATTGAGAGCCAATGTAGCACAGAGCGTGTCAAGCACTCATTTTGCTAGCGAATTGGAGACCTCATCAGCGGGAATGTAAAAATCTATTTCACAAAAGACATAAGATACTGGACACTCAACAAAATGCCCCAGGGGAGCCAACCTAATGTGGGTACTTGAAGAATTTATTTTATGTCCTTTGAATCTCACCTGGATTGAAATTTGCTTAAATTTTCTTGCTATCTTCATAAGCAATTCAGCTTTCCTTCCTTCTCCTAAATGTTTAGCTATGGAAGTAATACCATGCCAGGGGTCTCAACCAGGACGAGACATTTATATTTATTCCCTCATATGTCATGTCTCCCTAATACAACAGATACTTTTTTTTACATCAATGTATTTTATATTATAGGGTGTCCCCAAAGTCGACATACATAGCAAAAATGGGAAATTGTAGCTATATGTGTCTTTCTTTACAAAATATTCATTACAAAATTTTACAAAACTTTTCCCTTGGTATTAGCAGCTCTCATCTTATTAGATGTTGTTAAATAAAGAC
>NW_012148664.1:168049-168630 GCF_000956105.1 Propithecus coquereli | reverse complement strand
AAAGAGATCCACTGGCACAAAAACGGCTAAGAGGCCCTCTACGTAAGGATTAAGGGGTTCTCTGGAATGTAATGTACTCTGATGCCACAATACCCGTGTACCAAACAGGAGGGAGGGGAGGACACAGAGGACATGCAAGAGGGAAGCACACCTTGTCCAGACAAGAGCTGTCCACCCCATCGGCCAACCACTCTCATACTCAAAGTTCCAATTCACTGAAAACTCAATGCCATCCTCTGCTCTTAGGAAAGAAGACAGGGTACCTGTGGGGTTGGGAATAATGGTCGCAGAGAAGACAGGCCTCGAAACACTTCTTACCCGTTACCTCATTAATTTCACAACATAGAGTGAAGAGTGAGGCTTGGACTTTCTATTGCTTTCCATTCTGCACATGAAGGCAATATGGTATGATATATAATAAAGATTTTCTCTGGTGTTTAAAGAAGTGACTTTTCTGGGGATCATTAAGAGCTATTATTTAGTGTTTGGTAAGTGGGAGGATTGAGTGCAGAGGAGAAGTTTGAGGGCAAAGGATGGAAGTAAGTGCTCTTGAGGTTTGGATGTGCACCAATCAATCTCCA
>NW_012148664.1:160808-166839 GCF_000956105.1 Propithecus coquereli | reverse complement strand
TAAATTTAAAATATTTTGCTCTCTCTCCCCTGCCTTATGGTTAGACTTGACATTGCGTACTCTTCAAGTCCTGGGCGATATTGTTTAGTTTAATAGAAAGATTTTCATGTACATTCTGAACAAATTTACAGACTATGATGGTAGGAAACTAGCGTGTTATCTTCATAATCCGCTTTCTCACAATCACTCACCTTAAACCTTCCCTCTTCAAATCATGTCAGGACAATTATGTGAAAGTCAAACGGCCTTTTATCACGAACACAGCACAGAAATCTGGATTGACCCTTGGAGGCCACTTCTAATATTTTTAAGAATTCAGAACTTCATTCAGCATATGAAAAACAACTGGCTTAACCAACAAGGTTAAGAAAACATAATCTTTGACCCATCCACGTAGATGACACAGGAACACCAACTTAGAGTGCAAACAAGGAGCAATAAACACTATTGGATGTCTTTTCTGAATTCAGAGACTTTTTTTCATAGCATAGCGAGATAACTATTTTATATCAATGTATGAATGCTCTTCTGAATACCCAGAACCAGGCAGAAGTATACCCCTGCAGACACAGTCTGCCATTTGGTGGCTGTCACATGAGCCCTGAACATTTGAATTGCACCACTGTATTTATGTTTTATTATATTTCAAACGCCTGCTCTGGCATACCTGATACCCTCCTGCAACTTAGAGAGCTCCAGGCTACCAGAGGAAATACCAGCAGGCTTGCCCTGGGCAGCGCCCATCACTCCACTAACACACAGACCTGCCGGGCCTGCTGCTGCGCACATGCCAGGCCACCTCGCCCAGGAGAGCTCCAAAGCTGACCTCACACAGCCCCACAGAGCCCAGGGCTTTTGCCTGCCGTTGCTCATCACCACTGATTTCCTGACTCTCACAAGAACCTTGATTTTCTTTTCAAGGTTAAAAAAAACAAAACAAAACAAAACAAAAAAACAACTCTCACAAAAACCTTATCTAGAACTAATCAGACCAGTAACCAGAGAGGCATTACAGAAAACAAACAAACAAATAAAACCCCCAACACTTCAGAAACGTTAAATACCAGAGAAATGGAGACTGAACACACTGCCCTAAGTGATGAACTTCACGCAGTTGATGAGATCGTTAATGATCCGAGTGAGTTAATAACTGTGTGTATGAAATTGTTTTCTTTTAACGTCTCTCATCCCAGCCCCCTGCACCCACGCCCCTCTGCCTCTCACCTGCCAGACGTCTGTCCCTGGTGTTTTTCCAAATGACATCCAGGGCTCTGGCCGTGGAGTCCCTGATGTGGTCACTAAAGGACCTCCGGAGAGGAGCTCGCGGGGGCCGAGCCATCATGTGGGCCTCGGGGTCCCCCATTCCCCCGCGATCGACTTCAGCACAGCGCGGGCGCCGCGACCATCCTGTTCCGCTCCTGCCGGAGCTGTCCTTCCCGGCCGTGGGCTGTGGCTCTGCCGGGGCGCGGGGTCCCGGGGGCTAGCCGAGAGCCAGCCCCGCGCCCTCCGGACGCCGGCACTGCGGCTGGCACTGCGGCCCCCGGCAGCGCCGACTGCAGGCGCCTCCTGGCCCGCCGCCAAGCGCGCGCGGCGGCCACATCTGGAAAGGCTTACCAATGAGCCGCCCTCGCCCCGCGCTCGGCTGCAGCCGGGCTATCTGGATGCTTCCAGCTTCCTGTGTAACCCAGTAACTCGCCTGGGTCCATGCTTGGATGCTGGTCTGTTAAATACCATGTCCCTCCTTTACAGGCAATCCAGGTAACCGCGCATGTTGAAAAGCTAGGCCGGGCAGGAGGCAGGAAAGGGACGGAGGGAGGAGGTAGCGTTGTCTTCAACGTTCAAGGTTAAGTCTCATTATCATTTGCATCTCATTAACTCATTTGTATCTTATAAACTCATCGTTTTAGATTAGGCTGTTGATGAGATTGAAAGTTCAACCTTTCCTTGTGGTTGTGGGAAGGAAAATATGGCTGGAATGAACATCCTACGAATCAATCTGGAGTCTAAGACATGGATACCTGGGTTTCAAACAAAATCTTCATCAGCCGCTCTGATTTTCCTTCTAACTACCCTTGTATTAATACTTGCATTCAGGGGTTTAATCACGTCATTCTAGGTTTTGTCTCAAAATAAGGTCCAAATATTCCCTGATTTTGTGACTCTTAGTTCTAAGTAAGTGAACTTCATCATCATAATTTGCACATCAAAAACTCATCCCAAAAGAATTTAAAAAAAAAGTGCCAAACACTGGGAAATCAAAATATGAACCAACTGCTTCTTTTACAAGATATATTCTTGAGTTTCTAAAATGCCAAATAAATCTATTTCTATGCCAATAAATTTGGCGGATTTTCTTCATTTTAATGCATTATTAATCTTCTCTCACTGTCCCCCAAATCCCATCTTATAATTTTCAAGGTTTGGCAAGAAATCTTAATATTGGCATAAGATAGTATCTAAAGCTCAGTTCATAACCTTTGCAAGATGAGATAATGCTGTAAAAGCACTTTGTAAATTGCAAGGCACCATGCAAATGCTAATTATTACTATAATTATTTTTATACATGAATTCATTTTCAACCCACACTGATCTCCCAAGTCTTCAAATTTCTACAGCATGAATCCTTTCCCCCATATATCTTTGACAACTTAATTATACAAAGGATAATTATGAAAAGAGTTAGACTGTGCTTATGAGTTTTAACTAACACTAGTACAACTGCTTATTATTATAATAACCCATATGTCCTAAATTGTATTGTTCCCAAACTATTAAAGCTCACGAGTCTCCCCAATTAAGGATGTGCTTTTTGGTAAATATCTGCTTCTTTGCCTTATCATTGGGCTGAGCATTAATTAGGAGGGAATAAATATTAATACTAACTGTTGAAGTATGTAGATCTCTGTGCCTATGAGAACCAATTCCAAGTGAAAAATCCCCATTAAAAAAATGTCAAAAAAAATTGATTACCTAATACCTGGTTCCATTTGAAAACAAAGTACCCAAAAAGTCTGTGTGTGTGTGCGTGTGTGTGTGTGTGTGTGTATACATGTATGTGTATGTGTTTCTCCTTCTAAGAGGTCTGGGTACCTTGAACCTTGTTGACTCAAGTCCTCCTGGATCAGGATGAACAGGACAAGTCCATCTGGACTCCCTTTGAGAGAAACAGCATGATGCACCCATAACATGAGTAGGAGGCTACATCACTCACTGTTCTAGGCATGAGGAACTTGAGGATGAATAATATGTCAACTCTGTCTTCAAGGAGGAAACATCATACTGGCCACAAATAATTTCAAAATAGTGGGATATGTTTCAAGATAAAAGCATGTTCAAAGTGTTATGGGAGCACAGAGAAAAATGCAACCTGGATTCCTAACTTCTCCTAGACACTGACCACTGATCTAAATTTCCAGTCTAGATCTATGACAAAGTCAGGGCATACAGTCATTCTCAGCATCAATATAAACAGGTGATTGTTTGAGTCCTGCAAAGTGACTGACTGTAATGGTAGGAAGCTTTACTGTACCTAAACACAGAAAAGAAAAGGGAACAATAAAGGGAAAATAGCATTTATTGAGCATCTATCGTGAACCACAAATGCTTCTAGAGCTGTATATAGACCCATGACTCATCAGAGATCCAGCCAGTACAGGTGTTATTGTCTCCTCTTATGAGATGCAGAAGTTGAAGCTTAAAGAGAAGAAATTTGAGAAAGGTCAGGTAGTAAGTGGCTGATCCAGATTCACACTCAGTGGTGTCTGCCTCCAAAGCTCATTAGCTTCCCAATCAACTGGACTGGTCTTAAATTAATGATGATAGTAATGATAGTGACCCATCAGTGTTATCCAGACATAGTCGATACTAAGCTTTGGACTAATGCTCCTTAATCTTAGCCAAATAAATTAACCAACTGGACCCTGGGTATGGAAGAAGCCTGAGTCTGCAGATGGATTTTAGGTGATCCCAACTATGAAAACTGAAGAACAGTGAACCAAGAGAACTTAGGTCTAGTTCAATGCACACTGTTTAATAACCACAGGGCACTCAGATCTGATCTCCAAAGTGTTCTAAGACAGCCCTGCTTCCCTTTGTCCCTCTCTAGGACAATACTCTCAATTCTTCAATGTAGCTCATCTCAGCAGGTATTAGAAAAACCTACCTATTCTTAGTACAGGTTCCATTAGGTGAATGATCCACAGACCTAACATAACTTAGAGGTTTTTATGTTTTTTTTAAGGACACTTCACTGTATATATGTAAATTTTATCGATAGTCTATTTTGGAAGGGGAAGTATAGCTAAATGTTTTTGATCAAGGCAGACTTTAATTATTGATTTTACCATAGCCCAATGCAAGGCTGGCAACTTGGCCCTTCCTTTCTGACAACTCATTAAATCCAAATTTCATTGTGAGAATATTTCAATGCCTTATGGATGAATCTTGGCTGCATTTCCATGGGGAAGCTGTAAAAATCATTCTAATATACAGCCCGTTTTAAATTATTCTTATTTTTTGCTTTCTTGGTAAGCCATTAGAATGTGCACACAAAAAAGTACTTTTTAGAATTTACTGTTTATTGAATAATTCCTCAAGTTGTCCTCCCAAAAATTTCAAATATCCCAGTTTTTTTGTGTGTGTGATAGTGAGAGGTGAGAACAATTTGTGATAATTAGTGTTGTCTCAGCTTGGCAGGTGGGGAAAGTGGGACTATAAGGAGTCCACTGGTTTTTGAAGATACCACTGGGCATTAGAGGAGAAATGAGAAAAATGACATTATGCTTTGATGGCTTTGCAGTCTCTTATTTTTGTGATAAAGGGTTAGTTTTGGCCACTGGCGGAGCTGCTGTTAGACCAGGCGATGCTGTGCAAACTCTTCCAGATCTCTGGAGAGCGGAGGTTCTAGTCTGTATATTAAGCTAGAGATTCTGGTTCAAGTAGGTTCCTAATATTTTCTACCTAAGAAAGTTGTGCTGCTTTTGTAATGTATTACAGATTTTATCTAATTCTAATTTATAAATTTTGTCTTCGTACTGCAAACAAAATTTTTAATTTCTTTGATTTAATGTTAGAGACACCTACCTTCTTTTCCAAGCCTGTGTAGCATAAATCTACTTTGGTCTTATGGCCACTCTCATTTGCTAATGCAACTCATTGAAGCCATTTTTGGATCAGTTAGAATATTTAGGACTGCCCAAAGTGCTGGTAGATTCTTTCAAAATAATGTGAATAATGATGGGAAATAAAAAGTTTATTAAGAGTCAGTACCATGTCTAGATCTGGGTCTTTGGCACAGGGAGGAAATTATTAAAATCTCATTTGGTTAAGCCCTATGAGTGATCCAGCCCCTGAGACAGGACAGCCAGCTTAGTGAATGGCTGTACCTACCTCAGGATAACAGGTATGCCTAAAGGCTTGTAACACTATAAAAGGAGTTCTCCATTGTGTAGGTCATCTGATAGGATAGATAGCCCATGGTGAGGAGAATTCCTAGAATGAAGCCTCTTGTTACTCTGAGAAGCAAATAGGTTACATGCATTATGTAATGATGACTGTTTCATTTTCAAATGTTTATTTAATATGATCATCTTTAGCACATTCGCTCTGGCAAGTGGCAATTTTATCTCTTAATCTGTGTCTACATTCGGAACCCTAAGGATTATACTGAAACTGGTGGAGAATCTCCTTTGTGATCAACTCTGTTAAATGTTCTCCATCAAAGGGCTCAAGTCAATATACTATCTATTAGGCATATATTGATGTTTGATAGATTAATAGACCACGATGATGATTTTCTTCAAATCAGTTATCTCTAACTCGGGGGCAAACAAAATTGTCCCTAGAAAGCAGAGAGAAATCTTAGGATCTATATCTATGAGTATAGGTTTTAAAATATTTCCATTTTTGTATAATGTACAAAGCACATAAGTACAGTGATTTATAGATATAATTTACATATAAATATATATATTGGGGTTCTATGCACAGAAAGTCTTACTGACAGGAACTAGCGATCAAAGTTCAGAGACT
>NW_012148664.1:158161-159474 GCF_000956105.1 Propithecus coquereli | reverse complement strand
ATTGCCACAAATGTCCAAGAAGAATGCCAGATATTATTACCCTTTGGACTATAATAATTATCAGTCACCTCAAATAACATGCTTACTCTAATAATAAAATCAAAAGCAATTTTGGATAATGGCTGTATGATATACTCAAGTATATACATTCAGGGATAATTTAAAACTCAGACCTAAAAGGAATCCAGATGCTTCTCTATGTTAATATAATTTATTGATTACACCTTTCAACCATAGTATTAATATTAATAAACGTCATATATTGTGACAAGACCCAAAACATTGTCAATACAGATAGATTTGAATGTTTTTGTAAAAGGCTATTTGCAGGCAAACTTTGCTTCTGTGCATGACGGGGTCCTGCTGATACACACACACACACACACAGAAACACACACCAATACCAAAAAAACCCCAAATTGTTTTTCAGAAATTGCACGACAGGTCGTTCAGGACCGTGATCTCTGAGAGAAGGTTTAAAAAAAACCCAGATGACCCCTACCCTTGTCCCAACCTCAACTCTCTGCCTGTGGGCAATTTTTGGGCCACAGAGTAGAGAGAGGAAAAGCAAACATAACCCAGCAGTGTTGAGATGATAGAGACCAGAATTTAGGGAAAACAAAGTGGCTGGGGTTTGGGGAGCAGAGTACAGAAGACGAAGGAGCAGTACAAAGAGTGAGTTCCTCAGCTCAGCAGGGAGATCTTCCCAAGCTTTTGGGAACTGATTGGTACAGGGATGAAAAGGAACTCTTCAAGGCTGGGAACAAAGTGCTGGAAATCAGTAGGCAGTCACTTCCTGGAGTTCACAGGAGGCTGGAGTTACTTTGTGTTCCTACCAGCCAGTGTTAAACGATCTCATGAAATATGGGGCATTGAGTAGAATCCCCAGAAAAGTCAGGCCTCAGTAGTGGAACTAAATTATTCCTAGAATAAAGGCCGCTCTGGACCTGACAGCAGAAGAAAGGAAATAATAAAGATAAAAGCAGAAATCACTGAAATTAAAAACAAACAATTTAGTAGAACAAAAGCTGGTTCTTTAAAGAGATCAATAAAATTGCTTAATCTCTAGTTAGATTAACTAGAAATAAAAAGTGAGTTTAGCAAGGTCACAAGATTGAAGATCAATATGCAGAAGTCAATTATATTTCCATATACTAGTAATGAAAATTTCGTAACGAAAACAAGAAAATACTATTTACAACATGATCAAAAATATGAAATATTGAGAGACATTTCATCTCTCTAAAAACTATAAAACATTACTAAGAGAAATTTAAAAAGACCCAAATAAACAGAGAAGATACACCATGTTC